>NC_061112.1:107335910-107605991 GCF_002878395.1 Capsicum annuum | reverse complement strand
ATGATGTGTTTAGTAAGGCAATCATGTGTTGATCAGTGTGTAAGTATGTGATAATGATTTCAGTGAAGTTCAAAGATTAGTTTAGTGTTCACAGACTTATGATGATAGCTTAAATCCAAGACGGAGATGGTAGATCTGGTACCCAAGTTAGGCTCTCAGATTCCATTAGTAGTACCAGTATGCACAGAAAAGCAGTTACGGAAGGTGATTCCTGACCCATCCTTATCTCAGAATAAAGCTTCGTACTTTAGTTAGCATAGTGCTTATGCTACTTCATGTCTCAGATTCCATAGACATAGCTTATGTTCACACATATTCCATATAATTGTGTGTGCTTTCAATTACCAGTATAGGAAGTGCAATTCTAGATAACTCAGTGTTACAAATCACGTTCCATGAACTCAGAAATTCCAGAGTCAGATCATGCAGCTCATGACTCATGTACATGTATTATGCTCCCCAGTATACTCAGTTTCCATGACCCATGCTATACCTCCACTGATCAGATAAATTTAGACTATATTATGTAGATACTCAGTTTAGACCATTTTTGTAAATCCATGTTGTTAATATTCTATTCCTCAGATTTTAGCATGTGTCAAGTTTAGTCAGTATCCATTCATGTTTCAGGTTCTCCTGATTTAACCCTTCATGAGCTCTCTTTATAAGAATAGTGTAGTGTTGAGAAATTTCTTAGATGGGAGAGAGTTAATGTTTCATAGTAAGAGAAGATTATTGCATGGATGTTTTATACATGGGTGTAGATACAAAGATAGGCTTGAATATCCCGTTAGTATGCCAGCAAAGGGCTAGCAAGAGGTAGTACTTAGAAATTAGAAAACAAAAATTCAGAGTGTGAATGTATATTTAGATCCTTGACTTATGTCAGCCTTTATTATGCGACTATCATAATTTAGTGGCCATCTCAGTTACAGTTTTTGTACTTAACACTCAATAATTAGTGCTCAGTCTCAGAATTAAGCACTTTAGTATCAGTCAAAACCTCAGTTTCAGTATTTAGTTATCAGGACCCAACATTTAGTTCCAGTATGGATCCTAGTAACAGTCTTAAGTTATAGTGTCAGCTTCATATCTGTATTTAGCTTAGAAATTCAGTTTAGTTTTAGACTTGCTTGACCATCGAATACAGTTATCAGCTACTCAGTTATAGGTATTCTAATACCTCAGTCGATGGAATGTTTCCAAATCATGTAATATGCTTGGTCCTACATTTTCGGACAATATAGCTTTTAGGAAATCCATGATCAGTTACCACATGTTACTCAGTCAGTCCCTTCTCATATGCATAATACTTTATAGCCTCAACCCAGCTACTCAGATTAAGTACAATTCAGGCTTGCATACCCAGCATTCAGTTACTAGTTACTCAGTTAATCAGATAAGTTAGTATGTATATGCATTCGTGCAACACACTTCAGTTTAAGATCTTATATAATCAATCACGATTTTATACCGAGGTGCCTTGTGCATCGCTTCAACTTCCTCAATATCTCAGTAAGGTCAGTCCAGCATCCTTCAAGAGACATAGTGTCCTAAGGGGGAGATACAATATAGCCCCCAAACTTCCTTGATTTAGCTATGTCATTTTCTTTGATGAATCTATCTTAGAGGAAGTGTTACTTATGGTCTGACCCTATAGCTTCAAAACTCAGCAGTAAGCCATGTACTCAATGGCTTAGTGTAGCCAAGATAAGATCTTCTGTCCATGTCACGCATTAGAGACAGTTAAGTTTATGTATCATGCTCCAGACTCAGTTATGTTCTTATGTGTCCGCTCATGCATATTGAGTAATCAATCTCATACTTATCGGTATTTTTAGTTCACGGTAGTAGTCTTCTTTGAGCTTACTCATTCTCATGTTCAAATTATAGTACAAACTTGGTATTCCTCTCCATGCTCAATTTCCAATTCAAACTTGGTATCTTTACCATTGCATATTTATTTGCATGATCATAAGCCAGTTCAGTCATATATTCGTGCATCAGATATGCGTGATCAGCTTATCAGTACTCTCCCTCATGAACTTATGAATCAGTTATGCATGTATCAGATATGTATGTTTAGTAAGCTATGTTCAACTTATCAATCATGTCATCCATGAAATCATGATTAGTTGTTCATTCTCTATATCCATGACATTTGTCTTTTCTCTCATCTCAGCCAGTCTCATTTGAGAACGAATGTTCCCAAGAGGGAGATATTGTAATACCCTACATTTTGGACTAGGATGAAAATCCATTATTTCTATACGTAGACGTTTCAAAAGCCTTGAATCCAATGTAAATTTAATGTGTTAATCAATTATGTAGTGTGGGAAACTATTTGAGCATGAATTTAGATCATAGGGGTCCCCTAACTCAAGTACACGTTAAAAGCTTTCCTATCGTTCAAGTTTTAGTGAGCGTCAAAACATGGGTCAGCTTCAATCAACCATAACTCGTACAATATAATGAAATGAGTATCTTAATATATGTCAAATGAAATCTCTTTGAATTATCTTTCCAAAGATACCAATTTTGCCTAAATCTAATATCGGAGCAAGGAGTTATACCCATTTTACTCTAGCATATCAGGCTGGGAAGCCCAATGATCACATTTTGTGATAAGACGTCACACCCGTGATGGCCTATCACCAATGTCATCAACCCTGGGAAGATTTTCACCCCTAGTGATGACATTTTGTGACAATCCATCACGCTCGTGATAGCCTATCACCAATGTCATCAACCTTAACCAAAAAACCAAGATTCGCCTTTTTGTGACGACAATTCGTGATGACCTATCACCAGTATGATGGCTTGTCATGAATGTCGTCAGCTACTTTTCCCAACAATTGAGGGACATTTTATTAAGTGTGTTTTGGAATTTTTTCTTCACATTTCATGACTTATAACCCTCAAGAAACATATTATCTTCCATTCTCTTTAGTTAAATATCTCAAAAAGCTCTCTCATACAATCTCAACCACAAGATTAGGATTTCCTCTCAAGATTATCTCCTCAAGATCAATCCTAAGGATTTCTTTAAGAACCTTTAGAAACATTAGATTTCTTTCAAGATTCAATTACTAACGTATGCATAGTGTTTGTCCACGGATCCCTTTCATCCATGGATCTCAAGAACCATGTTTTAAATAATAAATTATGATCTTTATGTTATTGTGTGATTATGTTCATGTTGATGGTTATTAATTGTGTTTCAAGATGGTATCTAAATGTTTTTCAAAGAAGTTTATGGGCATGTTAGTTGGAAACCCATGAATTTAGGTGTTTCAAGATTTCTAAATTTGTTAAGTACACCTATGCTCAATTTTGTGCATGTAAGGTGTTTGATAAAATGCCTAGAATGATAAAAATCATGTATTATAACTTAGGGATGAACTATATGATAAATTCATGCTAGTCTATTATGTTCAAAGAGCTCACTTGTCATTGTTGTGCAATATATGTGTTAATAGAATGTACATGATGATTGGGGAATGGATTCATAGTGTGTCTATATGCCTTCCATGCTATGAACAAGATCGTGATTTTGAAGTATCACATAAGTTATCCCTAAATTATTACAATATGAACTAAATGTTACATGTTTTCCATTCCCTTATGCTTAAATGGTTTCCATGCCATTGTTATGAATAGTATATGTTGTCGGAATACCCATGATATTAGAATATGAGATTTATGACTTGATTATAAGCATTCCTATTCATGTTAGATATTATGATAACCATGTACTTCATGAAATCCCTTACTCATATATTATAGATTTTTATTGATGGCCATGTACTGAAGAAAGTCAAGTTGTGTCAGTTTCCTTTCATCGAGTCCTGGGGGTACTTGTACCCAAAAAATGTAGTTGTGCGCCTAGAGTGATGTCATGTTATCACGATACTCTCACTTAAGCCATGATATATAGAATTCCGGCAGTCATGTGAGCTAGGAAAATTTAGTAATCTTAGTAATCTCAGTAGTCCAGTAATCTCAGTAATCTCAGTGCTCAGTAACCTCAGCAACCTCAGTATTCACAGTTAATCTTAGTAACTTCAGTACTCTCAACCAGTCCTCGGAATTCAGTACAATCCATCAGTCAAAAAAATCTAGTAAAATTAGTTTAGCTCCACTAAAAAATACAATTAGTATCAGTCCAGTTAATCACTATCAGTTCAGCTAATCCATTCAATTCAGTTATTCAGTTCAGCTTAGTTAATCATGTCCTGTCTCTTCAAATGGGAATAGGATTTAGCACCGAGTGAACCCAAGGATGGGAATTCACATGTTATATAGGGGTTTGATTCTTAAAAGTCATTATTGCATTCCAAAACTATGTAGCCAACATAGGTTGAGACATCACAGCCTATTATATAAGGGTAGATGAGGTAGCTTAACTTGTTATATGAGGGTTACCACCGTTCTCACTAGAGTTACCTATTATATGAGGGTTACTCACACGTTGTCTTTACTAGTGGTGCGGTATATACACCCTTCTAGTCAGGGATGAGATTGGACCTTATCTCAGGTATAACTGGTTTAGATTTTAGTATATCAAAACTGTCAGATACAGTCAAATCAGACACATTACGGGACTCAGATAGTTCTATCAGATTTAGGACTATCAGATATAGTCACTCATGTTATTAGCAATCAGTATCAGGGCTATCAGATATAGTCACTTATGTTATCAGTAGCCAGTATTAGGGCTATCGGATATAGTTACCCATGTTACCAATAATTAGTATTAGGGCTATCAGATATAGTCACTCATGTTATCAGTAACTAGTATCAGGGTTGTCAGATATAGTTACTTATGTTACCAATAATTAGTATCAGGGCTATCAAATATAGTCATTTATTTTATCAGATATATCTGTTGTCAAAACTCATATTACTAGCTATATTAGCTCTCAGAACTCATCTCTCAGTTATATTAGATATCAGTAAACTCATGCTATTAGTACTCAGTTTCAGCACTGTCAGATATAGTCAATCAGACCAGCTCTTCATAATTTAAACTATCAGAAATAGTCATTCATCTATTAAGTATCTCAGTATCAGTACACTTATGTTGTCAGTATTTAGACTCAGTAGTTAGTATCTCCACGAGTACAGTTACAGTTACGTATGCATGTATGTATTCTCATGTTTATATCAGTCAGTATTGTTCATGCATATAAATCTTTGCATTTAGCCTACCCCACTCGCATACTCAGTACATTCAGACGTACTAACATTTTTGCGCTATGGTTCTTTCTCTTATGTTACACCATAGGTTCAGAGGCACGAGTTCCAGATCAGCAGTAGGATTCAAGTGTTCAGAGTTTGTAGTGAGTCATTCTCATTCGAGGACGATATGATTATTGCTTCATTTACTATTTTAGTTTAGTTGCTAGAGGGAGTTAGTTGGGGATATGTCCCATCAACTCCTTATTCAGACAGTTTAGAGGCTTTCCAAACTATAGCATGTCAAACAGTTATTTCAAATTTGTTTTGGTGTTCTTGTACCATTTTCAGACATTGTCTTATCAGACATTTATTCAGATTTGAACCTTATGGCCATTTAGTACATGCTTACATGTTTTCATGTTATATTATGCAGTGTACAGGTATAGATATCAGTCATGGGTTAGCTTGTGGTCCTTCGGGGTCATGAGCACCGTGTAGCATTCCAATTACGAAAATCAAGATTTTACAGCTATAACTTTCATATTTCCTTATTTACATATGAATGGTGTATATGATTTAAAGATAGAAGGGTGTTCAGGCCTTCATAGTTCGAGATGCTTGTCACGCCACGGCCTCGGTTCGGGTCGTGATAGTTTACATGCATGGTTTTATGAACATGAATAATAATAATTTTTTGTATGTATGTATGTAGATATATAACATGTAAACATTGATAGAGTGCATGAAATCTGTAGACACTGAGGATACATAAAATTTGTATATTCTGGGTATACGTTAAATCTGTAAATACTGAGAATGCTTAACCAAGCATATAACATATTCTTAATATAATATGTAAATACTAAAATACTGAAGTCTGATAACTGAATAACTGATATTGTATGCTATGGTCAAGCAACTAAACTGAATTACTAGACTGATTACTAAATTGAGCCTTTGGGAGTTATCAACTAACCGACATGCCCCAATAAGAAAATTTGGGCTCCAACCTATAACCAAGTTGGAAGGGTGTTAGTACTATGCCACGGGTACTAACGTTGATTGTGTGGACCTACTAAATTGATGTATTGTCTTGAAGGACTAAGGGTGTCAATGTTAACTGACGTGCGACCCCTGCGAGGTAGTCAAGCCTAATTTGATGGGTGACTCTTCTTATCCTATGCTGGCTACATAGTTTTGGAGTATGGAGACTACTACTAATGATTCTGCCTGTCTGATGGGGAAGCTGCTATATCTTTACTCGCTCGATGCTAAATCCTACTCCTAACTGAAGTAACTCTGAATGCTTAACTATTATGAGTTTAACTGATTATGATATCTGACTGAACTGATATTGCTCATATTATGTCTAGACTATTCTGAATCTTCTGAGACTAAGTAAACAACTATGTCTTTCGGGTATTCATAACCCCCAGGACTCGATAGTAATAATAGTAAATAGTACTAATTTTTATGGACATAACATGGGAGTATTTATTTAAAATCCACTCTTATAGGCATTTCATCAAACACTTGATATGCATGGTGTACAGTAAGCATAAGAATAGTTTAAAGCTTGTAGTAAAAGCATAATTTCAACACAAATATCATAAATTATGAATTAAATCAGGGGACAATAACATTCTAACATGTGGAGTGTAATAACCAACATCAATTTCATAGAAATATGGTATAGGAAAAGATTCATGGGATTTCATGGTTAAAAGCACAATTCAAAATCAAAATACCTTGAAAAGATCATAAGTTTGTATTTAAATTAGATACTTGGGCTCCATGGGTGAAAAGGGACCCATGAATGAATACTTAACATACTTGGGTGATGAATTCTTGAGGTTTCTTGGTAAAATCCTTGAAATTTGATCTTGAATTGGAGGCTAGGGTTTGTTAATGGAGAGAAAATATTTGAATCCTGTGAGAAATTAAGCAAATAATAACTAATTAGGTTATTTATGGTATTAATCTCATGTTTAGGACTGATTAGGGTTGTGGAAAAAGAACCAATTACCTCTGGGATCATTTAAAAATTCATCATTGAAAAACCTGATCTAAGCCCTTGGCACGACGCAGCGCTATCGCATTGTGTCACTGGAAATTGACAACAAGGAATTAAGTGGTTGGCGTGACATAGTGGAATCACATTACCCTACTGATTTTGAATTTCAGACTCAGCGCGATGCGGTGAAATCACTGAGCTTCAATGGAAATGGACAATTCTGAAAATACTGATTGGCATAATGCACCATGATCGCGATAGAGATTGGATTTTAACAATTGCTATTTGCCATGCCTCCACGACGTATTGATGTTCTAGGTGGCACACTTCTTTACAAAAATGGCTCTAACTCTTCACCCAGGTATCAAATTTGGGAAAATTTTTATCATTGTAAAGCTGACTGAACTCCTATGCGATGGTAAGCTCTAAACTAAAAAATACTGAGAATTTTAAAAAATTATATCGGATTACTAATGTACTTAGAGCTAAATTAAGATTGACAAATTTGAGGTATTATAGGTTTAGATTTGTGTTTTGCTTTTTATATGACGTTATAAAGTTTTAAGTTTGATTTCGGGACTACCTTGTTTTTAGTTTATCTTCTACACTTTTATAACATATTAGTTATGCTTATGATTACATGCTAAGGGATTTGTCAGGTCTTTATAGTTTGGGATGCCTTTCATGGCTAGGGCCTTGAATTGGGTCGTGAGAAGCTTGGTATGATGGCATGGTTCATGGTCCTGGGGTATCTAAGAAGTATGTCGAGTAGAGTCCTTTTATGGGTGTGTAGCGCACCACACTTATAAGGTGGAAGCTACGACGCATTAAGGAGATGTTTCCCATTCTTTCAAACTCTAGTTCATGCTATTATATTGTGCTTATGAAATATAAAAAAATTCCTTCCTTGTTCTAATTCTATTGGCCATGTCCCATTATCGAGACTATATGAGCGTAAAAGCTTAGTGTCAAAGTGATGTGGTCCTTTCTGATTTAGTCTTCAAAGAGGTTATAAAGTTGCATGATTACTTGAGAGGAGTCTGTTAGTTCCTCATAGTGTATTGAATTACAATTCTACTCCTATCTATGTCAATCGTGAATTTGAAATTGAGGAATGAAGTGTATTTAGTCCCTTCATTAATCCTTGTTGTAGATGTCATGCTTAAGGGTAATGATATATGTCAGAGTATGGGAATAGTATTTCCACTTGAGTAGTAGTTTACGATAAGGTGTCATGACCTATGATCAGTAAGATGGTTCCAAAGTTAGTGCTATGAATCCATAAGTTTAGAAGTTGGAAGTAACGTGAACTCTTGAGTGAAGAAGGTAGATGTAGTTGTGTGACCTTTACGTAAAGAGTGGTGTGTCCTTTCATGGTGATTGGTTAATATTGTATCAAGGTTTGCAAACCATGTAGTAGCCCGTGAAGGTAGTAATTGGCTATTAGTATTAGTTATTTAAAGAGGGAAGGAGCTTAGAGTGTATAGTTACGACAGTTGTAAAAATCATTTATAGGTGGTAAATGAGTAGGGGTAGATTAGCCAATAATTTATGGGTAGAGACTCATTGGTGTATATGGAATTTGAAGATAGTATGGAATGTATGAATGGGTAAGTAGGTTTAATGTGAGAAACTAGAATATGTTGATAAGATTGTAATGGGTTATATTATAAGGTTAAGATTGACTACCCCTATTATGTGACTTTACCCTCTTGATTTTCTTTTCTAGAGTAGTTGTAAACAAGCACTGCACATGAGAAGGTCTATAGTAGATTTTTAGGTGTAGTAGTTATGTCATAGAGTTGATGTGATTGCAGGTCCTAGTTAAGTGAAATGTGGTATTTGGGTTACTTTCCTAATTTGATGGACTAGTATAGTATGTGGCATGCCTCATCGATGTTACATGATTGGTTCTAGACAATAGGCTTGAATTATAGATATGGATTGTGGTGGTAAGATTAGTAGCTTAAGATTAATGATGCATGCTTGGTGGGAGTAGGTAGTAGGCTTGATTTGATATGTGCAACAGCCTAGATTTGATAATTGTGGGAGAATGAGTGAACAATTGTGATGTATATACATACAGGAGAACAAAAATAGAAAAATGAATTTTGATTGAGTCATTAAGTGGATAACAGTGTGAGTGTATAAGAATAAGTTGAACCCTCAGGTAGTATGTTGTGAGATAAGGTTTTATAGGTATATGTGTCATGTGTACCTAGTTTATTTTCTTGAATTTTTTAGTGAGGAGAAGTTTAAGGAGTTGTTGCACGGTGTTCTTTAGAGTTGAATTAAGGAAACATAGGTAGGCAATATGTTTCTTTTGTATAGTTTTCTAGATTTTATGAAGTTGTAAATTATGCAATTAGTGGTTTAATGCGAGTATGTTAAGTAATATAGAATGTATTATTATGTGATAAGGAGTGTGGTTGTGTATGCTCATGAGAGTGGGAGTGATAGGGTAATGGCTATAGAGGCTAGCAAAAGTTAAGAGTAGCATTTTTTGAAAGCAACGCCTTCATAGTATAGTTTATCACGAGGAGTTTAGCATTTATGTGTAGGGTGATATCCCTTTTTTGTTGAGAGTTGTGGCTATAGATTTAATGTGTCCACAAGTCTAGGTTTATGACTTTGATCTAAGAGGGAGATGATGGACTAAGGTTGGTCTTGAATTTTCTCATGGTGGAAAGTTTCAAGGAAGAGTCATGACAAATCTATTCCTATTCAAGAAAGTTCCTCCTACTTCAATTTAAGAGGTCATTCTACCAATGCCTTATGTATTCAAGTCATGCTTATGCCTATAATTCAAGTTCTCGATGCACTTATGTCAATGTTTTGACCTCCAAACTAGAAGCAATACTGTCTCTCAGTAATCCAAGTGTAACACCCCATATCAATCTTGACTAGGTATAAGAGCATGGTTTAGGGTCCTATTTCTACGAAGTCGTGTCGAGTAGAGTCTTTTTTATGTGTGTGGAGCTCACCATACTTATAAGGAGAAAGCTATGAGGCATTTAGGAATGTTTCTTTTTTTTCATCATGTTTTAGTTTGTACTATGGATTCTGAATGTTTCCTCACTCATGATTACCACATTTTAGATCATGACTCTCCTTAGATCCAACAAGCAGAACACCCATGCTGATGATATCCACTTTACTCATGGAATGCGGACCTGTTACAAAGTTTGTACCCGATAATTTGTTGCCACTCCAGAAGTTTCTCCAGTCTAAACTAGTCCACCACGGGTACTCGTGCTGGAGTTAATCGTACCCAGTCTCCTCGGAGAAAAGTCTCGAATGCTGAGTTCTGTTTGTCTATCCATATGATCGCTCAGCTTGTGGCTTCTCAGTCTCGTTGTTCTAGAGATGTGAATTCTGTACCTGGTTCATCCAAAATTACTTGGTTTGGCCAGTTCATAAGTTTGAACCCACCCACCTTTAAAGAAACAAGGGTTGAGGAAGACCCCCAAGGGTTCATATATGAAATGTTGAAAGTATTCAAAGTCATGCATGCTAGTGTCCCTAAGGGGTACAGTTTGCGGCCTTTCAACTGAAGGATATCGCCAACAGGTGGTATGAGGAATGGTAAGAGTTAAGTGATGAAGGTATTAAAAAGATGATGTAAATACATGTATAGTTAAACTAATAGCATTGAAAAGTTCCTTTAGCAAGATCAAGAAGACTCGAACAAACTTCTTCTTCCTCTTTCATAAGAACAACCCTAAATATAGTAGAGCTTTGATATCTGAAGCCTCGTATGTTTGGCATTAACCTTTCGATAGTGGGTTCCTTTGTTCCAAACATTTTTTAAGTAGCCCTTTGTATGACCTACTAAGGCTTGACTAAATGAAAAGAATTGTTCACAACGTCGGCATTGATTCTTGGACATGCCTTGTTGTCGATTTTTTTCATTTTTGTGACTTTGAAGTTTATCATTTTTGGAAGGGGAGGACAAATATCTTTACAAGAAAAAATTAGAGGAGGTCGTTTGTTGCGGATGAGGGTTGGTTTTGAAGACAACTCAAATTTTATTTAAATTTTGGATGTATTAGAAAATTATAACACCCCGCATTTCGGGCTAGAATAAAAGCTATCATTTCTATGTGTAGATGATACAAAAGCCATAAATCCTATGCAAATTTTGTATGTTAATCAATTATGTAGTGTGGTAACCTATTTGAGCATGAATTGAGATCATAGAGGTCCCCTAACTCTAGGATGAGTTGAAAGCTTTCCTATCGTTTGAGTTTGAGTGAGCGTCGAAACTTGGATCAAATTAATCAACCTTAAAGCTTTGTATATAAAAAATTAGGATTCCTAATATATATCAAATTAATGTTCTTTGAGTCCTCTTTCAAATGCCACTGGTTTTTCTTTAATCCGATATCGGAGTAGAAAGTTATGCCATTTTACTTCAAAGTGTTTGTCTGTCAAACCCTGACGACGAGGCTGACGACTTATCAGCTGTGTGATGGACCGTCAGACGTGGTCATAAGACTAAGGCAGTGAATGGTGAAAACCAGCCCAAAAGTGACGACCTGGGTGACGACTTATCACCTAAGTGATGGCCCGTCAACCCTTGTCGTCAACTGATGCAATTATGCAATTTTTTTGGGTTCCTTAGGGGTATTTTTGTCTTTCCCTCACTCCAAAAACCTTTCACATGAATTAAATCACCCCTTAAGCATTATTAATCAATCACTATCAGTTTTACAACATTGAAAACTCCCTCTTCACTCTCAAAATATGATCAAACTAGGGTTTTCTTCAAGAACAAGAAATTCAAGAAAATCAAGCCTTAAGTTCAAGATTTCCAAGGAATGAATCGAGATTCGAGTTCTTCTCTTTAAACTAATTAATTTGAGATACGTGGGGTTTATCCTAAAAACTACATGGGCTTTAAAATACTAGAGCATGATATTATTAAGCATGAATTTTAAAAGGGTTTTAGAATCTATATTTTAAATTATGTATTCCGAATGTTTCAATGTTACTATTGCTTTGGCCTTATGGTCCTTACCCCTAAATTGATTTATATGTATATGTATATGTATGAAAATTGAGATTGAAGATTGTTTGAGAGCGCAAATTATGAACTCCCTTTCTTTTATTGAATTGAAGTTTATGGTTTTGTCGGAAAAGAGTTGAATTGCATGTGTTATGATTGAAAGTAGTTTTCTCAATGTCATAGTATTTGAACATGATTTAGAGATGATGAGAGGGTGTTTCTTGGTATAACTATGTTTTGTGTTAAAGAGAAAGAATTGCATGAAATTAAGAATTTTGAAATGACCACCTTTCTTTATTGAATTGTTGATAAAGAGAATTAATTGCATGGTTTTACATGAGTTTTAAAGAATGAGTTTCTTGAAAAGAAATGTTGATATGGTGCTCCTTAATTCCATAATCTGAGAATAGAGACATAAGTGATATAAATGGCTCAGAGAATGTGACTTGCAAGTCAATGGTATGATGATACCATGTATATTTATGCCATGACAGAGTTAAATATTTCTGAGTATATTTTCAGACCATACATGTTTAAAGAACTAAAAATGGGCATAAAGAGAGTTGGTTACCCGAAGAAGGCATGAGTTCAAGTAACTCTTAGCCTAAAACCGTATTTGCCGATACGGGTAGATTATTATTGTATGCTGGTGACGGCCGTGTGGCGTAGTAGATTCAGAGACTCCGACCCTTGCGGCACACTTGGGTTGGGGGCTTGGCTGCTGAGTTAATGGCAGATCCCATATAGCCCATGTTATTATAGATTTTAAGGTACACCACCTAGCGCTGAAGTAATACATAGAGTGTCACAGAGTTCAGATGTTTTCCCAGAGTCGTTTAAAAATGCCCATGTGATTTCTTACTATATGATATATTTATGAATTATTTTAAATTGCTCTCATATATGTTGAATATGAATGATTATTTTGGATTTGCTCTGTGTACCAGTACATCTAGATTTACCCACTCCCCTATCTCTCAGGTTCTGAGGTACAGTCTAGGGGTCCTGATAAGCAATAGATATTTTGGACAACAGAGCAGAGTTCAGTGGTAAGCCTTCCATATTTTGGAAGGCCTAAAGTCTTATAGTTATTTATCATTTCCATAATTTTGGTCTACTGGATCCTTGTCCCGGATTTTCAAATAGTATTTGAGATCTAGTAGAGATTTCGCAGACTGAGTCAGATGTTATTTAGATGTTACTGAATTCCAGTTTCATCATTATTTTTGAATTCAGATTTGACCATGATTCCATATTATGTTTTTTTCTGCATCTTCTTTTATTGTATGAATATTGTGTATGACTACCAGATAAAGAGGGGCATCCGGGCCTTCATAGTTCGGGATGCTCGTCACGGCCAAGGCCTCGATTCGGGTCGTGACAAAAATATCATTACCATTTTATTCTATTACTTTATTTAGCATAGTTCCATTTATTATCATGATTAGAAGAAATTTGATCGGTAAACCACAAATTCAAATTGAGTAAATAATAATCGTCATCAAGACATATTTTGTTTGAAAGAATGACCTTAAACTTAACGTATTTTATTTGAAACCCCCTAAATTATTTAGTAATATATATTACTTCAATGAATTTGGTTATTTGATAGTCTTTACTCCAGTACGATCTCATGTTAATAGAGTGAGAAGATTATATTCTTTGCTCGCATGATTTTCTTATTATTTATTTTTAAATACAAGA
This sequence comes from Capsicum annuum, assembly GCF_002878395.1. Classification (NCBI taxonomy): domain Eukaryota; kingdom Viridiplantae; phylum Streptophyta; class Magnoliopsida; order Solanales; family Solanaceae; genus Capsicum; species Capsicum annuum. The sequence continues at coordinate 107,592,084 of NC_061112.1, read as the reverse complement.
GGTTCACTTTTAAGGCAAAATATATTTGACTAGAAATAACGATATTTTGACCAATTTTATTTTACAGATTTTGCCTAAAAGTAAAAAATTTATTGTTGAAACAGATAGCCACTACATTTATATAAGATATAACAAGAATCATACCGTTGAAGCTTCATTATCCTACAAAAAATTTTATTCTACTAAAATAAAGGAGTTCTAACCAATTATTTTTAGTTTTCTCTCCCTATTTTTCAAAAAAAAAAAAGTCAAACCAAACATCATTAGAGAAGATGATAAATTGACACCCTCCTTTCTGATAGAGTTTGATTGAAATTATTTTACCTTTTCTTCTTCATACACATTTCTCTTCGATAATTAACAAAGAAAGCTAGGAATAAGTGGAGAATTTAGGAATTGAGCATTGTTCTTTTACCAATACAAAGCGTAATATCCATATATTGAGTAATAATCATACGTACGGGGAAATTATGAACCCCAATGAATTTGCAATAAAGAAGTATCGCAAAAAACATATATGATTTGTCATTTATCAATTCTCTACATGATTTTTCAAGTACTCCCCAAACATCATATACTTATAATAATAAGAAATCATGAAAGATAGGATACGATAAATTTTAACTATTTGCATAAGAAGAAGCTATAAATTTTATCATGTAACAATCTTAAGCTCTTTTGTTCATTTTCTACCCAAATGATCAAGTGTTTTCAAAATAAATTTCAATTTACGTCTATTCCCTAGACATAGAAATTACTATATCATCAACATATGCTAAATGTGTACCAATTGAATACATATATTAATACAACAGATGGGATAAAGAGACAACCCAATACTCCTCGATGATAAAAAAACAACTACATCATATTGTCCATATATTTAATAGACACTTCAAGTAATATTATGATAACATTCTTTAAAACCTTAAATAATAAGAAACAACACAGAAATTATATCATATGCTTTAACCATATGAATTGATAGTTTTGGACTCAACATCCGAGTCTTCCATGGTGATCACATCCACCTCAATGCTTTTCTTCCTTGATTCTTTTACCTGTAACAAGACAACACTCCTATCAAACATCAAAGTTGTTGCATATACAAAGATCTCTAGTATCTTAAGAAGAAAAGATATGTGTCCATGAAAGAGGGATTAGGTGGAGATGTAAAACCTTATAATTTGAGAACAATTCTGCACCTGAAGCATTAGATTTTGTAGTTTGTCTTGATGAAATTAATATTCCAATCTTTCTTCTTAGAACGTATTTATTTGACCCCATAAATAGGAACCAAAATGTTGTGGTTACGGAAGGTTAAAAATCTAACAACACATTAATTTATTTTAATGCTACATGTAAATATGATTCATGGGAGAAATTAAACAAAACTCATAAAGAGGGTGGTAATTTACTAGAGTAAGCTATAAAAAGAAATTCTTTAAGGGATCATTTGGTTCAAGGAATTAATTGGGGTTTCCCAGTAAAAATTTTGTGATAAACCTATCTCGTATTTGATCAGAAGATTAACTAAAATCAATGTTTTTCAATTCGAAAATCTTTGTATCACTTATATAAAAAGTGGGATTGATGTAGTCCCTGGTCCTTCGTATTTCCACGACATATGAATTCGATCATAGAACATATCCACATAAACAAAAGATTGAAACAAAAGAAGGAGAAAAACATATATCATTTTAGTCGTGAAGTAAAAAGATAAAGAAAGTGCTAGAACCTGATCCATAGCACTAGCAAGAATACGTGAAATAGCTTCTTCCTTCCTCATGGTAAGACGATCCTTGATCCTAGCAAGTACCATCAGATCACGAACCCTGAAAGGATTCGCAGGGTTCTGTGGTTGTCTTCTGGATGAAGGTTGAGGCAAAGGTCTCTAGTATCAAAAGAGGGTTATCACACGGTGCTTAAGGCTATGTGTAGCCCCAAGCTAACCCTTTGAGCCATTTTCATTCAGTACAACACAAATAAATGGGGATTCCATAAATAACCCTCAAATATCAATAGAGTAATCATCATCCAAGAATACAAAAATTTCAGAAAGATAACAAAATACGACTTATTAGTCAACTCCCAACATCTATACTAGTCTGACAAGCCTCTAAGAAAATCAATAAAACCAGCGAGCCATTGAGACATGCCCCAACTGACTCATACTCAGTTATCAAATGTAAACAATTCCGTAAAACCAACATCAGACATCACGTCCTCGGAACATGAGGACTCCCCACAATAGAGGATGTAGAACAGCGTGCCCAAAAAATCACTGTCGAACTTGGAACTGAGCACCTGAACCTACATTCCGAGAAAATACAGCCTACCTCCAAAGCTGTGGGTTAGTACCTTGGAAAGGGATCGAGTATATGGGGGTGTATGCAGTTGTATAAACATCATCATCATAAATATTTATAAAAAATATGCAGGATGTATGAAAGAGTCACATAGCCTGAAGAAAATCAATATAATCATTAGAGGATGAAATAAGTACAATAACATATGTGAGCCAATATAATTTGTCAAGCACTTTCAATTCATCAAGAATATCAATTCTCAGAATGTAAATATCATTTAAATCTTTCCAAAGAATAACTTCCACAATTCCACTTTCAAATCACTTCACCATTTACCATAGACACAAGGAAACACATACACACTGGGAGATCCTATAACCGACATACACCATGTGAGCTACATGGATTCTAATGTACAATCCACGTTGGGGAGAGTCGTCCTATCCTTGCCATCGGAGTAGGACTATGAATATCAAATACACACAAACTAGTGATCACTATATAAATAGGCCTCAAGCTCACTCCTATAGGGGCACGTAGTTCTAGGGAAGTAAGGTTACTTTATACCTCCCACTCAGTGCTAAAGATTTCTCCCAGACTTAGCTCAGGTCATTTCAAAGACAATCCACAACAAAACAATTTCCGTAATATATAAAAATACATCAGGAGCCATCATGCTTCCCATCTATCAAAATCAACCACATTGTGGATTTCTTTCACACTCGAGTTCAAAACAACTCCATTAAGACCAAAAAGTCAAATCATTCAAAATATCTCAAATATTCAACATCAACGTGCTTATAACACACACTTTCTCAAAAAAACACAATTTCCAATGGGGATTCGTGACCCAAATATCAAAATCATGATAAATATCATTTAAGATTCATACTTTATATCTCCACACATGTAAATTCATCTTTCAAAATCATAAACGTCAAGATTTTAGAATAATCATCATAAGATATGGGTTCATCCTTCAAATTCGTAAAAAAATAAATAAAAATTATGCCTTTGTAAAGAAAAGTACTTTTGGGCACAAGAACGAAAGAGAGTTCTTGTTGAAAAACCCCACATACCTTGAATGATGAACTTTAAATCGATACTCATTTTTGAGATGTTAATCATGCCTTTGAATGATGGTTCTTCGAGTTCTTGAACTAGGAACTTGGAATCTTTAATAAATTTGCAGAATTAATGGAACTTTGGAGGTTCTTGAAGTTGGATGTAGGAGCTTAGGGTTTTCTTTTTGAGGGAATTTGATGAAATATAACATAAAATGCTTCTAATAGGATTTAATATAGGGTTTGGACGGATTTTGGGTGAGGGGGAATGACCAAAACGCCCCTAAAAATTAAATAATTCTCGAATCTGTCCTTTGGTGGACTGCTTTGATAGTCTGAAGTAGATCAAACATAACGTTTTACTCCGATATCCTAATTGGATGAAACTAATTTCATTAGAAAGAGGACTCTCATATATTTCCGTTGATATATAGTATCTCACCCAGATCATTGTGTATGAGGATTTATAATTGTTTGACGTTGACCCAAAAATTTACTTTTGATAGGCTGAATTAGATCGTCCATAACTTTTTGCTCCGATAGAAAAATTGGATGAAACCAATTTCATTGGAAAAAGGACTCGCAGAGATTTCTGTTGATAAATAGTAGATCACCCATATCATTATGTACAAGTAGTTATGATCGTTTAAAGTTGGAGCAAAAATACGCCAGGCCTCAGTACTTTTTCCTACACATTTTACTGTTCACTACTATTCATGGTTCGATCGGAATGTTCATAACTCATCGCTCGGGTGTCCGTTTTGGATGATCCACATATCATTGGAAATCCTATTCGATACTCTACGCAATGGTAGGTCATAATATAAGACATTCCGAACATAAAATTTATAATTCATTCTAGAAGATAGAACCTAACACGTTTACGCACAAAATTTCAACGAAAAATTTCCCGGGGTATTACATCATCCCCCCTTGGAAACATTCATCCTCGAATGACGATAGACATGCCAAGATTAGATAGGGAATAGAGCATACAACTGAAACCATTTGTTAGACTCATCACCACATCGTTTGTCACTCCAAATGCAACATAGAATGCATAAATTCAAGAAACTACAGCTGAACACATAATAAATGACAGCTGAACTTCTGCAACTTTTATCAAAAACGCATGATTTAGGAAATAACGGTACCTTCGTCTTGATCGGAGTTTGTAGAAAATAGGTGCGGCTACTTGGATCGCATATCCGCCTCAGCTTCCCAAGTTGCACCCTCAACAGATTGGTTTCGCAATAACACCTTGACCAAGAGAACTTCTTTGTTCCTTCGTCTTCGGACACTGAAATCAAGAATCTCAACAGGAATCTTATCACAAGAAAGATTTTCTTGAATGTCAGCACTCAAAGAGGAATCCACTACCACAGCATCGCTAATATGCTTTATAAGCATGGAGAGATGGAATATTGGATGAACAGAGAACAACTCGGAAAGCAACTCGACCTCATAAGGACCAACATAACGGGGACTAAGCTTCCCCTTCTTTTCGAATATTTTCATCCCCCTCATGGGGGAAATTTTTAGATACCCTAGGTCATCAACTTCAAACTCAAGGTCTCTCCTACTAACATCCGCATATGACTTCTGACGACTCTGCACAGTTTTTAACCTTTCCCTAATCAACTTAATGTTTTCCATAGCCTCAAATACCGAATCAGGACCCAACTCGAACCAACCTATGGGTGATCTACACTTCCTCCCATATAAGGCTTCAAACTGAGCCATGCCAATACTAGAGTGGAAACTGTTATTGTAAGCAAACTCTATCAACGGTAAGTGATCATCCTAATTTCCCTTAAAGTCATTTGCACAAGCTCTCAACATATCCTCTAAGTTCTGGATAGTCCAACCAGCCTGACCATCGGTTTGCGGATGAAAAGCAGAACTCAAAAGCACTTGGGTACCAAGACCCTTCTGAAAAGCTTTCCAAAATTTCAAAGTGAACTGAGTACCCCTATCCGAAATGATAGACAAGGGAACTCCATACAATCTGACTAGCTCTCGGATATACAATCTAGCCTAATCCTCAGTAGTATATGAAGTATAAACAGGCAAAAAATGAGAAGACTTAGTCAACTTATCAACCACAACCCAAATGGAATCATGATGGCGTCGGGAAGGAGGTAAACCAATCACGAAGTCCATATTTATCTCTTCCCACTTTTAGGTGGGAATACTAAACTCTTGCATCATAACACAAGGTCTTTGATGTTCAACCTTAACCTGTTGGCATGTTGCACACTTAGCTACAAATGCTGCTATATCTTTCTTCACGACACTCCACAAATAGATTTCCCGCAAGTATCAGTACATCTTACTGGCACCAGGATGAATAGAATATCGCGCCCCGTGCATTTCAGCCATAATCCTCTGTCTCAGATCATCAACATTCGGGACACACAATCTACCCTGCAATCTCAACACACCATCTTTCTCTTGGGAGAAAACCTCTACTTTTTGGTCCTTGACTAACTCCTTCAGTCTGACCAAACTAGCATCTAAGTATTGTTTTTCCTTTACTTCGGAAACCAAGGAGGATTCAGAACTACTCTGAATCCCTATACTACCTTCAGCAGAGTCAAACAACCTAACCCCCAATGTAGCCAATTGATGCACATCCCGAGCCAACTTTTTCTTACCTTCTCCCACATGCGAAACACTACCCATGGACACTCTACTTAGGGCATCTGCCACAATATTGGCCTTGCTCAGAGGTACAACACACTCATATCATAGTTCTTTAATAATTCTAACCATCATCTCTACTTAAGATTCAATTCTCTCTGGGTAAACACATACTACAGACTCTTATAATCAGTGAAAACATCAACATGGACACCATACAAATACTGTCTCCATATTTTCAAAGCAAACACAACAGCAGCCAACTCAAGGTCATGGGTAGGGTAATTTTTCTCATGGGGTTTCAAATGTCTAGAAGCATAAGCTATCACCTTACCCTTCTGCATCAATACGCAACCCAACCCAACTCTCAAAGCATCACAGTACAGCACAAAACCATCAACACCATCAGGCAAAGTCAATACAGGGGCTGAAATGAGTCGAGTCTTCAACTCCTGAAAACTCTTCTCATAAGATTCGGACCACAAGAACTTCACTTTCTTCTGGGTCAACCGAGTCATAGAAGACGCTATAGAGGAGAAACCCTTAACAAAATGGCGGTAATAGCAAGCTAAACCCAAGAAACTTTGGATATTAGTTGGAGAAATAGGTCTAGGCTAATTTCTAACGGCTTCGATCTTTTGGGGATCAACTCTAATACCCTCAGAAGAAATTATATGACCCAGAAAAGAAACTGACCTTAGCCAAAACTCACACTTACTGAACTTGGAAAACAACTTGTGATCTCTAAGGGTTTGCAAGATAGTTTGGAGATGATCAGAATGTTCATCCTCACTACGGGAGTACACCAGTATATCATCGAGGAACACTATGACAAACATATCCAGATATGGTCTAAACACTCGATTCATGAGGTCCATGAAAGCTGCAGGGGCATTAGTTAACCCAAAAGACATAATAAGAAACTCAAATAGCCATAACAATTTCGTAAAGCAGTTTTCGGGACATCACACTCCCTAACTTTGAGATGATGATAGCCGGAATGAAGATCTATATTTGAGAAATAACATGCACCTTGCAATTGGTCAAGTAAATCATCTAAACTCGAAAGGGGGTACTTATTTTTTACGGTGACTTTATTCAGTTGGCGGTAATCAATGCACATACGCAAAGAGCCATCTTTATTTCTCACAAACAACACAGGAGCACCCAAAGAAGAAACACTGGGCCTTATGAAACCCTTATCCAGTAGATCTTTGAGTTGCTCTTTCAACTCTTTAAATTCTACAGGGGCCATACAGTAAGGAGGAATAGAAATAGGTTGAGTATCGGGAAGAAGATCAATCCCCGAACTCTATATCTCTATCGGGAGGTATCCCTGGGAGATCATCCAGAAAGACATCAGAAAACTCATTGATGACGTTAATAGACTAGAGAGTTGGAGTCTCATACTTAATGTCTTTGACTCTAACAAAATGGTAAATACACCCCTTGGAAATAAGCTTTCTAGCTTTGAGGTAAGAGATAAAATAACTCTTGGGTGACACAGAATTTTCAGACCACTCAAACACAAATGCTCCTGGAAACTGAAACTTGACCACTCTGGTCCAACAATCAATAGAGGCATAAGAAGAATACAGCCAGTCCATATGCAGAATCACATCAAAATCTACCATGTCTAAATCAATCGGATCAGCCAAGAAGACTTTATGAATAACGATAACATGACACTTTTTATACACTTTCTGGGCAATAATCGAATCACCCACTAGGGTAGAAACTAGGATAGGCTCAGGAATAATGTCAGGACTCATTTCAAAATTCACAGCAATCAAAGGTGTAACATATGAGAAACTAGATTCAGGATCCAACAAAGCATACACATCAAACTGAAATATACGAAGCATACCAGTAACAACAATAGGAAATTCCTCCTGTTCCTGGCAGGACTGTAAAGCAAAAAATCTATTCTGGCGCTACCCACCAGCATTGCTAGAAGAGGCACCCTGAGCTGGGGCTGGGTGAGTCGCTGGAACTGGAGCACTAACAGTCTGAGTCTGGGTCTGAGGGCGATAGCCACGACGCCCTTGTCTATCCTGTGGACAATCTCTCACTCTGTGACCCATGTCACCACCCCGAAAACATCCTCTCTTCTCACTCCAACACTTACCCGAATGAGCCCTACCATACTTAGGACACAAGGGACGATTTGGCTTACTGCCAGCACTGTACTGGGACCTGGATGTATATGACCTGTTACCTTGCTCCTGCCTACCTCTAGGCACGGGAGCACTAGTAGATAATAGTGCAGGCATAGGTGAACGATCTTGATACTGAGGGCGACTCCCTCCCTGCGATCTAGTCTGACCCTGTTCGTGTTGCTTTGACCTAGATTTCTTATTCCCTCTCATTTTATCTCTCTCCTTAATATTGTCTGCCTTAATCTGTTGGGTATGAGTCATCAGCCTAGAAAGATTCATCTCACTATTCAACATAGCAGACCTATATTCCTTAACCACATAACTAGACACTGTAATCACAAACTTACTCATACTAGCCCGATTATCATCCACTAAGTCAGGAGCATACTTGGCCAACTAATTGAACTTAAGACAGTACTCTCTGACAGTCATAGAGCCCTGTTGCAGGTTTATAAAATATTCCACCTTTGCCTCCCTCATCTCTAAAGGGAAAAACTTATCCAGGAATGCATCCTAGAACTCTTGCCAAGTTATAGGTACAGCTCCCTCACCTCTACCTTTCCTTTAGGAAACAAACCAGTCATAAGCAAGGTCTTTCAACCTATACGCAGGAAACTCCACACTATGTCCCTCAGATACATGCATCACCTGAGTAATCTTCTGCACCTCCTCTAAAAACAACCGTGGATCCTCATCAGACTTGGACCCATAGAATTCCGGCGGATTTATCTGTATGAAGTCACGGATCCTGGTAGCAACTGAATCTCCCTGCTGCTATGGAGCTGAGGTCAGGTTGGCCTGAACTTTCACAGTAATAGCTTGGGCCAGCGCTTGAAAGGCTGCCCAAAATTTAGCATGAGACAAGTTTTCATTTAATGGGTTAACGGGTTGAGGTTATTGACCATCATTATTTCTTCTCGCTCGATATGAAGGCATATTTCTAAAAGAGGAGAGCATAAATCAATAGCATAGAGAGACACTTTAATATGATAGACTTTTCAAAGAAAGAATCACACTTTTTCCTAAAATGACTTGTAGCCTCTTGCTCATAGATGTGGTGCGCTACACACCGATGATCAAGAATCTACTTAACGCGGCTTGTCAGACTCCCTAGGATACCTTAAAACCTTAGGCTTTGATACCAAGTTTTCAACACCTCGAAAAATGGGTCCTGGAGCGTCACACGGTGCTTGAGGCTACTAGTAGCCCTAAGCTAACCCTTTGAGTCATTTTCATTCAGTTCAACACAAATCAGTGGGGTTTCCATAAATAATCCTCAAATATCAACAGAGTAATCATCATCCAAGAATAAAAGAATTTCAGAAAGATAACAAAATGCGACTTATTAGTCAACTTCCAACATCTATACTAGTCTGACAATCCTCTAAAAAAATCAATAAAACCAGCGAGCCATTGAGACATGCCCCAATTGACTAATACTCAGTTATCAAATGTAAAAAATTCCGTGAAACCAACATCAGACATCACATCCTCAGGAACATGAGGACTCACCACAACAGAGGATGTAGAATAGCATGCCCGAAGAATCACTGTCGAACTTGGAACTGAGAACCTGAACCTACATTCTGAGAAAATACAGCCTATATCCGAAGATATGGGTCAGTACCATGGAAAGAAACTGAGTATATGGGGGCTTATGCAGTTGTATAAACATCATCATCATAAATATTTATAATAAACATGCAAGATGTATGAAAGACTCACATATCCCAAAGAAAATCATCATAATCATGAGAGGATGAAATAAGTACAATAACACATGTGATTTATCATATAATATGTCAATCACTTTCAGTTCATCAAGAATATCAATTCTCATAATGTAAATATCATATAAATCTTTTGAAAGAATAACTTTCACAATTCCACTTTCAAATCAGTTTACCATTCACCATACACACAAGAAAACACATACACACTAGGAGATCCTCTAATCGACATAAACCATGTGAGCTACATGGAGTCCAACGTACAACCCATGTTGAGGAGAGCCATCCTATCCTTGCCATCGGAGTAGGACTATCAATATCAAATCCACACAAACTAGTGATCACTATATAAATCAGCCTCAGGATCACTCCTATGGGGGCACGTAGTTCTAGGGAAGTAAGGTCGCGTTATACCTCCGACTTAGTGATAAAGATTTCTCCCGAACTTAGCTCAGATCATTTCAAAGACAATCCAAAATAAAACAATTTCAGTAATATATAAATATACATCGGGAGGCATCATGCTTCCTATATATCAAAATCAACCACATTGTAGATTTCTTTCACACTCGAGTTCGAAACAACTCCATTAAGACCGAAAGGTCAAATCATTAAAAATATCTCAAATATTCAACATCAACGTGCTTATAACACATACTTTATCAAAAAAACACAATTTCCAATGGGGATTCATGACCCAAATATCAAAATCATGATAAATATCGTTCAAGATTCATGCTTTATATCTCCACACATGTAAATTCATCTTTCAAAATCATAAACATCAAGATTTTATAATAATCATCATAAGATATGGGTACATGCTTCATAAAAATCAAATAAAAATCATGCCTTTGTAAAGAAAAGTATTTTTGGGCACAAGAACGAAAGAGAGTTCTTGTTGAAGAACCCCACATACCTTGAATGATGAACTTTAGATCGATACTCATTTTTGAGATATTAATCGTGCCTTTGAAAGATGGTTCTTGGAGTTCTTGAACTAGGAACTTGGAATCTTTAATAAATTTGTAGAATTAATGGTGAACTTTAGAGGTTCTTGAAGTTGGATGTAGGAGCTTAGGGTTTTCTTTTTGAGAGAATTTGATGAAATATAACATATAATGCTTCTAATAGGCTTTAATATATGGTTTGGATAGATTTTGGGTGAGGATGGATGACCAAAACGCCCCTAAAAATCAAATAATTCTCGAATCTGTCCTTTGGTGGACTGTTTTGATAGTCTGAAGTATATCAACCATAACGTTTTACTCCAATATTCAAATTGGGTTAAACCAATTTGATTAGAAAGAGGACTCTCATATCTTTCCATTTATACTTAGTATATCACACAGATAATTGTTTACGAGGAGTTATGATCGTTTGAAGTTGACCGAAAAATTCGCTTTTGATAGGCTGAAGTAGATTGACCATAGCTTTTTACCCCGATAGATAAATTTAATGAAACTAATTTCATTGGAAAGAGGACTCACAGAGCTTTCCGTTGATATATAGTAGATCGCCCATACCATTTTGGAGAAGGAACTATGATCGTTTAAAGTTGGAGCAAAAATATGCCAGTCCTCAATACTTTTTCCTGCACGTTTTATTGTTCACTACTATTCATTGTTCGATCGGAAAGTTCATAACTCGTCGCTCGGGTGTCCGTTTTGGATGATCCACATATCGTTAAAAATATTATTCAATACTCTACGCAATGGTGGGTCATAATCTATGACATTCCACATGGAAAATTTATAATTCATTCTAGAAAATAGAACCCCACACGTTTATGCACAAAATTTCAACGAAAAAATTCCCGGGGTATTACAACCTAGTTATTGCTGATAATCAGAAAGTTTAAGAAAATTTCGGTTTTGGGGGTTCCTTTAACCCACCAATCCTTGAAGTGACGCCTGGTATGGCCTACTATGGCCTGGCTTGAGAAGAAATTCCTCCTACAACAACAGATGAAATCGTACATCTAGAGACTGTTATGTAAATTGTATTCCTGTGTTTTTGTTACATTTATGTTCAACAATTTAGGCAAGGGAGGATGAGGAATATATATTTAATGTACGAAAATAGAAGATGTAGGGGGAGTTCGATTTGGAGAAAACTCATCTTTTATTCTAATATTTGGATGTACTTTTTTTTTTTAAAAAATGGGGGTAGGGAAGATGAAATGGCGGAGTAGATTACAAGTTGGATAGTAGAGCTCTCACCAACAAGTTGAAAGTTAGTATCCCACAAACTAAACTACTTAGAATCCCATATAAGATGTATCAAAAACTTTACTCTATTCCCTGATTACAATCTATACCTAAATCTGATGAGGCATCACTGACATCTTGTTAAATGAAGAGATAAAGACAATTGTAGTAAATATCTACAGATCATAGACAAGGATTAGTGAAGGATAAGATGAAATGTCTATTTACAAATTCTTAAAGCAATGATAGAATTATATTAACCTGAGCTATAAGTCAACCCGATAAGGAAAACAACATAATGGAAATTAATGAATTGTTAAAACCAAGTTAACATTCAGGCAGATAAAGAAAATTGGGCAATTGCAATTAAGTAGTCATTACAACCTAACTAAACATTGAAATAGATAAATAAAACAGCACAATCACAACTAAGAAATATTAAAACCTAACTTAAAACTTTACTGGATAAGGAAAATAGCTTAAATAAACCGTCAAAGATAAAACTTTGCAAAACCCTTAAACCATTTCAATTCAGAATGACCAAAGATCAAAATTTAACAGCAAAATTAGCTTAAAAATACAACATTCCATACATACATCAAAATGGACAATAGAGCACACAAGAATTAACTCAGAATAAAATTAAAAACTAACACAAAAAAGCCACCAACTCTAATTCTTTTGCTTAAGAATGAGAGTAACCCAGATAAGGATTAGCACATACCTACCTTACCTATGGATAAAACCTTACAAAAAAGAGATAAAAGTAAAATCTATATATATAGATAGCTTATGAAGAACACCAAAGAATTGGGGGGCGGGGGGGGGGGGGGGGGGGAGTAGACTAAATCAATTTAGAGTATACAAAAGAGGTTGGGAGGGTGAGAAAGCAAGCGGTTGATGACAGTCAGAAGTATAGATTGAGAGAAAGAAAATAAAGGCTTTAGAGAGAGGGAGAGAGCATCCAATTATATACACTACATACAACAACACATCACAACACAACACACAACTCAACACATGCAACAACGCCTAACATAAAACACAAACATATAGAAGGCAAAGTGGGTGGAGGACTTAGCTTTGTGGGAAGCAAACCACAGAAAAATGCCACTCAGATGATGCCATGTGGAGAATAGGATGTATGCCCCCTTTCTCTCATCACACCATTCACACTTTTTACACTTTAATTTATTTACGGTGTGGGGGGCAGGGTAGACGGTGGGGTAGCTTTGTGGGCAGCGAGCCCAAGAATAATTCCACTCAAATGAGGCCATGTGGAGGACTAGACATTTTCCTCCTCTCTCTCATCACACCATTTGCACTTCTTTTGACACTTTTCACACTTCTCTTCATATTCTTGAATGAGAAAAATAAATTAGAAAACTCACAGAGATTAGCAAATTTTAGTTGAATTATTCTTGTAATCTAATGTCTATATATGTTTATATCAATTTCTCTCTCTAATATTTATTTTTAAATACATAAGTATTATATTTCTCTAGATATAAATCATCATTCATTAGCATTATTCAAATAAAGATATCATGTCTTACACAATGCATACTTGTATTAGTAATTAATTCATAATGAAGTTCTCTTGTATGTATTAAATACTAAGACTGATAGGTAGTAAATATACTTTAAAGAATCATTCAAATAAGAACAATTGATAGCTCTTGAGTAGTTTTCATATTTGGATATGCACATAGTAAATGTGGTCAATGTCCTTAAATTACTTTGGTGAATAAAGAGAATTGTTGTTTATTGGGATAAAATTTGAACTAATTTGAATTTTGTAATCTTTATTTAAGGATAAAAAAGTAATTAAAATGTTATATTTCTCGTTTACCTTCTTTCTATATATGATATTATTAACTACTTACAAGTTTATTTGATTACTAGTGACCATATAATTTCATGATTAATAAAAATAATAAGATATCTAACTGCAAATGTTAGGTGGCTTTAGTTTACAGAAATGAAGAGGACAAAATAGTAGGGCAAACAACTAGCAGTGGTGAAACTACTATGCTAGATTAAAGAAACAAAATTCAAAGACTACATCCAAGAGTATGTGTGAAAGATAAGAGAAAATGTAGTAATTCATTGTTGAGTCAACTCGAAAATTTGAAGGTTCTATTTACTTTCCTCTATTTAGATACTAGCCCTTGGAGTAAATGATATTCCTCATACATGTGTAGCCTTTGATCCCTGAAGGTAAAATTATAAGACAGTTACAAGACATGTTCCATCTATAACACTAATCATCTCAAATTAGCAGTAACATGCGAAACTAATAGACAAAAAAAAAGAAAACGACAAAACTTGTGATATCTCATTGCAATCAAAGCAAACATATATCCTTTTGAGGTGATGTAAAGTAATTGATGACATAAATTTAAATGATCATATCCTCTCTTTGATCCAACTAGTGAATTTTTCAAAAGAAGCAAAGGAAAACCTTTATTTTGTGTATTTTGAAAAAGCGAAATCAAATTTTGGCAAAAGGAAAAATATATAGTGTTAATAAACTTAAATGTATTTTCTTGTTAGCCTACTTGGTCAACTTGACCTATGTAAATGATGTTAATTCCTTCTTAGATTATCCATTTATAAAATTCACCCTTACTGATTTAAAAAAAAAACTCAAGCCAAAGACAATTAGAGGCAAAAAAATGAAACACTCCTCTCTGTTCGAGTTTGATTGTAAACCTTTTTCAGAAAACTGAAAACAACATCTTTAAACATACAATTGCCTCACAAATGAAAAGCTTAGCCTTAAATTTTGTTTTTGAAAAATTTCTATTTAGTTTCTCCAATAGCCCCTCTATTTGTAGCATAAAAGGTTCAGATATTGTCATATCATGCAAAAAATAAAGTATGTTAAATTGTATCTTTCATGTTATGTATTCTGTAAAATTAAATCCCAGTTCCTACGGCCGAGATCATGGATAAGATGAGATCTTAAATGTTTATCCATTGTCTAGCCCGACAGATGAATACTTGTTTTCACATGAGTCTATCCAAAATCGCTCATCACACTTTCTATTTTTGCTAGGATGAAGAAAGTATCAATCGAAAATACTCTACCGAACAATATTGTATATATAAGAATAGTATCAGTCACCTGAGTATCCTACAGAAGGAGAAGTGAGCTATTGCACAAGTACTTAATACTAGTTATGGATCTAGGATGAAGCTAGACATACATCTTTATCACTAAGGGGTTGTTTTAATTAGAGACATGGGGATTAATAATGTAAGATTGTTTTTTAATAAGGTAAGATTAACGTAAGGCTGGATTTTAATGCATGACTTATTCAGATATTTGATCTGATGTACTAAATGTTAGTTTCATTTTTAAAAAAAGTGTAATATAAAATATTTGTTTATTTGTTGAAAAGAAAAAAAAGTTTGTTTACAATCACGAGGGTTGCATTGTCTTTAGTTGTTTAATTAATATTTTACTAACCCTTGTTCTTATTTCACATCATATCATATACAAAAAAAGTAAACAGAAAAAGCTCTCCATACAATACATGATAGTTATTTTTCAATGGTAGTTTTCTTCCTCTTTTTTATGTAAGCCTCACACTCCATATATCCTTTTGGGATGCTAGTAAATAGGGCACTGGTGGGCCTGGTAGATAAAAACACTAATACTACTATGGATACTTTAGTTGTGGAGGAAATTCCATGGAAATATAACTATTACAAAGCAATAAATGTCTGCTATCCCAAGCCCTAGAAACCATCGATTGGGGTTATACTACTCAAATCGACAATCGGACAATCATTTTCAAATCAAGTAATTACAATGGGATTATGTCTGTGAAGAGTATAGGTAAATTCATGAGGACTAGGCCACATATTGATAAGATTCACCCCAAATTTGGTGACAAAGTCACAATCAGAGTAAAAGTTGAGATTCGAGTTTACGATTTTTGCATTGGATTTATCGATTTTCCAATGAAAGGTCGCGACATCTTTTTGTACACCACGAAGATCATCTACCAAAAGGGGCACAAGTCCTAATAGATTTATTGCAATCATTGTTTGTATATTTCGATGAAGAAAGGGTTCTTATATATACTTCTATTCATTAGGTAGCCGATTATCAACACCTAAACAATGGATATTGTACCTGAAAACCTACCTCTTATCATAACCTAGTAATGCATTGATGACTCATAAAACCTTGCTTAATGGGGAATATTTCATGTAGTGACTTAAGAATGGTAAATATTTAAGGATTTTTTGCAACTTAAATAGGCTTAGTTTAGAGATATTTTTCTTAGACGGAGAAGTTTATTAAACCTCTCCTATATAAGGAGGAACATGAGTAATTTTCCAACTCACACTCAATATGCAATTGTTGGTTGGTAGAAGATTTGTATAGATGAAAGCTTATTTCTTTGGTAATCTGATACATTATAAACTATTAGAAGACTGATAATGTAACACCCCGCATATTTTTAGCTAGATTTTAAACTGTTATTCCTATGCGTATAGACCCGAACCCAATAATTCTTTGTTAATATATGTGTTATGATCAATTCTATGGTGTGGTCATTCCTTGGGATATGAATTGAGGTCACAAATATCTCATAACTCAAAGATGAGTTGAGAACGTTTTGATCGATTAAGTTTTATTGAATGTTTCAGAATAGGTAAGTTTTCAATGATCATTACTCCTAGTAAATAATTTGTTACGTGTCCTATAATATACAAAAAGAAAGATCTTTGAGTCCTCTTTCCAACACAACTGGTTTCACCATAATCCGACATCGAAGTAGAAAGTTATGCTCATTTTATTTCAAAGTATCTGTCTGCCAAAATATGATGATGAAGTTCACCACTTATCAATTAGGTCACGACCAAGTTGATGGGCCATCAAATAAGTCATGAAACATCAGCCCTAGTCTCAATCCTAGGGCAGTAAGTGGTAAAATCCAGCCCAAAAGTGACGACCTAGGTGATGAGCTATCACTTGAGTGACAGGCCATCAATCATGGTCGTCAACTGATGAAATTTTGCAACTTCTTTGGTTTCCTTAGGAGTATTTTTGTCTTTTAATCACTCCAAAAACATTTCTGTAACACCCTGCAAAAGTCGTACATGTGTTATCTCATAGTAGCTTACTTATAGAGTTGGAGACTTAAAATTTTCTAAGTGTAGAAAGGGACTTAGTCTCATTTTGAGCTTCCAATCTTTGAGGATTTTATTTACGACCTTCCCAACCTCCGTTTATTAAATTTTTTGTTGATATACAAGGGTGCAAGTCAAGAGTACATCTCCTGTGAGTTTTAGAATTTTTAGATAAGCTTAAGGCACGTTTGGGGTGGCAAAATAGCAAGTAGGGGCAATTAGCCCATGATGCCTTGCCTGTAGCTTACCTGGGAAGGTTCACGCAATAGGAAAGGCTGCTCTTTATTTATCCCGGTGGTCTAAGGAGGCGCCTTGCCTAGTGATGGGGGCAAATTTTCAGCTTTTCCCCCAAAACATTAAGGGTGTTTTGGGTATTTCCAACCCATTGTTCATCTTAAACACAGGATTATACTCCCAAATGAACACTTTATTCATATTTTCATCAAAATCCATCAAGAACACTCCTTAGGGTTTCAAACTAAGTTTCCAAATAACTTAAGATTCAACTGTCAGTTTTTAAAATTGATTGAAGATTTTGAATCCCCAATCCGAGGGATTCAAGAATCAACCATCAAATTCCTAATTTAAGGTATGTGGGGTTTATCCTAAAAACTAAATGGGCTTGTAAACACTAGAACATGGTTTAAAGATTATCAAGCATGAGTTTTAAAGGGGTTTTGGAAATTAAGCTTTGAATTTTTCACTATGGATGTTTTGATAATGTTATTGTTTTGGCCTTTAAGCCTTTCCCCCTTATATTGATTTATATATATATATATATGTATATGATTACTATTGATGAATTAATTGAGAGCATAATCATTGAATTTCCTCTCTTTGATGATTTAGAGTTTATGAAATAGTTGAGGATGGTTTAAGATGCATGTTTAATTGTTTGAAAGTGATTTTTTTAGTATTAAAGTAATTAACATGATTTTTACAATGATGAGAGGGATTTTCTAGATATGATTTTGATCTTGTGTTAAAGAGAAAGAGTTACATACGATCATTATCTTTGACATGACCACCTCGTGTGTTTGAAAAGCCGAAAATGAGAGTTTTCTTGCATGTGTTCACGTAAGTTTTAAAGTATGAGTTTCTAGAATAGAATTGTAGATATGGGGTCTGAATTCTAGATTTTTCTGAATAGAGATATAATTTGCTATAAATGGCTCAGAGATTTTGACTTGCAAGTCAATGGTTTGACAATACCATTTAAATTTATGCCACAACATAACTAGAGCCTTTAGAGTCTGATTTCAAAGATTTCATGTCATAAAGAACTAAAAATAGGCTTAAAGAAGGTTAGGTGGTTACCCGAAGAGGGCATGAATCAACCGACTCATATCCTAAAACCATGTTTTGCCGATACGGGTATGTTACTTTTGTACGCTAGCGATGGACCTGTGGCATAGTAGAGATTGAGAGACTTCGACCCTTGCGGCAAACTTGGGTTGGGAGCTTGGCTGCCGAGTTAAGGGTAGATTTCATATAGCCAATAGGATTACAGAATTGTAAGGTATACCACCTAGCGCAGAATTAAAACAAAGAGCATCACAAAGTTTATATAATCTTACAAAGTCCTTTAAAAATGCCCATGTGATTTTTACTATGTGACCTAATTATGAGATGTTTTTCAATTGCTCTCATATATGTTGAATATCAATTATTATTTTGGATTTTCTCTGTGTACCAGTACCACTGTATTGACCCCCTACCTCTCAGGGTATGAGTCTCAATCTAGTGGTCCGACTAAGCAGTAGAGTGTTTAGACAGAAGAATATTGTGAAGTAGTGAGCCTTCTCTATTCTAGAAGGCCTGTTCTTCTAGATTATGTTGTCTATTATGGTTTTGGTCTACTGGGGGGCCTTTTTCCAGTTTTCAGATAGTTTTTATCTTATCATGTATTAGAAATCTCGCAGACTGAGTTGGATATTATTTAGATGTTATTGAATT
Organism: Capsicum annuum; assembly: GCF_002878395.1. Classification (NCBI taxonomy): domain Eukaryota; kingdom Viridiplantae; phylum Streptophyta; class Magnoliopsida; order Solanales; family Solanaceae; genus Capsicum; species Capsicum annuum. Next base: position 107,572,862 of record NC_061112.1, on the reverse strand, counting down.
GTTGTTTTCATTATTATGTAAATTTAGAGCACGATAATGATCCCATATTAAGTTATGTTTTTGCATTTCCTTTTTGTATATGAACAGTGTATGTGATTACAAGATAGAAGGGCGTTCGGGCCTTAATTGTTTGAATTGCTCATCACGGCCATGGCCTCGGTTTTGGCCATAATAAACTTGGTATCAGGGCACAGTTCATGGTACCAGAGAGTCTATGAAATTGCATCGGGTAGACTCTTATTTATGGGTCTGTAGTGCGCCACACTTTTATGCAGGAGGCTACTAGGCATTTAGGAATGTTTCCCCTCTACGTCGCTCTAACGGTCAGAATTCCCAGAATAATGAGGTCCGTCCCACTCATGGGATGAGGATACGCAATAAATCTCAAACTCCAAAAACTATTGTTACTCCAGGAGTCCCACCTACTTAGACCAGCCCACTCAGGGCACCTAAAGCTCCCCGATCGAGGACTAACCGCACCCAGCCTCATAAGAGAGAGGTGTCTAATGCAGAATTCAGGCAGCCAATTCATATGTTTGCACAGTTGGTGCCATAAAGACTCAAAGATCAGAGAATTTTGGGTCTATATTTGATACATCTGAGGCTACCCAGGTGGGTCAATTCATGAGGATGAACCCGCTAAAGTTTGCTGGCACCAAGGTAGAGGAGGATCCATAGAAGTTTGTGGATGAGATGGAGAAGATTTTTAGGGTGATACATGTAGATGAGGTGGAAGGGGTGGAATTACAAACTTATTAGCTTAAAGAAGTTTCGAATCAGTGGTATGGCGAGTGGGAAGATTCTAAGGGTGAGAATATTGGGCCCACAGTATAGGTCGAGTTTGTGGAAGCCTTCTTAGATCGATTCTTTCCTCTAGAGTTGAGGGAGGCCAAAAGATTTTATGAACTTAAAACAAGGAAAAATGAGTGTCAAGGAGTACACTCTGAAGTTCAACCAACTAGCCCATTATGCTCCAGAGATGGCTGGAAATATGAGAGCTAGTATGACGAAATTTGCATCTGACCTTTCAGATGACTTAGTGATCGACTGCAAAGGGGCAATGCTAAATAGGGATATGGACTTCTCTAGACTGTCTATCCACATGCATCATATAGAGGAGTAGAAGAAGAAAGTCACTGAATCTAGGGAGAAGGACAGGTAGGCCAAGAGAGCCCGAACAGCAGACCAGAATCACAATCAGCAGCAGAGTGCTAATTGGAGTAACAAATGGCAGAAGAAGAAGAATTGGGGTAATGTTCAGTCCGCTATCATTTCTACAGTGCACAGACCTCCAGCCAATCAGCGATTCCAAAATTTTTAGTCTAGTCAGGGGCTGAGAGTGCAAGGCGTGCAATCTTAGGGAAGTGTAGCTCAAACCTATCGGTCATACCTATGTTATGGAAGATGTGGGAAAAATCATCTAGGGAGGTGCTAGTTTGATACCATGGTATATTATTCATGTAGCCAGCCAGGCCATACAACAAGAGGTAATATTGGGGGATCCAAGTCAAGAACTAATTCCTCCGCACCGCCACCGCTGCCCAAGGATGCCACTCCAACTACCAGAAGTGGTTACGACAGGTTATATTCTTTTTCCAACCGCCAAGAGGCAGAGGCCTCACCGGATGTAGTCACTGGTACGTTAAAAATTTTCTTTTGTGATGTATATGTGTTACTTGATCCTGGGTTTACCCTATCCTATGTGACTCCTTATGTGGCCATTGGTTTTGGGATTGAGCTCGATGTAATTACTGAACTCTTCTCTATTTCCACTTCGATAGGAGATTCTATTATGGATAGGAGGGTGTATAGGAATTGTGTTGTGTCTGTTTATAGTCAGGATATGGTGGCAGACCTCATAGAGCTTAAGATGGTTAACTTTGATGCTATCTTGGGAATAGAATGGCTATATTCGTGCTATGCCACACTAGATTGTAGAACTCAAAGAGTCACTTTTTCTTGTCTAAATGAACCAGTGATAGAGTGGGAGGGTCATTCTTTAGCACGTAGGGGGACTTTATATCTTATCTTAGAGCCGGTAAGCTTATTTCTAGAGTTTTCTATATCATCTGATTCAAGTGAAAGATTCTAATGGTGAGAGTCCTTCTCTTCAGTCAGTCCCTATGGTAAATGAGTTTCTAGAAGGCTTTTCAGATGATCTCCCAAGAATACCACCTGATAAGGAGATATATTTTGGTATTGACTTTTTGCTAGACACCCGTCCTATCTCCATTCCACCTTATAGAATGGCTCCTGCTGAGTTGAAAGAGTTAAAAAAGCAACTAATAGATCTTCTATACAAAGTTTTTATCAGACCTAGTATTTCTCCCTAGGGCGCACCTGTGCTTTTTGTATGGAAGAAAGATAGTCCCCTCTGTATGTGTATAGATTATTGTCATCTAAATAAGGTCACTGTTAAAAAATATCCTCTTCCTAGAATTGATGATCTTTTTGACCAACTTTAGGGTGCTAGATATTTTTCGAAGATAGACCTTTATTCGGGATATCATCAGTTGAAGGTTAGAGAGTCAGATATTCCCAAAACAGCTTTCTGGACCTGCTACGGTCATTATGAGTTCTTAGTCATTTCCTTCGAGTTGATTAACGCCCCTGCAGCTTTAATGGACCTAATTAATAGGGTGTTCTATCAGTTTCTAGATCTGTTTGTTATAGTTTTAATTGATGATATTCTGATTTATGCCAAAAGTGAGGAGGACTATGCCAATCACCTCCGAATTATCCTTCAGACTCTCAAAGATCATAAGTTGTATGCAAAGTTTTCCAAGTGTGAATTCTAGCTAAGTGTTATTGCTTTCTTATGGCATATTGTGTCTAGTGAGGGAATTAAGGTGGATCCCCATAACGTTGAGGCAGTGATAAAATGGCCTAGACCCTTGAATCCAACCGTCATTCGAAGCTTCTTGGGTTTGGTGGGTAACTACAGAAGATTCGTAGAGAGTTTTTCTTCTATAGATGCTACAATCACTAAGCAGACATAGAAAAAGGTAAAGTTCATGTGGTCTGACTCCTGTGAGAATAGTTTTGAGAAGTTGAAACATAAGTTGACAACTGCTCCTATTTTGACTCTTCCAGGTGGTACAGAGGGTTTTGTTGTATACTGTGATATCTCTCGTGTAGTACTTGGGTGTGTACTTATGCAGCATGGTAAGGTGGTGGCTTGTGCATTTAGGCAGTTGAAAGTGCATGAGCACAATTACCCCACCCATGACTTAGAGTTAGAGGCTATGGTATTCGCACTTAGGATATGGCGGCATTACCTTTATAGAGTATATGTTGATATTTTCACTGACCATAAGAGTTTATAGTATGTTTTCTCGTAGAAGGAATTGAACCTCAGGCAAAGGCGTTGGATGGAACTGTTAAGGGATTATGACATGAGCCTGCACTATCATCCAGGAAAGGCGTATGTGGTGGCTGACCCTCAGTAGGTTATCTATGGAGAGTCTTTCTCATGTTAAGGAATGGAAGAAAGTGATGGTGAAAGATATTCACTGACATGAAAATCTTGGAGTGTAAATTTTGGATTCCTTGGATGGAGTAGTGGTTGTTCATGAGATAGCTAAATCTTCCCTTTGTGCAGAAGTTAAAGAGAAGCAGGCCAAAGATCCCATTTTGATGCAAATTAAGAAAAATATGGGGCAACAGAAGGCGATGTCTTATGAAATTGGTGGTGATGGAATTCTAAGATATCGGGGTAGGTTATATGTGTCAGATATAGATGGGTTGCAGAAAAGAATCCTTGACGAAGCTCAAACTTTGAGGTATGTTGTTAATCCTGGCTCTACAAAGATGTACCATGATCTAAAAACTATATACTTGTGGAATAATATGAAGTATGATGTGGTTAACTTTGTTTCCAACTATTTGAACTACCAATAAGTTAATGTAGAGCATATGAGGCCAGGTGGTACTTCCCAAGAGATAGCTTTTCCTTTGTAGAAGTGGGAGATGATCAATATGGACTTCATTATGGGACTTCTGAGGTCCTAATGAAGGGCTTATCCATAGCCTTACCTGGGAAGGGCTACGCGATAGGCAAGGCAGCGCCTTGCCTAGCGCCCTAGGCAAATTTTCATCTTTTCACCCGAATCATTAAGGGTGTTTTGGGTATTTCCAACCCATTGTTCATCTTAAACATGGGATTATAGTCCCAAATGACCACTTTATTCAAATTTTCATCAAAATCCATCAAGAACACTCCTTAGGGATTCAAACTAAGTTTCCAAATAACTAATGATTCAACCGTTGGTTTTAGACTTTGATTGAAGATTTAAAATCCCCAATCCGAGGGATTCAAGAATCAACCATCAAATTCCTAATTTAAGGTACATGGGGTTTATCCTAAAAACTACATGGTCTTGTAAACACTAAAACATGGTTTAAAGATTATCAAGCATGAATTTTAAAGGGGTTTTGGAACTTAAGCTTTGAATTTTTTACTATGGATGTTTTGCTAATGTTATTGTTTTGGCCTTTAGGCCCTTCCCCCTTAAATTGATTTATATCTATATGTATATGTTTACTATTGATGAATTAATTGAGAGCATTATCATTGAAATGTATATGTATATATTAGAATGCAGAGCATAATTTCAAATGTTTCCAAGTATTTTAGCTCAGGCAGTACAGTAACCTGGTGCGATCTTAGACATGTTGCCTCATGATTTGTACTTGCGTAAGTTATCAATTCTCAGTCAACATGTATGATTTGATCATGAACACTTCAAGGGAATCTTAAACTCTTAGCATGAATCAGCCCCTTGAAGTAAGTGAAATCAAGTTAACTCAGAATTCAGTTTTATGATAGAAGTTTAAATGTTTCAGAACAGTTATATCCTTTCTTAGAAGACACATCAAGTTCATGTTATTCCATACCTTTAAGCTTCAACTTTTCTACCCATCATTCGGGGATGAATGATCCCAAGGGGGAGATACTGTAACGCCCCGTGTTTTAGGCTAGAATGAAAATCGTCATTACTATGCGTAGATGATCCAAAAGCCATAAATCCAATGCAAATTTTCCATTTTAATCAAGTATGTAGTGTGGTAACCTATTTGAGCATAAATTGAGATCATAAAGGTCCCCTGACTCAAGGTAAAGTTAAAAGATTTCCTATCGTTCGAGTTTTAGTTAGGTCAAAACTTGAGTCAAAATTTTGGTGAAACAGTGTACCACCTGGTACTTCAACGCGTCGCGGAGCTAGCCGAAATGGCAATTGTCAAAATCCAGTATGCCTTTGGGATTCCACCGCGTCGCGGTTTCTATCCAATTTGTAACCAAGGTGGCAAAGCGATTCCACCGCATCACGCCAAGGCTCAGTTTCCCAATTATCTAATTTCCAATAAGCTGGCGAGATTATGGCGCGTCGCACCAGCATGAAAAATTGGGATTTTTGCAGGTTCTATTATTTTAATTCCACAAGTAAAACGGTCATTTTTCTATCTCTATATGTACTCTTTAACATGAAATTCAGCATATTTACACCCAAATATCATTGTTTTCTCTCAATTTTCTTCAAGAACAAGACCTGGGGTTTCTAATCCAAGACCCAAATCATTAAGGTTTCACCATGAATCTTTCAAGAATTACATAGCAAGGTATGTTGGATGTTGATTCTTGTGGTCCTTCCACCCAAGGAGTTCAAGAATCTTTTTAAAAATTATAAAGTTTATGTTTTATGAGTTTTCATGATTTATGTGAATAGAAATTGTAGTTCATGTTGTTGATAAGTTTTGATTCATGTTTTATTATAATGATTCAAGCTTTGACCCTAGTATGTGTTCATTTTGCGATATTCATGATAGAGCCCTTTCAAGAAGCATTTTAAATTATGTAATCATGTTAAGTGGGTGTATTGAATGTTGTATAACCAAAGTATGCCTCCCATATGTTTGATACAATACTTATGTGAACAAGATTTAAGTATGAAATCCCTTATTATTTATCAACTAGTGCATGCCAAGTGTTTGTTGAAGGACCTTTATGAATGAATTAAGATATGTCATAAGCACTCCCATGTGTGTATTACTTATTGGATGAGTTATGAGATAATAGTATGCTTCCCTTTACAATTACATGTTTAGGATTCCCAAGTGCTCAAAATGATGCTTCATTGGTTATATTTCAAATGATAGTCTAGTGTTATAATTATTACGCAAGAGTTCTCACATTTTATTTATTTATGTTATCAAGTACTGGGGTATTTAATACCCAACAACTTAGTTGCTTGTCTAGAGCTAAGTCAGTCTCAAGAAAATTTCAGTTGTGCTATGATCTGTATATTTCAGTTAGTCACAGAATATAAGAAAATTCACTAAATCTCAGCATTTAGTATAATCAAGCTCAGTACTCAGTTCAGATTTCTATAAAGCTCCATAATTTATAGAACTCAGTCATATTCAGACAGAAAGTAGAATTCAGAACTATTTTGTCAAATAATGGAATCAAGTAAACGCAGTCAGATCAGTCAAGTACGATAATCAGTAACAGATTCAGCTTAGTCTAGAATAGTCTAAGAATCAGTTCAGTGTCTATTCAGTTGGGAGTAGTATTCAGCACCGAGTGAGGGCATAGATGATGGCCTCCCCATTATTTTATGCAGATTCATTAATAACAATCTATGCACTCCAGAATTGCGTAGCCAGCGCAGGATGAGGAGTTACCATTATACTAGGCTTGACTACCTCCCCGGAGTCACCCATTAGATTAGGCTTGGTTCCAACCAGGTGTCACCCATTTTATTAGGCATAGCATCCTGCGTTCAGAGAGAACTGTCTTTACCTGAGGGACGGTACTGACACACTTCCAACTGGAGTTACAGGATGGACCCCAAGGAAGTTAGAAAGGGCATGTCAGTTAGATAACTACCTTCCACAGTCTAAGTTTAAGATTTAGTCTCAGTAATAGAATTCAGCTGAGGAGTCACCCATTATACTAGGCTTGACTACCTCTCAGAGATCACCCATTATATAGGCTTGATCTCAAATTCAGACAATCATATTCATTATCAGTAGACTCAAAGATCACCCGTTATATAGGCTTGATCTAAGATTCAGACAATCAAATTCATTATGAGTAGACTTAGAGATCACCCATTATATAGGCTTGATCTCAGATATAATAAATCGGTATCAGTATCAGCAAGATTAGACATCAATCTTAATAGACTCAGTTATTCAGTCTCTCAATATTAGTAAACTCAGACATCAATGCTAGTAGACTCAAACTGACTTCTTCTTCCTCTTTCACAAGAAAAACCCTAAATATAGCTAAAGTTTTCATATCATGAAGCCTCCTAGGTTGGGTATGCACCTTTCGATAGCTGGTTCCTTTGTTCTAGCCAATTTTTTAGTTGCCCTTTTTATAACCTACTAGGGATTGACTAAATGAAAAGAATTTTCCACAACATCTGCATTGATACTTGGACATGCCTTGTTGTTGATTTTTTCTTCATTTTTGTGGCTTTTAAGTTTATCATTATGGAAAGGGGAGGACAAATATATTTACAAGGAAAAATTAGAAGAGGTCGGGTGTGTCGGATGAGGGTTTGGTTCGAAGACAACTCAAGTTTTATTTAAATTTTAGATGTATTATAAAATATCTTTACCATTTTATTTCATTACTTTATTTAGTAAAGCTGCATTTATTATCCTGATAAGAAGAAATTTGATTGGTAAATCACAAATTCAAATTGAGTAAATAATAATCATCATCAAGACATATTTTTTTTGGCAGAATACCCTTAAACTTAACGTAATTGATTTAAAACCACCTAAATTATTTAGTAATATTAATTACCTCAATGAATTTGGTTATTTTATAGTCTTTACTCCTATATGATACCATGTTAATATAGTGAGAATATTATATTTTGTGCTCGGATGATTTTCTTATTATTTATTTTTAAATACAAGAGCTTCCCTTTTAAGGGAAAATATATTTGACTAGAAATAATGAGATTTTGACAAACTGAATTTTACAAATTTTGCCTAGAAGTAAAATATTTATTATTGAAACTGATAGTCACTACATTTATATAAGATATAACAAGAAACATACCATTGAAGCTTTATTATCCTACAGAAATATTTTATTCTACTAAAATAAAGGAGCTCTAACCAAATATTTTTAGTTTTATCTCTCTATTTTTCAAAAAAAAAAAAGTCAAACAAAACATCATTAGAGAAGATAATAAATTGACACACTCTTTTCTAATAGTGTTTTATTGAAATTCTTTTACCTTTTCTGCTTCATACACATTTCTCTTCGATAATTAACAAATAAAGATAGGAATAACTAGATAATTCAGATATTGAGCATTGCTATTTTATCGATACAAAGCATAATATCCATATATAGAGTAATAATTATAGCTGTGCGGAAATTATTCACTCCAATGAATTTGCAATAAAAAGTATGGAAAAAATAAATATGATTTACGATTTATCAATCTCTATGTAATTTTTCATGTAGTCCCCAACCATCATATACTTCTAATAATAAGAAGTCATGAAAGGTAGGCTACGATAAATTTTAACTATTTGCATTAGACGAAGCTATAAATTTTATCATGTAACAATCTTGAGCTCTTTTGTTCATTTTCTACCCAAATGCTCAACTGTTTTCTAAATCAATTTAAATTTACATCTATTCCCTAGACAAAGAAATTACTATATCATCAACATATGCTAAATGAGTAACAATTGAATACATATATTAATACCACATATGGGATAAAGGGACAACACAGTACTCCTAGATGATATAAAAAACAACTACATCATATTGTCCACATATTTAATAAGACACTTCCAGTAATATTTTGATAACATTTTTCAGAAGCTTAATTAAGAAGAAACAACACAGAAACTACATCATATGCTTTAACCATACGATCAGATAGTTTTGGACTCATCATCTGATTCTTCAATGGTGATCACATCCACTTCAATGCTCTTCTTCCTTGATTCCTTTACCAGTAACAAGATAACACTCCTATTAATCGTCGAAGTTGTTGCATACACAAAGATCTCTGACATCCTAAGCTGAAAAGATATGTGTCCATGAAAAAGGAATTGGGTGGAGACATGAAACCTTAGAATTTGAGAAAGATTCTGCTCCTGAAGCATTAGATTTTGTAGTTTGCCTCGATGAAATTAATATTCCAATCTTTCTTCTTAGAACATATTTATTTGACCCCATAAATAGGGACCAAAAATGTTGTTGTTACCGAAGGTTAAAAAGCTAACCGCAAATTAATTCATTTGAATGCTACATGTAAACTGATAATATGATTCATGGGGGAAATTAACCAAAATTTATAAAGAGGGTGGCCATTCACCAGAGTAAGCTATAAAAAAAAATTCTTTAAGGGATCATTTTGTTAAAATAATTAATTGGGCTTTCCCAAAGCAAATTTTGTGATTATACCTATCTTGTATTTGATCTGAAGATTAGGTAAAATCAATGTTTTTTTTATTCAAATTTTTATCAGATTAGCTAAAATCAATGTTATTTTTATTCAAAAATCTTTGTATCACTTATCTCATATAAAAAGTGGGATTGATATAGTCCCTAGTCCTTCATATTGCCACGACTTACGAATTCGATCATAGAACATATACACATAAACAAAAGATTGAAACAAAAGAAGGAGAAAACATAAATTATTTTAGTCATGAATTAAAAAGATTAAAAAAGTGCCAGAACCTGATCCATAGCACTAGCAAGAATACGTGAAATAGATTTTTCCTTCTTTCCGGTAAGACGATCCTTAATCCTCGCCAGTACTATCAGATCACGAACCCTGAAAGGATGCGCAGAGGTCCATGGTCGTCTTCTAGATGAAGCTTGAGGTAAAGGCCGAGCCGCCAAGCTTCTAAAAATCTACACACCCCTTTTTGGAAAATGATGAGCATTTGAGGAGTTATTTTCAGATGTTGCAGAAACAAGCTGTTGATTGGAAATTGATGAGGCATTAGCAGAACCTAGTTGTTGCTGATATTTAGAAAGTTTTACAAACTTTCTATTTTGTGGGGTTCCTTTAACCCACCCATCTTTGAAGTGACACCTGGTATGGCCTGCAATAGCCTGGCTTGAGAAGAAGCTCTTTTACAACAGATGCATTCATACATCCAGATACCCTTATGTCCATTGTATTCTTGTATTTTGGTAACATTCATGTTCAACTATTTAGGCAAAAGGGGACAAGGAACATATATTTAAAGTCCGAAAATAGAATATGTAGGGGGTGTTCGATTTGGAGAAAACTCATCTTTTATTCAAATATTTGAATGTACTTTTATAAAAAAAATGGGGGTAGGGGAAGATGAAATGGCGGAGTTGATTACAAGTTGGGTAGTAGAACCCTCACCAACAAGTTGAAAGATAGTAGCCAACCAACTAAAATACTTAGAATCCCATATAAGATGTATCAGAAACTTTACTCTATTCCCTGATTACAATTTATACCCGAATTTGATGAGGCATCACTGACATCTTGTTCAATGAAGAGAAGAAGACAATTGTAAATAACTGCAGATTACAGACATGGATTAGTGAAGGATAAGATGAAATGTCTATTTTACAATTTCTTAAAGCAATGATACAATTATATTAACCTGAGTTATAAGTCAATCCGATAAGGAAAACAACATAATGGAAATTAAAAAATTATTAAAACCAAGTTAACATTCAGGAAAAAGAAAACTGGACAATTGCAATTAAGTAGTCATTAAAACCTAAGTAAACATTCAAATAGATAAAGAAAACAACAGGATCACAATTAAGAAATATAAAAATCTAGCATAAAACTTAACTAGATAAGGAAAATAGCTTAAATAAACCATCAATTATCAAACTTTGCAAACCCCTTTTACCATTTCAATTCAAAATCATCAAAGATCAAAATTTAATAGCAACATTAGCTTAAAAACACAACATTAAATACACACATTAAAATGGGTAGTAAAATACACAAGAACCAACTCAGAATAAAATTAAAAACAAACACAAAAAAGCCACCAAATCCAATTTTTTTTCTTAAAAATGAGAGTAACCCAGATAAATATTAGCACATACCTACCTTACCTATGGCTCAAACCTTGCAAAAAATAGATAAAAACCCAATCTATATATATATATATAGAGAGAGAGATAGCTTAACGAAGAACAACAAAGAATGAAAGGGGGGGAAGTAGAGTAAATCAATTTATACAAGAGAGGTTAGGAGGAAGAGAAAGCAAGAGGTTGATGACAATTAGAAGTATAGATTGAGAGAAAGAAAGAAAAGGTTTTAGAGAGAGGGAGAGAGGATCCAAATACATACAACAACACGTTACAACACAACACACAACTCAACACATGCAACAACACCCAACACAATATACTGACATGTGGAAGACAAAGTGGGTGGGGGACTTAGCTTTCTGGGAAGCGAGCAAAAGAACAATTCCACTCAGATGATGTCATGTGGAGAACAGGATGTATGCCCCCTCTCTCTCATCACGTCGTTCACACTTTGATTTATTTGTGGGATTGTGGTAGCGGGTAGAGTAGCTTTGTGGATAGCAAGCCCAAGAATAAATCCACTCAAGTGATGCCATGTGGAGGACTGAACGTATTCCCCCTCCCTCTCATCACACCGTTCACACTTCTCTTCACACTTTTCACACTTCTCTTGATATTCTTGAATGAGAAGAATAAATTAGAAAACTCAAAGAGATTAATAGATTCTAGTTGAATGATTCTTGTAATCTAGTAGCTATATATGTTTTTATCAATTTCTCTCTCTAATATTTATTTTTAAATACATAAATATTATATTTCTCTTGATATAAATCATCATTCATTAGTATTTTTCAAATAAAGATATCATGTCTTACATAATGCATACAATGTATCAGTAATTAATTCTTTATGAAGTTAACTTGGATGTAATAAATACTCAGACTGATAGGTAGTAAATATACTTTAAAGAATCATTCAAATAAGAACAATTGATTTCTCTTGAGTAGTTTTCATATTTGGATATGCACATAGTAAATGTGGTCAATATCCTTAAATTAGTTTCGCAAATAAAGAGAATTATTGTTTATTTGGGATAAAATTTGAATAAATTTAAATTTTATAATCTTTATTTAAGGCTAAAAAAATATAATTAAAATGTTATATTATTTGTTTACCTTATTTCTATATATGATATTTTTAGCTACTTACACGTCATATAATTTCATGATTAATAAAAATAATAAGATATTTAACGGCAAATGTTAGGTGGCTTCAGTTTATAGAAATGAAGGGCAAAAAAATAACAGTGGTGAAAATACTATGCTAGATTAAAATGACTACTCTCAAAGACTACTTCCAAGAGTATGTGGGAAAGAGAACAAAATGTAGTAATTCATGGTTGAGTCAACTAGAAAATTTGTAGGTTCTATTTATTTTCCTCTATTTAGATACTATCACTTGGAGTAAATGATATTCCACATACATCTGTAGCCTTTGATCCCCCAAGGTAAATGATAAGACAGTTACAAAAAATGTTCCATCTATAACACTAATCATCTCAAATTAGTAGTAACATTCAAAACAAATAGAAAAAAAAAAACAACTGAACTAGTGATATCTCATCACAATCAAAGAAAATAGATATACTTTAGAGGCGATGTGAAGTAATTGATGACATAAATTTAAATGATCATATCCTCTCTTTGATCTAGCTAGTGAATTTTGCAAAAGAAGGAAAGGAAAAGTCATGAACCTTCTTTTTATGTATTTTGAAAAAGCGTAACCAAATTTTGGCAGAAGGAAAATATACAATCTTGATAAACTTAAATGTATTTTTTTGTTAGCCTACTTGGGCCACTTGACCTGTGGAAATGATGTTAATTCCTTGTTATATTATCCATTTATAAAATCACCCTTACTAATTAAAACAAAAAAAAGAAACTCAAGCCAATGACAATTAGAGACAAAAAAATGAAACACTTCTTTCTACTAGTGTTTAGTTGAAAACCTTTTTCAGGAAAACTGAAAACACTAACTTTAATTATCAGGAGAAGTTTATTGAAACTCTCTGATATAAGGACAAAAATGAGTAATTTGCCATCTCACACTGAAGGCGCAGTTGTTGGTTGGTAGAAGATCTGTAAAGATGAAAGCTTATTTCATAGATAAACTGATACATTATAAACTATGTGAAGACTGACAACCACCAATGAATCCACTTGCTCGCACTTTAAGAAATAAACCACTATTACTCAACCATATACCAAAATATATGTTACTTGTATTAGTAAAGGAAAATCCCTACTGGAACAAAGAATTTAGACCACTTAGGTTTTACACTTTCAATACTGTTATGCTCCGAACCAGATCAAGGTCGTATTAAACAAACAAATAAAAGACAATACTTAAAAATTTGAAAAAAGGAATCTTGCAAACATTAATTATTAGGTTTTCAAAGAAAGCACCATGATTGTTCCACCCCTTTCAATGTTGTTCCCATCATATTAAATCAAATAATGATGGTACAGAGGCAATAAAGATGTATCATGTATATAATCAATCCTAAATCATCATCAGCTTCACCTAATTTGACATCACCCCTTCCATTTTTTATTCACCACAACCGGCATAGGTTTTATACTATAATCAGCATAGACTAAATCTTGTTCACAACTCATCATTAATCATGAAACCGTGGTTACTGTTCAGGGACTTGCAAAGGAGGTGACATGATCTAAAAGTCCATGAGTGGCACCAACACTAATATTCTTATGGGAGAACCATCTACACGGAACCTTTACCCAATCACTTAGTCAATATTAAGATGATGATATCATAAAATTAACATAATAATAACAATCCATGACTAATCATTAATTATATGAAAATTCATCAAACTACTTCCTAAAATCCCCAAGGTCCGAAAGTCATTGTAAAACAACTACTAACAAAAATCATATCTAAAGTGATATTCAAAATATAGTAAATAACGAATGTTTCATTGCCCGAAAGATGAACAATAACCAAAAAGATGATCCGTGGCAGCCTGAAGATGGAGTGCTCACCCTCGGATCAAGATCTGCTATAAAATTTTAGCGATAGGGTTGTTTTTGACCCTTTGGAACACCTTCTCCACTCAACAAAAGAAGAGTACAGGGTAGTATCAGTACAAACCACTAGTACTGGTAGGTATCATAGGCCAACTCAACTTAATAATATATACACAATATAATTCAAATAACAAGAACCTAGACTTCATCACATAATAAATACTCAAAGAATCAATTACACAGCAATAACAGGCCAAACAGTGCTCACAAACAAGTCACATAACCATCAAGAGTATCAACCATACTGTAAACATCCAAAGAATCAACACAATTATGTACACACATACTATGGGACTTATTTTTGCCCAAATAGTCATGACCTGCAGGGAACAATCTATTTTCATGTACCATACCCGCATGGTACCCAATCCAACAGATGCTTATTCGTATTGGCGTGGTACCCAATCCAACATATACATATTCGTAACGGCATGATACCCGATCCAACATATACACATTTGTACGTGCATGGTACCCGATCCAACATATAGATATCCATACCAATGTGATACCCGATCCAACATAAATATATCCGTACCGGCGTGGTACCTGATCCAACATAAATATATCTATATGGGGGTGGTACCCTATCCAACATATACATATCCGTACCGGCGTGGTACCCAATCCAAACTAAATATATCCGTACTGGCATGGTACCCAATCCAACATATACATATCCTTGCCGGCGTGGTACCCGATCCAACATAACTATATCTGTACCGGCGTGGTATCCGATCTAACATAAATATATCTGTACCAACGTGGTACCCATTCCAACATATACAAGTATTATCAATATCAGTTTATACAACCTCAAAGCGTACAACACAATGTACCAAGTTAAGAAGTACACTTAAAGTCATAAAATAATTTCATTAAGTAAATTTTCAGTAAACATTTATACACGCATCAACAATCCAGACATCAACAATTTCAAGCATGTACTAATACAAATCAACAAGTATACGATTTAGGAGCATAAACATAATTAAGTGGAGTTTAAACTCCAATTAAACCGTAACCTAGCTCAACCAACGAATCTGAATAAGTTAGTCCACAAGCGCCTTGCCCTTCCTCAAAGTTTCGGAAGTTCAAAATTTGTTACAATATATAATCCCCATAAAAATATGAATCTAATGACATCCGTTTTATAAGTTTTTGCTCTAAAAACCCCAAAATTACAATCAAATTACTTAAAAAACCAGAAACCATCCGATCTACTTTACTATTTCTTGACCAGTAACAAACAAAAACAATTCCTCTTTGTTATCAACCCATAATTTGGCCGACCACTGCCTTACTTTTTCTTTTTATCAAAATACTTTAGAAATAATATTATAATCATTATAACTAAGAAATCTTTATTCTAGAATGCAACAGTGGTTATCTATGTCTATGCAAATTCCAACATTGACCAACTACTAACCAATCATTGCATTAACATTAATCTATACAACCTCCAATGATTAGAATAACTATTACAAAACAATTGATCAATTTTAAGTTAATTCCTAATTAACATATTTTACTTCCACCGTATGACTACCTTGAAAATTCAATTGATGCCTAATTTCATGAATAAGACATAGCAGTACATAGGCACTAGGAATTGACTCACCTATCAATGCTCCTTCTGCAAACTACGGTGAAAACTACAACTTTTGTGCACCTCCTTCTTTACCCCAAATATCAGATATTGTTATTATTATTATATTATAATAATTATAAATATAATAAACCCTTTCCACTTATACATAGGTCTCAATAAATAAGAAAATATTAACTTGGCCCATAACCATCAACTAATATAATATCTAAAATATTCAATAGATCCCCGGATATTAATTGAAACCTCGAGAAAATAAGTCTAATAGTTACATTGACTAAAAAGTATGTTCCATACTTATTTAGAATATTACAATACTATAAAGGTTGATCATTTATCGGGTTTAACTTTATTAAACTCAAGGACTTAATTAATGGCTTAAATTACTTTCGAATAACCTAAAAATCGATACTACCCATCCCACGAATCATGGATCAAGCATACAAACTATGGGGAAAGAAAAAATACAAAAGACGAATAACATTCACAAAATGACTAGAAGAGTCGTTATATCATATACCAATTAAACAACCGTTCATCCCCGAACGGACAAATACAAGACAAGAAGGGAAACAGACAATTACATGAATTAGCAAAAATATGTGGATACTTGCTATGCATATCTGCTTCGGTCTCTAATGTGACCTCCACAATAGGACAATTCTTCCACTCAACATTCTCAAATGCAATCTCCTTAGTCCTAAACTTATGGATAACTCTATCAAGAATAACAACAGATTCCTCTACATAAGAGAGGTTTTTATCTAACATGGCCGAATCCTAACGAATTATATAGTTACTTTCACCATGAAACTTCTTTAGCATAGAAACATGAAACACAGGGTGAACTTTTGACAAAATCAAAAGCAATGCTAATTTATAGGCCATCGGCCCCACACGCTGAAGAACCTCAAATAGTCCAATATATCTAGGACTGAGCTTACCTTGCTTCCCAAAATACATGACACCCTTCATCAGGTGATACCTTGAGAAACACTTGCTCACCCTCCATAAAATTTGTATCTCTAACCTTACGATCCGCATACTCTTTTTATCTCCTTTGAGATGATATAAGCTTCTCATGAATGAACCTAACCTTCTCTAATGAGTCTCTTAACAAATTAGTAACCCACGGTCTCACCTAAAAAACATCATACCACCCATTGGAAGATCTACACCTCATCACATACAATGCCTCAAACAACACCATGTCGATACTCAAATGATAACTGTTATTATATGCAAACTCGGCCAAAGGTAGGAACTGATCCTAATGACCTCTAAAATCCATCACGCATGCACGAAGCATATCCTTCAACACCTGAATCATCTGCTTGGACTGCCCATCGGTCTGAGGGTAAGAAGTTGTACTAAGGTCCAACCTTATGCCCAACTCCTCATGCAATATCTACTAAAAGGTAGAGGTAAATTAAGTACCCCAATTCGAGATAATAGAAACTGGGATGCCATGCAACCGAACAATCTCCTTAAGATAAATCTTGACCAACTTTTCTGCATTATAAGTCACCTTAACTGGAATGAAATATGCAGACTTCATCAACTTATACACAATAACCCATATCGAATCATACTTTCCCAAAGTCTTCCGAAGACCAACAATAAAATCCATAGCAATCCTCTCATATTTCCATTCAGGAATAGGCATCCTCCGAAGAGTACCACCAGGCTTTTAATGCTCATACGTTATCTTTCTACAACTCTGGCATTTAGCAACAAAATCCACTATGTCATGCTTCATCCGACCCCACCTGCAATGCTGCATCAAATAATGGTATATCTTGGTATCACTAGGATATAGAGAATACCTCAAACAAGTAGCCTCAGCTAGAATAGTAGGAATCAAATTATCAACATGAGGTACACAAACTCACCCCTTAATCTGTAACACACTATTACCATTAAGAATAGCCTCCTTGGCCTTACCCTACAAAACCTTATCAATAATTTTGCTCAACTTAGCATCCTTAAATTGTTTAGCCTTGATTTGATTAAGAAAGATGGACCTTGCCTTGATGCTAGCTAGAATTCCTTCTCTCTTAGTCACCTCAAGTCGTACAAACTTGTTAGCTAGATTCATAATCTCTAGCTAACAGATGCTTGTTAGGGTTCAAATAAGGCAAACTACCCATACTTTTTGACATTCTGCTCAACACATCAGCAACCAGATTAGCCTTCCCCGAATGGTAGAAAATGGAGATATCATAATCTTTAAGCAACTCAATCCATTTACGCTATCTCAAATTCAAATTCCTATATGTGAACATATACTATAAACTGCGGTGATCAGTGAACACCTCACAATGAGCCCCATATAAGTAATGCCTCCATATCTTAAGAGCAAAAACCATATCAACTAACTCCAAATTGTGAGTGGGATCATTCTTCTCATTGGGCTTTAATTGCCTCGAAGCATGAGTAATAACATTTCTTTCATGTATCAACACAACACCTAAACAAAAACATGAGGCATCACAATAAATAATAAAACCTTGACATTGTACCGGCAATGCAAGAATATGAGCGGTAGTCAATAAAGTCTTGATCTTTTGAAAGCTCTCCTCACACTTATCAGACCATATAAAAGTACATCCTTCTAAGTCAAACGTGTTATATAAGTAGAAAAGAAAGCAAACCCTTCACAAACCTTTGGTAATAACTTGCTAAGCTATCAAAGCTATAAATCTTTGTCACTGAGGTAGGCCTAGCCCAATTCTTAACTGCTTCAATCTTTTAAGGGTCTACCGCTACTCCTTCTTTCGAAACCACACGCCTCAAAAATGATACAGAAGCCAACTAGAACTCACGCTTAGAAAATTTTGCATACAACTTTTTCTCCTTCAATAATCCCAAAACAATCCTTAAGTGATTCTCATGCTCCTCTTTACTCTAAGAATAAACTAGAATATCATCAATAAAGACAATCATGAAAGAATCCAAGTGGGATTTAAATATATTATTCATCAAACTCATAAAAGCAGCTGGGGCATTAGTCAACCCAAAAGACATCATAACAAACTCATAGTCCTTATACCTGGTTCAGAAAGCAGTCTTAGGAATATCAGCAGGCCAAATCTTAAGCTGATGATATCCGAACCTCAATTCAATCTAAGAAAATACGGATACAACTTGCAATTGGTCAAATAAATCATCTATGGGGTAAAGGATACTTGTTATAGATCGTTACTTTGTTCAACTGCCTATAATCTATACACATACGAAGACTACCATCCTTTTTCTTTACAAACATGATAGGAGCACCCCATGGAGAGGCACTCAAAAGAATAAAACTCTTACACAACAAATCCCGCAACATAGCCTTTAGCTCCCTCAACTCATTTGAAGCCATACTATAGGAAGGAATAGAAATAGGAAGAGTACCTGGCTCTAGATCAATACAGAAATCAATGTTGTAGTCTGGTGGCTTACCAGACAAATCTAAAGAAAAAATCTCTTGGAACTCACACACCATAGGAACTGACTTAATAGATGGGACCTCTACAGAAGTGTCCCAAAGATGTGCTAGAAAGGCCAAACAACCTCTCTTAATCAACCTCTTTGAATAAAGAAAGGAAATAAGTTTCATTAGAGAAGGACCTTAATCACCCACCCACTCAAGTCTATCCATTCCCAAAATAGCCACATTCTGTATCTTAGAATGACAATCTAATATAGCATGGTATGAAGACAACCAACTCATACCCAAAATTAAATCAAAATCTACCATGTATAGAATTACTAAATCTTCCCAAGTCTGATACCCCATAAACATAATAAAACAAGAATCATAAACTCTATCAACCACAATAGAATCACCAATAGGAGTAGACACATGAATTGAAAAGTCAAGCAAATCACACACCATGTCCAATCTGACAACAAAATTAGCAGACAAGTATGAAAAAGTAGAGCAACGATCAAATAATACAGTGGCCATCTGGTCACGGACAAGAATAGTACCTATGATAACAGCGTCTGATGCATCTGCCTCAAGTCTACCTGGAAAGGCATAGATATGACCCTACTGCCAGTCTAAACATAACCTATGCCAATATAAGAACCACCTTGATATGGCTGACTACCACCCCTATCTGACTGAAGACTACTATGAGCACCCTATGAATGACCTCTACTATTACCACCACCTCCTCTACCTGTCAGAACAAGAGCTCCAGGAGCCTATTATCAGCTACACTGACCGAACTCCCTTGAATTAGGACAAAACCTTCTAACATGATGCACTCCACCATACTCATAACATATGCGGTCTAAGGTAGGTTGCTGAGCTAACGAAGATAAAGCAAGGTAACCACCAAACTATGAAAATAGCTGGCTAGATCCTGATGGACCACCTACAAACATCGGTATTGTTGACTGAATGGGGCAGGTAGGGTACCCTGTGAACTCTGACCTCAAGAGTAAGAACCACTAAAATTGCCCTCTTTGTGGTCCTACTTTCCTGATGTGTTAGCATAACCCTCTTGCCTTATGCCCTCTACCTTCTTGAAAAAATCAATCATCTCCTAGAAAGATCTACCTGATGATGTCATCTGAAGAGCATAAATCAAAAGACCTATATTTAACCCCTTCACAAAATGATGGATCCTCTCCTCTTAGATTTTCAAAAAATGAGATGCATACTGAGACAATGCATGAAATTTAGCCTCATAGGCCACAACTGATATGTTTCTTTCCTTAAGATTAGCAAACTCATCCTTCTTTCTATCCATTAAAGTATGAGGAATTTACTTTTTAAGAAAAATTGAGTAAAACTGTGTCCAAGTCAAGGGAGGCAATGCTAGATCCCTACACTAAACATAGGGCCTACACCAAATCTTAGCATCCCCTTGGAACTAGAAAGTAACTAGTCCTACACCATACCTCTCAACCACCCTCATCTTATTAAACCTCTCATGACAGTCAATAATAAACTCATAGGAATCCTCTGACTCAATTCCATGAAAGAAAATAGGCTTCATCTTGATGAACTTATAAAACAACTCATGCTCATCTCCAATCATTATCGGACCCACAACCTATCTTGGAAAAATATCTACTCCTAACTCTTCCTCCATTCAAAGAGCTATAGTAGCATTATTTTATATCCCTGCTGGACTACATTCGTTGCGGGCATAGTTCCTAATCCTGCCAAACCACTCAGAAAACTCAGAACATGCTGAATTATAAAGGGGGAGATCTAAATTAGAGCTTGTGCAACCCCATCATGAACCGACACTCTTTCATCCTGTACTAGCGTACCTCTATCCTCTGCAACCTCTAGAAAATCCTCATATAGGGGAGAAGATGCTGGACTCTCTCTATCTGTCCTCACAGCCTGAGCCTACCCCTGGCGGGTGCTCATATCCTGCCTCCATCGTATCCTTCTTTTGCCCCATTATTTTATGTTCTTACAATTTATGAGAATAAGAGTGAAATAAATTAGATAACAATTTGAATAGTCAGATACCAGTTGAAATCAAGTAATAGCATGTAAGAAAGAAGAATTTTGATAACAAATTAGATAACAATTTGATTTTTTTCTATTGCCATGTAGCCTCTAGAAGAAATGTAAAGACGCTCCCTTACTGTTCTACAAGACTCTACTAGACATGTTCTTGTATGATGATATCGATGAACCTAGGCTCTAAAAACAACTTTTCACGACCCAAAAAGCCATGAGTGCTACCCACACTAATATTCTTATAGGAGAACCATCTAAATAGAACCTTTACCCAATCACTTAGTCAATGTTAAGATGATTATATCATAAAATCAACATAATAATAATAATCCATGACTAATCATTAATTATATGGAAATCCACCAAACTAGTTACTAAAATTCCTAAGACCCAAAAGTCATCGTACAAGAACTACTAAGAAAAATCATGTCTAAATAGATATTTAAATATAGTAAATAAGAAATATTTCATTGCCCAAAAGATGGACAATAACAAATAAGATAACCCATGGCAGCTTGAAGATGGAGTCCTCAACCTCGAATCAAGATCTTCTAACAAACTTTAGAGATAAGGTCATGTCTGAGCCTCTAGAACACTTTCTGCACACAACAAAAGAAGAGTACAGGGTAGTATCAGTACAAACCACTAGTACTAGTAGTTATCATAGGCTAAGTCAACTTAATAATATGTCCACAATATAATTCAAATAAGAAGTAGATAGACTTCATCACATAATAAATACTTAAAGAATCAATAATACAATAATGACAGGTCAAACAGTACTCACAAACAAGTCACATAAGCATCAAGAGTATCAACCATACTGTAAACATCCACAGAACCAACACAATTATGAACACATATTCTATGAGACTTAATTTTCCAAAAAAAGTCATGATCTATAGGGAAAAATCTATGTCATATACCGTACCGGTGTGGTACCCGATCCAACATATATATATCCATACCGACATGGTACCCGATCCAACATATACATATCCATATCAGTGTGGTACCTCGTTAAACATATACATATCTGTACCGGCGTGGTACCTGATCCAACATATACGTATCCGTACCAGTGTGGTACTCGATCCAACATAAATATATCCATACCAGCATGGTACCCAATCCAACATAAACATATTTTTACCAGCGTGGTACCTAATCAAACATATACATATCCGTACCGGCATAGTACCCGATCAAACATAAATATATCCATACTGGCGTGGTACCCGATCCAACATACACATATCTGTACATGTGTGGTACTCGATCCAACATAAATATATCTATACCAGCTTGGTAACTGATCCAATAAAAATATATCCATATCAATATTGTATCCGATCCAACTGTAATACCCCGTACTTCTACCTAGCTTAAAAATCATCCCAAAAATATTAATGAATTGTTTCAAAGATGAATCCACTTTATACATGTGGTATTTTCAATATTTTTACTTTTTCATATGGGAAATCAAATAAGCTTTCCATCGATACCGAATTTGCCCAAATCCAACACCCGGGTAAAGAGTTAGAGCCATTTTAGTACGACAATGTCCCACCTGAGCCATTAGCGCATCGCGGAGCAGGCCAAAATGGCAATAATCAAAAATCCAGTAAGCCTCCATGATTATGGTGCATTGTGCCGGGGTTCAAATTTAGAATCTTCTTTTTTCCAGTGTCTCAATGCGATACCACTGTATTGTGATGAACTTCCAAGTCCCATCCAGTATTGCAACACGATTTCACCGCATCGCGCTGTCAACCTAGTTACCACTTGGCAATTGCAAGTGACACGGCACGATAGCACTATGTCATGTCAGCCTGCCAAATTAAGAAATTTTCTTAGAGCTACACGTCCAAAGGTTAAAAGGGTCAATTTTGCAACCCCATATAAAACCCATAACACGTGATTCAGCCATATTTTATCCAAAATATAGGGTTTCTCTCAAGTTTATCTCAAGAACAAGCTAGGGATTTTAATTGGGGATTTAAATCCAAGACTCAAATTTAAGAATCTCTTCGTCAATCTTTGTAGAAACAAGAACTAAGGTATGCCCTGTGTTTATTTATGGATTCATTTCATCCATAAAGCTCAAGAACCCTATTTTAAATTATGAACCATGATATTTATGTTGTTGGTTGGTTGTAACCATGTTATCTTGTTATATGATTCCCAAGTTGGAATATTTATGTGTTTTTCATGAAACTACCTTAGCAAGTGAGTGAAATCCGTAAATTAGGTTATTTATAACGTGTCAATTTGATGATTAGGCCTATGCCCTAAGGATGCATGCAAGGTGTTTGATAAAATGCTTAGGAGAATAGGAATTATGCACTATAGCTAAATTATGATCCAAAATGACTTCCATGTTATTCTTATGTATTGGAATTGTTTGTTGGATTGCTCATGAGTTAGGCTTATGAAATTCTGCCATGTATACATGTTATTTTATTCACGTACCAAGCTATGATAATCAAATGCCCATGAAATATCTTTAATTAATGTATAATGGATTGTTGATGTTAGTCATGTATTCAAGAATATCATGCCTTGTCAGTTTCCTTCCATCGAGTCCTGGGGGTGCTTGTACCCGAAAAATATAGCTAGGTGCCTAGAATCAGTGTCTTATTTTCAAGATACTCTTAGTCAAGCCATGATCCATAGAATTCAGTCAGTCTCATGAATCAGGAAAACTCAGTAAACTCAATAATTCTAGTAATCTCAGATATCTCAGAAATACAGTAATCTCAATACTATTCTATCAGTCAATGGTATTCAATTAATTCAGTCCAATTCAGTTTAGTTAATCATGATTAGTGCTTATTAAAATGGGAGTAGGAATTAGCACCGAGTGAACCCAAGGATGGGAACACACACTGTCAGATGAGGGTGCGATTCTTAGAAGTCATCCTTGCATTCTATAACTATGTAACCAGCATAGGTTGAGAAATCAACACTGTCAGACGAGGGTTGATGAGGTGTATAAGCACTGTCAAATAAGGGCCCCACCATTCTCTTTTGGGGACACTATCATATGAGGGTTACTCACAGCTTGTCCTTACCAGTTGTGAGGTATTGACACCCTTCCAATTGGGGTTGTAGATTCGACCCCAACTCAGCCATAATAGTGTATTAGCGACATGTCGATTAGATAACTACTTCCCATAATTTTAGTTATAGAATTAGGACTGTCAGATACAGTCATTCACTCTCAGTAATAGAACTCAGTTCAGTTATATAAAAATTCAGGATTGTCAAATCAGTCAACTCTGTAAAGTGCAGAACTCAGCTAGTTCCATCAGTATTAGGACTATCAGATAAAGTCACTCATGTTATCAGTACTTATGCTCCATAATCATGTTTTCACGAACTTATTTAATAGTATATTAATTTATATGAAACTCATGTTATCAGTATTCAGTTTTAGGACTGTCAGATATTGTCAATTAGATCAGTTCTTCATAATCAGAACTGTCAGAAATAGTCTTTCCTTTATCAGTAATACAACATTAGTCTCTCAGTATTCCGTAGATTCAATCATTCATATTCAGTATCCCAATATAAATACTCAGATATCAGTAAATTCATATTATTAGAATTCATGAGTTAGTGTTATCACAATATCAGTTATAGTTACATATTTATGCATGTATTCTCACATTCATATTATTCAGTCAGTTATTATTGTTTATGCATATGAAACATTGCTTTTAGCCAACCTCACTTGTATACTAGTATATTCAACTTACTGACGTATTTGTGATATGGTGTTTTATACCATAGGTTTAGAGGCACGTGTTCTCGACCATCCTAAGTAGATTAGATGTTAAGAAGCCATACTAGCATTGAGTCCTCATTATTTGAGGATATCATGATTATTTTATTACTTTATTATTTTAGTAGCCAGAGTTAGTTGGGGATATGTCCCATCAACTCCATAGATTTCAGACAGTTTAGAGGCTTTCAAACTAGAGTGTTTTTAGAATACCAACTGTTTTAAATATTTTATCTCAGTTTTGGGTATTGTTATATCCCATTACAGACATCGTATTATATTCAATATTAGTTCACTTTTGAACCTTATGGCCTTGCAGCTTACATTCCACATATTTATAGTATATAATTCAGAGCTTAATTACAGATATTAGTCATGGGTTAGCTTGTGGACCATCGGGATCATGAGCACCATGTAGCATTCCGGGTAGTATATTTGGGGTGTTACAAACTTGGTATCAGAGCCTAAGGTTCAACAGTGTCCTAGGATTTCTGAAAAGCCGCATCTACTAGAGTTTTATTCATGGGTGTGTTTTGCACCACACTTATATGCAGGGGGTTATGAGATATTTTAGGAATAATTTCTCTTCTTTCATGTCTCATGTCATGCTAGAGAAAAGTTCTGTAAGAAACTTATGTAGATTCTCATCATGCTTCACTCATGTCAACTTTACCTTACTTTTAAGTTAACAGAAATAGTGAAGCTCAAAGTCCTAGAGATAAGGCTTTCTCAGACAGTCCCCACAGACAGTTAGTACAGGATTTCCCACAATCTCAAAAGTATCCCATCAGTTCAGTTATGTTCTAGAGTTGTACCATTCTTATTCATGATCATGAGAACTCCTATGTCATCAAATCCCTTCTCAGAATCCTATGATAGCATATGACCTAGAGTTATAAGGATGAACTCAGGAGCTTAGCAGTAGTAGAGTTGGGATAACATTATCTAGGTTGAACAGATTATGTATTCATGGGGTTAGTTGCAACAGAGTAAATCAGTAGGCTTGAACAGTGCAAGCTATCACTTAGGTTTATTAATTTACTACTAAGTGTGAAGGTGTAGAGGTGAATTAGGTGATGTGGTATTAGTAGCCTATGAAGAAACAAAACCAGATGATATGTTTAGTAAGGTAAGCAGGTGTCGAATAAAGTGTAAGTATGTGATAATAATTTTAGTTCAGTTCAGAGTTTAGTAAATTGTTCACAGACTTATGATGATGGCTTAAAGCTAAGGGGGAGATGGTAGATCAAGTGACCAAGTGAGGTTCTTAGCTTCCATTAATATTACCAGTACGTATAGACATGTAGTAAAAGGAAGACGATTCTCGATCCATCCTTATCTCAGTACAAGTTTTGTACTTCAGTCATCATGATGCCTACATATGCTTCACATCTCAGTTCCATGAATAAAGCTTATGTTCACATTTATTCCATAGAATCGTGTGCGCTCTCAGTTCCCATCATAGGGAGTTTAGTTCTAGTTTACTAAGTGTTATTAATCATGTCTCATGAATTCAGAAATTTCAGACTCGGGTCATGCAGCTCATGACTCATGTACTCATTCCATGTTTTATGGTATGTTCAGCCCACATGACTTATGTATCACTCCTAGTGATTGGCCAAGATCAGAATATATTATATATATCCTCATATCAGACCTTTTTGGTAAATCCATGTTATTGAAATTCTAATCCTCAAGCCTCAGTTATATGTCACATTTAGTCGGTATCAATTCATGCTTTTTGTCCTCATAATTTAACCCTTTAGTGAGCTCTCTTTGTTAAAATAGTATAGTGGAGAGCAGTTGCTTAGAAGGGAGGGAGTGGATACTCATGTTACAACAAAATTGTTGCATGCTTATTTTACACAAGGGTGTAGTGGTGAAGATAAACTTGAATTTCATATTAGTGTGGTAGTAAATGGCTAGCAAGAGGTTGTATTTAGAAGTTGGGAAAGTACAGAGTGTGAGTGGGCATCCAGATTTTTTACTTAAGTCATCCCCCGTCGTATAACTATCAAAACTCAGTTACCATGTTAGTTACAGTTTCAGTCTTCAAAACTCTGTAATCAGTGTTCAGTCTCAGAATTAAGTACCTCACTAACAGTTTATTAGTTATATGAAAACTATATTTTCTGTATTCGGACATTGGAACCTAGAACATAGTTACAATATAAGTCTCAGTTGCAATCCAAGTTATAGGGTGAGCTTCGATTCAGTAATCAGATCAGTAAATCAGTTCAATTTCAGGTTTTCTTGACCATAGCATATAATTATAAATTATCCATCTATAGGTATTTTGGTACCACAATTTACAAACTATTCCGAAATTATGTTATATGGTTGGTCTTGTGTTCTCAAATCAGTCTGTTTTTAGAAAATTCATGCTCAAGTTACCTCATGTCCAGTCAGCCATTACCTTCTGTGTATAAGACTTTATAGTCTCATTCCAACTATTTATACCAAGTACAATTCATTCTTACATGTCCTATATTCAGCTATCAACTATCCTGTTAATAAGATAAGTTATCATATTTATACACTCATGTTCAAAACCCATGTAACTCTTTTCAGTAATATTTGTTGTAGTGCAAGAGGCTTAGTCATTTTATCTTAGATGACATTTCATAGTCCTTGCCTCCTAACACAACAACCCCAGCCATATCGCAATCTCCCATTCAGATTTCCTACTCGAACCAGGCCAAGATTTGCTTTTTCTCTATGGTCATTAGAACTCTATAGAAAGAGTGTCATTGAAATGCTTCGATCGAGTACAAGTTTTCAACATGAGTTAGTCCGCAAAGTCAGTACTTTAGTTTAGCAGTTAGAATGGACAAGTTCAGATGGTATGGTTTCCCCATCTCTCCATCTAATTACATTATTCAAAATCTCATGAATATGATAATTCTAAGATGGACCAACTAGGTAGTTGCGTGTTCAACTTTGTCCATGTATCATGATTTAGTTTCATATCCCAGATATTCAGTTAACACTCAGCTTGTAGATGCCTTGTGTATCACTTTAGTTTCCTCAGCGACTCAGCCAAGTCAGTATTCTTTGAGGGACATAGTATCCCAAGAGGGAGATACACTATGAACCCCCACATTTTTATGACAAGAGCATCCCATTCTTTATTCATGTAATAAATCCAGTTTAGAGTTCCTCAAGGTAATAGCTTTCCTCAAGATTATCCAGTTTCATGTTTAGAGTTCAGTGACTAATATGGTATTCAGTTCCATGATCAGTTTTTATTTCAAACTTGGTATATTTACCCTTGCAAGTTCAGTCATATGTTTGTGAGTCAGTTCAGTTATGTATTCACGAATCAGATATGCATGATCAGCTTATCAATACTCTCAGTCATGCAGTCATGCATCAGCTCAGTCATAAAATCATGCATCAGATATGCATTCTCAGTATGAATCTCAGTAATGTTGTCATGTAGTCATGCTTTGATTGTTCATGTTTACAATGTACTTCAGCTTATCATTTCTCCCATCTCAGACAGTCTTATTGGAGGATGAATGTTCCCAAGGGGGAGATATTGTAATACCCCGTACTTTTACCTAGCTAAAAATATCATTCCAGAAATACTGAAGACTTGTTTCAAATATGAATCCACTTTTATACATGTGGTATTTGTAAGATTTTCACTTTTTTCATGTGGGAAATCGAATAAGCTTTCATTCAATACCAAATTGTCCCAAATCCGACACCCGGGTGAAGATTTAGACCCATTTTAGTAAGACAATGTCCCACCTAAGTCATCAGCGTGTCATGGAGTAGGTCAAAATGGCAATCGTCAACAATCCAGTGAGCCTCCGCGATTATGGTGCATCGTGCCAAGGCTTAAATTTAGAATCATCCTTTTGCAAATGTCTCAGCATGATACCACCGCGTCGCAATGAACTTCCAAGTCCCATCCAGTATTGCAATGCGATTTCACTGCATCGCGTAGTTAGCCACATTCAAAGTTGGAAATTTTGTAAAGACACGATCTGATAGTGCCGCGTCGTGCGTGCCTGCCAAATCAAGAAATTTTCTCAAAAATAAAATATATATCGAAGGGTTAAAAGGGTCAATTTCTCAACCTTATATGAACCCTATAACACGTGATTCAACCATATTTTATCCAAAATATAGGGTTTATCTCAAGTTTCTTTCAAGAACAAGATAGGGTTTTCAATTGGGGATTGAAATCCAAGACTCAAATTCAATAACCTCTCCGTCAATCTTTGTAGAATCAAGAACTAAGGTATTCTTTGTGTTGATTTATGGATTCCTTTCATCCATAAAGCTCAAGAACCCTATTTTAAACTATGAACCATGATATTTATGTTGTGGGTTGGTTGTAACCATGTTATCTTGTTATATAATTCTAAAGTTGGAATATATATGTGTTTTTCATGAAACTACCTTAACAAGTGAGTGAAATCCATAAATTGAGTCATTTATAACATGCCAGTTTGATAATTAGGCCTATTCCCTAAGGGTGCATGCAAGGTGTTTGATAAAATGCCTAAGAGGATAGGAACTATGCTCTATAGTAAATTGTGATCCAAAATGACATCCATGTTATTCTTTTGTATTGGAATTGTTTGTTGGATTTCTCATGAGTTAGCGTTATGATATTATGCCACACATACATGCTATCTTATTCACGTACCAAGCTATGATAATCAAATTTCCATGAAATATCTTCAATTATTGTATTATGGATTGTTGATGCTAGTCATGTATTCAAGAATGTCATGCTTTATCAGTTTCCTTCAATCGAGTCCTAAGGGTACTTGTACCCAAAAAATATAGTTGGGTGCCTAGAATCAGTGTCATGTTTTCAAGACACTCTCAGTCAATCCATGAGCCATAGAATTCAGACAGTCTCATGAAACAGAAAAACTCAGTAAACTTAGTAATTCCAGTACTATCAGAGATCTTAGAAATACAGTAATTTGAGTACTAGTCCATCAGTCAATGGAATTCAGTTAACTCAGTCTAGTTCAGTTTAGTTAATCATGATCAGTGTCTATTTAGATGAGAGTAGGATTTAGCACCGAGTGAACCCAAGGATGGAAACATACATTGTCAGATGAGGGTGTGATTATTAGAAGTCATCCTTTCGTTCCAAAATTATGTAGCCAACATAGGTTGAGACATCATCACTGTCAGACAAGGGATGATGAGGTGCATAAACTCTGTGAGATAAGGGCCCCACCGTTCTCTTTTAGGGACACTGTCTGATGAGTGTCACTCACAGCTTGTCCTTACCAATGGCGTGGTATTAACACCCTTCCAATTGGGGTTACAGATTGGACCCCAACTCAACTATAATGGCCTATTAGGGGCATGTCGATTACATAACTACTTACCATAGTTTCAGTTACAGAATCAGGACTATCAGATACAGTCATTCAATCTCAGTAATAGAACTCAGATCAGTTCTACAGAAATTCAGGACTTTCACATAGAGTCAACTCAGTACAGTTCAAAACTCAACTAGTTCATCAGTATCAGGAATGTCAGATACAGTCACTCATGTTATCAGTACTCATGCTCTGTAATTATGTTATCATGAACTTAGTTAATAGTATATTAATTTATATGAAACTCATGTTATCTGTATTCAGTTTCAGGACTATCAGATACAGTCAATCAGATCAGTTCTTCATAATTAAAACTATTAGAAATAGTCTTTCCTTTATTAGTAATACAACATTATTCTCTCAGTATTCATTAGATTCAGTCATTCATATTCAGTATCCCAGTATAAGTACTCAGATATCAGAAAATCCACATTAACAGAATTCATGAGTCAGTGTTATCACGATCTCAGTTACAATTATGTATTTATGCATGTATTCTCACATTAATATTATTCAGTTATTATTGTTCATGCATATGAACCATTGCTTTCAACCTATCTCACTTGCATACCACATTAAACGTACTGACGCATTTGTGCTATGGTGTTTTATACCATAGGTTTAGAAGCACGTGCTCCCGAGAATCCTTAGTAGGTTAGACGTTCAGCAGCCAAACTGGAAGTTAGTCCTCATTATTCAAGGATATCCTGATTATTTTATTACTTTAATAGTTCAGTAGGCTAGAGTTGGTTGGGGGCATGTTCCATCAACTCCATAGATTTCAGACAGCTTAGAGGCTTTCAGACTGGAGTGTTTTCAGACTACAACATGTTTCAAACAATTTATATCAGTTTTGGGTATTGTTATACCCAATTACAGAAATTGTATTATATTCAGTATTAGTTTAGTTTTGAACCTTATGACCTTACAGCTTACATTTTGCATATTTACAGTATATAATTTTGTGATCAGTTACAGATATTAGTCATTGGTTAGCTTGTGGTCCTTTGAGGTCATGAGCACTGTGTATCTTTTTGGGTAGAAGATTCGGGGTGTTACACCAACATATAAAAGTATTATCAATATCAGTTTACACAACCTCACAACATACAACACAATGTACCAAGTTTACAAGTACACTTAAAGTCATAAAACAATTCCATCATGTAAATTTTCAGTAAACACTTATACACCCATCAACAATCTAGACATCAACTATTTCAAGCATGTACGAATACAAATCAACAAGTATACAATTTAGGATCATACACACAATTAAGTGTAGTTTAAACTCTAATTAAACCGTAACATACCTCAACCAAAAAATCCAAAAATAATTGGTCCTCAAGCGCCTTGCCCTTCCTCAAAGTTTTGGAACGTTCAAAATCTGTTTCAATATATAATCCCCATAAAATAATGAATCTCATGACATCTGTTTTATAAATTTTTGCTATAAAAACCCCAAACTTATAATTAAATTACTTAAAAAAGCCAGTAACCATCTAATCTGCTTTATTATTTCTTTACCAGTAACAAACAAAAACTACGCATCTTTGTTATCAACCAAAAATTTGGCCAACCATTGCCTTACTTTTTGTTTTTATAAAAATACTTCACAAATAATATTATAATCATTATAACTAAGCAATCTTTATTCAAGAATGCAACAGTGGTTATCTATGTCTATGAAAATTCCAACATTGACCAACTATTAACCAATCATTGCATTAGGATTACTCCACACGACTTTCAATGATTAGAATAATATTACAGAACAATTGATCAATTTAAATTTAATCCCTACTTAACATATTTTACATCCACCGTATGACTATCTTGAAAATTCAATTGATGCCTAACATCATAAATAAGACGTAGCAGTACATAGGCACTAGGAATTGACTCACCTATTGATGCTCCTTCTGCAAACTGCGGTGAAAACTACAACTTTCGTGTGCCTCCCCCTTTACCCCGAATGTCAGATGTTGCTATTATTATTATATTATAATAATTATAAATATAATAAACCCTTAACACTTAATTCAATTCTTATAAATACATCTCAATAAATAAATAAATATGAACTTCGTCCATAACCATCAACTAAAATAATATCTAAAATATTCAATAGATCCCCGGATATTAATCGGAACCTCTATAAAATAAGTCTAATAGTAACATTGACTAAAAAGTATGTTGCAGACCTATTGAGAATATTACAACACTATAAAGGCTGATCATTACTAGGTTTAACTTTATTAATCTCAAGGACCTAATTAATGGCTTAAATTACTTTTGAATAACTCAAAAATTGATACTACCCATCTCGTGAATTATGGATCACGTATACAAACTATGGGGAAAGAAAAAATACAAAAGACCAATAAGATTCACGAAACGACTAGGAGGGTCATTATAGGAGGGGTGATGGGCATCAGTTAAGATTGTGAACAGATTGCGAGTATCATAATCAGCTAAGTTAGGTAAAGCTAAGTGGAGATTGAGTGCGGTTTTATGGATTGAAATCTATGTCAGGGCTTTGTGGTTTTTCAGGGCTTCAACACATTAGATTACTTCCAATCAAAGTTAAGAAAGCAGATAAAGTTACAAACTTCAGAGTATATGCAAAATGCATCAGTCAAATGCTTATAGAAACTTGGGTTGATGGTATTTTCCCTACTTTCTCCACGTAGAGAGATATGACCGAGTAGCTTACAGTTCATGACCCAGGGAGAACTTAATACAAACTGACTAGCTTAGAGTTATGACCCAGGAAGGCCTTAATACAACATATAATTAGGATGTGGCATATATTGTTCATTCCATGCCAATGATCCTTCTTCATTATATGTAGGCTTTTATTTCCCTAAATTACCTTACAAGGAAAAGGATATATTATCGCTACAATTATGCAAGTATTGCCATTATTTTCCAATTTGTTCCATAATTTACTCTATTAATGATGACAACTATACCTAAATGTGATGAGGCATCACCGATATCGCATAAAATGAAGAGAAGAAGACAAGGCTCAAAGTATCCTTGTACTCCTCAAAATGTGAATAACCTATTACACCTTGTTTGGGTAACTGTAGCAACAATTGGCTAATATCTTATCCTTTGAAGTTTATCCTTATTTATTTCATTTCAGTTTGTCCATTTTTCTTCAGTCACCTTTCAAAATTGGTATATTGTGTGCACTAGTACTTTTTCACTCAGTTCCCATTAAACCTACTGTAACACCTCGCATTTTGGGCTAGAACAAAAATTGTCTTTTTTATGCATAGATGTTCCAAAAGTCATAAACCCTATGCAAATTTGGTATGTTAATCAATTATGTAGCGTAGGAACCTATTTTAGCATGAATTGAGGTCTTAGATATCCCCTAATTCAAGGTCAAGTTGAAACCTTTCCTATCGTTCAAGTTTTAGTGAGCATCAAAACTTGAGTCGACTTCAATTGACCATAACTCCTTATATATGACAAACTGGGTGACCTACTATATATCAAATAAAATATCTTGGAATTATCTTTCCGACAATATCAATTTTTTCTAAATCCAATTTCGGAGAAAAATGTTAGGCTTATTTTACTCCAGCATGTCAGCCTAGAAAACTGAGTGATGACATTCGTGATAACTTATCACAAGTGTGACAACTTATCACGAATGTCGTTAGCGTTACACAGAATCCAACCCCCAGTAATGATATTTCTGATAAGTTATCACAAGTGTGATGACTTATCACTAATATCGTCAGCCTTAGGAAGAAATCCATCAATTCCAGCCCACCCGTGACGACATTTGTGGCGACTTATCAGGACTCTAATGGCTTATCACAAATATCGTCAGCCTTAGATTTTCAGCAACTGGGAAGCAGATTAGTAAGGGTATTTTGGTCTTTTTCCTTTACTTCCCATGACTTATAATCCTCAAGGAGTGTATTATCTTCCATTCTCTTTAGTTAAACATCTCAAAATTCTCTGCATACCTTCAACTATATGGTTAGGATTTCAACATAAAAATCCAATTATCTAAAGATTCAACCGTGAGAATTCGATAATTCTTGCATATTTGAATTTCTCATTAAGAGGGCTACGAGGGATACCCAATAGTTCATGAATAACCTTTCACAATTTTTGAAGTCATCCAAAAGCTCCAAGTTTAAGGTATGTGGGTTTTGAACAAGAACACTTTTTCATTCTCGTGCCCAAAAGTTTTAGTTTTTCTTAAAGAATTTTGTATTTTCAAGAATGAATTCAAATTATTTTGCTATATTTAAAGTTTATGAGATTATGGAATTGTTCAACTCTTGAATTGCATGATTATCTTATTTAATTATGGTGTAAATTGAGAGTTCATGATATAAATTGCATATTCCTATATTGATATCATATTTTCAAGAATTTCTAAGATTTGTTGTTATGAATTGAGCCTTATTATGAAATTGTGAGTCTTTGAGAATAACTTATTGATACTTTTTATAGTGTTTCAAGAAGAGTACATATATTTCTATGTTATTGAGACTTTAAAGCTTATTCATGATAAGTCTATCAAGATTTCAAGAAAAAAGTGAGTTTTGATCCTAAATTAAGAAAGAAATCCACATCCTTGATTTTGAGATAAAGGGGATGCATTTTAGCTCCCATCACATATTGTTGAAATGTTTTTAAGGTGGATTTTCTAAAGTTCTGAGCTAAGTAAGGGAGTAGTATTTAGCATCGAGTTGGTCTTGATTCCGAGGTCTCATGCCCTAGAACTATGTGCCCCCGTTGGTTTCAGATTTACCCCAACTTGGTTAAGATAGTGATCACTAAGGTTAAGGTTCTATTTGATGAAAAGGATAGAACAGCCCTCCCCAACGTGGGTAAGATATTGGACACCATGTAGCTCACATGGTTTATTTTGGTTAGAAGAAACTCCCAAAGACGTTCCCCACTCTTGAAATAGTTTTATTGATTTAAAATATTGAGATAAAGAGTTTACTATACCGAATAAGTTTCAGATATCATCTAGCTTGCAAGTTTTAAGAATAAGTGGATTATACAAATTTTAGAAGAAAGTTAAATGAATCACGAGATTTATTCATGTTTCATTATTCATGATTTACCAGATTTATATTTCAGATATTATTCAAGCTATGTGAATCATTTATGTCAGCATGCATAATTTTATAATAAATGGTGATATTGAGATATTATTTACTTGTTGCATTGCACCCCGTATACTCAATACATTCCCAAAGTGCTGATCCACATATACGTCTATATGCTACATTGTCTCATAAAGTAGGTACAAGACTTAGTATGCATATTCAGATTCAGTCAGCTTGCAGCTTCCAATTAGCAGGTGATAAATCCTTTTAATTCAAGGGTTTGAGCCAGATAGAGAGTTTGAGTAGTTCTTTAGTTTCCTATTTTTGTCGTATTGTGTTGGGATAGTTGGGAGTCATGACCCGGCTATCTAAAGTCAGACTAGTAGAGGCTTCATAAACAATTATTAGACGTTAATGTACTCAGTTTTAGTTTTGATTTGTAAAGCAGAGTTGTAACCTTATAAATTCAGTTTTGTATTGATCAAATTCAGAAAAGAGTTGTTTTTTGCTAATTTGTATAGATTTATACTTTTTATTCACTTACTTATGAGTTATACCAGTAGAAGGGTTAGCTTGGGGTTACTTGTGACCCTAAGCACCATATGATGTCTCGAGACCTAATTTTGGTGCGTTACAAACTTGGTATTACAGCACAAAGTTCAAGTGTCCTAGGGTGCCTGTGAAGCCATATCAAGTAGAGTCTTCCAGAATGGTATGGAGATGTCCTTACTTTTCTTCAAGAAGCTATAAGGCATTTAAAAAATGTTTCCATTCTTTCAAGTCTCATATCCGGCTATAGAAATGTTCTTTAAGAAACTTATATAGATTGTTATCTTACTCTATCTGAGCCATCTTTGGCTTATTTTGAAGGTATCAAAAATAGTCAAGCTTTAATCTTTATAGATCGTGCTTTTTTAAACAATCTCCACAGATATTTAACGGATTATAAGCGAGCTAAAAAGTATTCCATCGGTGCTTTTAGTTCCGATGATTGAAGTGCTCTATTTATGATTCATAAAAATTGTGCACTAAGCCCAAGTCAGATGTACTTCTAGATTCTGCCTCAGAATCTATAATGAAAAGCTATACTTCCCTATCCATGTATTATTCTTGAGATAGCATGGTTAGTAAGTTCTAGTTCCTCCCCAGATAATGCTCGCAGATTGGATAGCAAGAAGCTTTAGAAGTCACACAAAGCGGCTTGAAAGTAGCATTCTAGTGTGTTATAAGTCTCTCAATATCAGAGTTATGTCCTCACTCTTATGAGTCATGCAAGCAAGACAGAATAAGATGTGTATTCTTAGATTAGTGAATATAGTGTGTCAATTTTCTATCTCTTGTAACCTTGTTATCATTGTTTTATTGAATAATCAAAGTCTAGTGAAGTTGTGCGAGGCCTATTTCAATTTACTAGAAACTTATTGTGCATCTTGTTGTTTTTGTGTTGGTTGAAAATGAGGGTTTAGAGGTGTATTGACAAGAAAAGTGGTAAGGGAAATTCACTAACTATATGTATAGCCGAATCTTGTGCATATGATTGAGTTAGTAATGAAGTGATATATCCTTGTGTGTTAGTTTAGTAGAAGGTAAAGAAGGAGTTATTAGTGAGGGTGAATTGTTGTTTTCTTAAAGTATGAAAAGAGTTTTTGATGATATTTGTTGTGTTAGAAAAGTATAGGTTATTGATGAGAGTACTTGGTGGATGAGCATTGTTAATTTAGACTTTCCTGAGATTTGCAAGAGGAAGTTTAGTTAAAACATATAGAGATATGAAAGAAGATTAGGTGTATAGATAGGTGGCTAGTAATGATGTTTAAAAGGAGGATGTGGTAATGGATTGTAAATAAGATAGGTCATATGATTATGATTGATTATCGTTATTATGATGCTCAAGTGGGCTAGTTATTCTATAGCTTCTAAGTGAGAACAACACTATGTATTAAGTTTGAATGATTGGTGGTCATGAAGGTATGTGATGATTTCTTGGCTAATAATACTAGTTATAGGGAACTGATATAATAGGCTTGAATAGTGTATGCAAGAGCATAAGTTTACTTGATTCGTAATCAAGTTTGACGTGGTATGTATGATGCAGAAGTACGCCCAAGGTGCTATAGGGATGCATTATTTTTTGAGGATTATTGCATGTTATAGGGTCAATAGTACTGTTGAGATTTTAGGTGGAGAAAGACTAGGTAGATAATGAGTAATGTTATTGATAGCTAAGTTAAGGAGTTTGATTGAAGATGTTGAGCCTTTTTAAGTATGAATGGGATTCTCATGGTTTAGAAACATAAGTTTACAAGTGTGATATTAGTAGGCTATGACAGAAGTTGTATGGTCCATCAAAGGTTTGGAGATACCCATGTTAAGAGTTAGAATCTAAGTTTGAAATTTCAAAGATTAAGCTAATAAGAATAAGAATTGAAGCACTAGATGGTGTGCACTCCAACTATGGGGATGCTCATGCATATTCAAACTTAGTAAGTGTTCAAGTGTTATATGATTACTATTGGGGCTATAGAAATATAAGGTGTAGCTCAGAAGTGAGTATTCAAAGTTGGTTTTAGGCTTTTAGGTGCAGTCATTCAGGTTAAGTTCTTTTGTTTATGTGCGTTGCTATATCCCAGACTCTAGAGTAAAGTGATTGTAGTTAGACTAGAGTATATATAGTGGTTCACAGCCTTAGAGTGATGGCTTACATCTAAGGGGGAGATGATAGAACAAGTGACCAAGTCAAGCCTTCAGATTCTAGTAGATGTACCAGTAAGTTATAGAATAGCTGTAAGAAAGATTAATGCTTGACCCAATCTTATTTCAGTATTTGCAGTTGTCCCAATACTTACTCATGCCTCGCGTTCAGTTCCATGATCTTGATTCATGTTCATGAATATGATGGAGAATTATGTACTCTCTTAGTTCCCAAAAATGAGTAGTTCCAGTTCTTTCAGCAGTTGGAATCACATTTCATAAGGTATGAACTCCAAATTCAGGTCATTCAGCTCATGATTCATGTACTCAAGATTTACAGTATGTTCAGTCCAAGTACTCAAGAAATACTTTTAATGATCAGCAAAATTTAGATTTATATCTTACATATCCTCAGATCATACTTTTTTGATAAGTCCATCATGCTATATATTCTATTCCTCAAGCCTCAGTTGAGTATCCAGTTATTCATAGTATCCCCTCATATTTTGGGCCCTCATGTTCTAACTTTCTATTACCTTTCCTTCGGTCAAGATTGTGATGATAATTAGTTGTCTAGATTGGAGAGAGAGTAAACATTTCTTGTTGCTGGAAGATCGTTGTATGCTTATTTTAGCTAAAGGAGTAAAGTGTGAAGTAATATTGAAGCCATGTATTTAATACCCATCATGGTTAGTCAAAGTTTTATATGAGATGTTTGGGTAGTTGAAATCTTATGTATGTCTTCCTAGGAGTAGTGCATGGAAGTTGTTCTTGATTGAGGTTTGTATGTTGTGACAAAGGTATTTTAGGAGAGTGTGTTTAGAAGTGC
This sequence comes from Capsicum annuum, assembly GCF_002878395.1. Taxonomy (NCBI): domain Eukaryota; kingdom Viridiplantae; phylum Streptophyta; class Magnoliopsida; order Solanales; family Solanaceae; genus Capsicum; species Capsicum annuum. Next base: position 107,533,875 of record NC_061112.1, on the reverse strand, counting down.
ATATGTGGTTATAAAAGTGAGGCTTGAACATCATGTTTGTATATTAAGATAAATGCAATGCACATTAGTAAAATGTCTTGTACGAGGTTGAATGTGGTTGTTGGAGTAGTAATGAGGATTTTCATGAGATGAGAAATTGTGAAGTGTAGGGTGTGTTGAATTACGATTCAAACTAGTAATACAGTGTTATGTGGTGTACCCTATGATTGTGGGTTAGGCTTGAAGATGGTGAGGGAATTTATTTCAGTTTAGACATGAGTAGAAGGAAATATCAACGGCCTTGTTAGAATTAGAAGATGAATCAATAAGTATGGTTTTTAAGGTAAAATATTAGTTGACAGAATATGTTAGAAGTGTGTCTAAGTTTTTAAGTAAGGGGTTGCATTTCCTAAAGTCTACTAAATTCTACCCTAGTCTATGATTCAAAGGTATATGATTCCAAGCTATGAAATTGTAGCAATATTATAATCCCTTATTCAGATGTCTTGTTCAGATCTTGACCAAAATTCTAGGCTCCTTCAAATCATTAGAACTCCATAGAGGGGTGTTGAAGAAACCCTCTACTTGAGCATGAGTATCTAGTATGATTCATTTTGGATAGACAGCAGTTCAGTTTAACAATCAGGCACATAGATTTCTATGGATTTCTTCTATGGATTTTCATATTTTTTTTGAACTAGCCTAATTTTACTACCTGATGTTTCATAAGTACAGTAATTCTGAATAGTTTTGCAATTGCGAATTTAGCTCAGTATATCTATCAGGCATCAGTTTCAGAATTAGAATATCTAGATATGATTCAGTTCATAAATATTCACCGAACGATCTTCATTTTCCAAGTATTCCAGCTCAGACACTGTGATACCCATTGTGTGATCTTAGCCTTGTTTTCTTATGATTTGTGCCTACATAAACTATCACCTCACAGTCTATAAGTACGATAGCACCATGAGCACATCAAGAAAATTCTAAACTCTCAGCATGAGTCAGCTCTTCAAAAATAAGTAAAAAGGGCAAATTAGCTTAGATTCAGACGAAGGCAACAACCTTCCATCATTCAGCCCCTCTCTAATCACTGATTCAGTTAGATAGTTATTCTTATCATGAGTATATGAATTCATCGAAGTATGCAAAAGTTTAGAAAGATATAGATTCAGTTTAATAAGCTATTTCAACTATGTATCCTTAGTTTTCTCTGTATTCTTAACCTAAAGAATAACATTTGGGGGGACAAATGATCCCAAGGGGGAGATAATGTAACACCCCCGCATTTCAGGCTAGAACGAAAATCGTCTTTTCTACGTGTAGATGTTTCAAAAGCCATAAATCCTATGGAACTTTGGTACGTTAATCAATTATGTAGTGTGGGAACCTATTTGATCATGAATTGAGATCATAGAGATCCCCTAATTTAAGGTCAAGTTGAAAGCTTTCCTATCGTTCTAGTTTTAGTGAGTGTCGAAACTTAAGTCGACTTCAATCGACAATAACTCCTTGTATATTATGAACTGCATGGCCTACTATATATCAAATGAAAGATCTTCGAATTATCTTTCCAAAGATATCAATTTTGTCTAAATATAATATCGAAGAAAAATGCTATGCCCATTTTACTCTAGCATGTCAGCCTGGAAAACTGAGTGACGACATTCGTGATAACTTATCACAAGTGTGACGACTTATCACGAATGTCGTCAGCCTTACGCAGAATCCATCCCCCAGTGACGATATTTCTGATAAGTTATCACAAGTGTGATGAATTATCACGAATGTCGTCAGCCTTAGGCAAAAATCCATCAATTCCAGCCCCCCCGTGACGACATTTGTGGCAACTTATCACAAGTCTGACGGCTTATCACAAATGCCGTCAGCCTTAGATTTTCAGCAACTGGGAAGTGGTTTAGTAAGGGTATTTTGGTCTTTTTCCTTCAATTCCCACGACTTATAACCCTCAAGGAGAGTATTATCTTCCATTCTGTTTTAGTTAAACATCTCAAAATTCCCTACAAACCTTCAACCACAAGGCTAGGGTTTCAACATAAAAACCCAATTATCTAGAGATTCAACCATGAGAATTCGATAATTCTTGCATATTTGAATTCCCTGTTAAGAGGATTATGAGGGACACCCAATAGTTCGTGAATAACCTTTCAGAATTTTTGAAGTCATCCAAAAGCTCTAAGTTTATGGTATGTGCGTTTTAAACAAGAACACTCTTTCATTCTCTTGCCCAAAAGTTTTAGTTTTTATTAAAGAATTTCATATTTTCAAGAATGAAGTCATATTATTTTGCTATATTTCAAGTTTATGATATTATGGAATTGTTCAACTCTTGAATTGCATGATTATCTTATTTAATTATGGTATAAAATGAGAGTTCATGACATAAATTACATACTCCTATGTTGATATCATATTTTAAAGAATTTCCAAGATTTGTTGTTGTGAATTGAGCCTTATTGTAAAATTGTGAGTCTTTGATAATGACTTATTGATACTTTTTAAAGTGTTTCAAGAAGAGTACATATATTTCTATGTTATTGAGACTTTAAAGCTTATTCATGATAAGTCTATCAAGATTTCAAGAAAGAAGTGAGTTTTGATCCTAAGTTAAGAAAGAAATCCATATATGCATTTTAGCTCCCATCACATATTGTTGAAATGTTTTTAATGTGGATTTTCTTAAGTTCTGAGCTAAGTAAGGGAGCAATATTTAGCACTAAGTTGGGCTTGATTCTGAGGTCTCATGCCCCAGAACTACGTGCCCCCATAGGTTTCTAATTTACCCCAAGTGGGTTAAGATAGTGATCACTAAAGTTAAGGTTCTATTCGATGGTAAGGATAGAACAACTCTCCCAAACGTGGGTAAGACATTGAACTCCATGTAGCTCACATGGTTTATGTCAGTTAGAAGAAACTCCCAAAGATGTCCCCTATTCTTGAAATAGTTTTATCGATTTAAAGTATTAAGATAAAAAGTTTACTATACAGAATGAGTTTCAGATTTCATCTAGCTTACAAGTTTTGAGAATAAGTGGAGAATACAAATTTTAGAAGCAAGTTAAATGATTCACTAGATTTATACATGTTTCATTATACATGATTTACAAGATTTATATTTCAGATATTTTTCAAGCTATGTGAGTCATTTATGTCAGCATGCATATTTTTATAAGCTATGGTGATATTGAGATATTATTTAGTTATTGCATTGCACCCTCATGTACTCAGTACATTCCCAAAGTGCTGATCCACATATACGTCCATGTGCTACATTATCTCATAATGTAGGTATAAGACTTAGTATGCACATTTAGATTCAGTCAGCTTGCAGCTTCCTATCAGTAGGTGATGAATCATCTTAATTTAAGGGCTTGAGCCAGATAGACAGTTTAAGTAGTTCTTTAGTTTCCTATTTCGGTCGTCTTGAATTGGGATAGTTGGGAGTCATGACTTGGCTATCTAAAGTCAGTACTAGTATAGGCTTCATAAGCAGTCAGTAAAAATTGATGTATTGAGTTTCAGTTTTGATTTGTAAAGTAGAGTTGTAATCTTGTAAATTCAGTTTTGTATTGATCAGATTCAAAAAGTAGTTGTTTTTCGATAATATGTATAGATTTATACTTTTTATTCAGTTGCTTATGAGTTATACCAGTAGAAGGTTTAGCTTGGGGTCACTGACCCCAAGCACTGTATGATATCTCGGGACACGATGTTGGGGCGTTACACCTACTGGCTACTAAATATTAAGATATACTCATAACTTTTATAGTATTGTACATATATAAACTACATAAATAGGTCTAGTTTTAAGCGGGATTGTCCATTAAAGGTACGTAGTGAAGGTGCTACCTCATCCTCAAAGTGATTTTACTCCAAGGAATATGTATGAAAATGATAAGAGAAAATGCAGTAATTCATGGTTGAATCAACTAGAAAGTTTGTCGGTTCCATTTTATTTAAGTGAATGATATTCCACATGCATGTATTACCTTTGGTCCCTTATGGTAACCTACTTCATAATTGGCTGGTAAAATGATAACATCGTAACAAGAAATGTTTCTTCTATATCACTAATTGTCTCAAATTAGTAATAACATGAATGAAAGATATAAAAGTAACCATAGAACTACGTTCTCTAGGAAGACAGATAATACTTTTATACAATAAAAGAGTGTCGATGATACTCTTGGCAAAAATAATGAAGTAATGAGTGAATTGAGCATCCTAGAGATACACAATCATAATGAAGTAAATGTTATAGTTTACCTTGGCGAGAGAGGACTGTAAGGGCAATTAGTAGAGGTGAACTCTCTATATATAGGAATAATACATAGACAAGACACTGAACTTTTTGGATTTTTCCATATTGGCACCTCAATTAGGCCATGTACCTATTGAACCCTTTTATCATTCACTAACCGTATCAATTAAGTACAATTGTTGATATGTCGCTGACATGGCCTGAAATGTGTAATACACTCTCCACTAGGAGAGTGAGAAGCCATATTTTACTGTAATTTCTTATTTGAATTTTTTTCCTCTTATCAAATTAATATGTTTGATTCCCTTTTACACTTTTTCTTCTAATTTTATTGGTAAGGTTTGGAGTCGTGAGGGAGATGGCAGTTGTTGCCTAGAAAAAATTCATGCTTATGACTATGATTTTTTTTCAATTTCTTGTAATTGATTGTTAGCATATTTGTGTGTAACAACCCAAAATCGCCTCCCGGGATGTCACATGGTGCTTAAGGCTACAAGTAGATCCAAGCTAACCCTTTGAGCCTATTTCTACTAATAATACTCATTTCAAGATGAAATCATTCAAACACTAGCATAGTCATATCATATGAAGGGAAAATACAGAGAAAATACTCGATCCAAACGACCACAATACTAGAATTCTCAACACAATCATAATCTAATAACTAGTCTGACAAAGCCTCTACTAATCCATGAACTAGAGAGTCGTTGGGATAGGTCCCCAACTGACCCGAAATGAACTGAAAGTAATAATATAGTCTCTCAAATATGTAAATGTTTGGAGATATGTCGCCAAACCATGAGGACTCACCACTGTAGGAATGTAGATAGAGGTACTCGAAAGTTATTGACGAGGCTGGGACTGAGCACCTTAACCTATATTATAAGACAATGTAGCACATAGAGGTATACGTGGGTCAGCACTTGGGAATGTACTGAGTATGTAGGGGTGCTTGCATTTATATAAAACAACATCAATACTCTTTAATCAAATAATGCATGCAATAAGTAATAACTCACATGGCTTGAATAATTACAAGATGTAAAGCTTATGAATCATGTAGAATGGAGCATGTAACACAAATCTCGTCAATCATAAGAGTTTAACCTTGAAGTCGATAATCTTCTCTTATTCTCATTACCCATAGGCTAAAGGAAACTTTAAACAATAATTTCAACTCATTCATATGTCTCATAGAGAGTAAAACTTCTTTAATGCTCAAGAACTCATAACTCTTTTGAACTCAAGTACTTGGAATTCGAAATCATATATCTTTGAAACATACTTGAAGGCATTTCATTCACTTTAAGAAAATATATCGTTTCAAGCTTTAGAAAAAAATACTTATATCAAGGGAAAATACTTTAGTCTTAGGGAGAAAATCTACAACTTTACTATTAAGAAAATAACTTGTATCAAGGGAGGTTCTCTTAACTGACATAAACTATGCGAGCTACATGGATTCTAATGTTTTGTCCTCCTAAGGAAGAGACCCTACGTTGGGGAAGAGCATCATACTATTGCCGGGGAGTATAACCTCGATTCAGTGATCACTTATCTCGGTCTCCGACCCAAAATCAACTCGGCCTTAGGCCCAAAAATCATCTTATCCTCAGGCCCAACCTATGGTAGCACGTAGTTCTGGGGTAACAAACTGTAGTAACTTACGCAATTCAATACTAAATACTACTCCCTTTAGTTTATCTCACTCATCTCATGAAAATCCACTTTAAAAGAATCTCATGGTTAATCAAGAACCCAATAATCAAATCTATAATCTCATATAATGAAGTGGATTTCAAAACTCCATGACCATTAGGTCAAAATATTTCTCAATAATCTCAGAATACTCAAATCATGGGTGCTTGTAGTAGATAGTCTAAAATCCGCATCTAGTAGAGTATTATGCATGGGTGTGTAGCGCGCCACACTTATTGACAGAAGACGATGAGATATTTTAGGAAAAGTTTCCCTTCTTTTAGTATTCATGTCATGCGAGTGAGAATGATCTTAAGTTAAACTCTCAGCCTAATCCATTTCCTCCTTTTTGTTTACAGAACATGTCTCCCAAAAAGACTTATGAAAGGAGAACTGGAAATTAGTTAACACCTCAGCCCATTAAGGCAGGTCCCCTAGATGAGCATTTTTTCCATGCAGAATTCAGAGCTTCATTCACTACTCTAGCCAACTTCTTAGCAACTTAGAATGAATGACCAACTAGAAAATACTTCTGCAGCCTAGATTCGAGACTTCAACCGAATGAATACTCCCCAATTCTCAGGATCAAAGCCAAAAGAGGATCCACAGGAGTTCCTCAATCAGGTTCAAAAAGTCGCAAACATTATGGGAGTGACTCTCAGTGAGAGTACTGATTTAGATGCCTACCAGCTACAAGATGTAGCTCATACGTGGTTTAAGTACTGGAAGGTAGACAGGGGCACAGGTGTAGAGCCTATAGTGTGGAAAGAGATTGCTACTGCTTTCCTAGAGAGATTCTTTCCCGTAGAGCTAAGAGAAGCCAATGTGTAGAGTTCATCAACCTCAGGCAGGGCAGTATAAGTGTGAAAGAATATTCCCTTAAGTTTAATCAATTATCCAGGTATGCTCCCCATGTAGTAGCAGACAGTAGGTCTAGAATGAGCAAGTTTATAATTAGGTTATCAGATAGGGTGGGTAAGGAGTGCAGAACAGTGATGTTGATTAAGGAGATGGAAATATCCAGGCTCATGGTCTATGCTCAGTAGAAAGAAGAGGCTAAGATTAGAGAGAGAGGGGAAGAATAAGAGAGCTAGAATAAGTACCTTCAGTTTTAATCAACCTAAGTCAGAGGGCAATAACCGTTCCCAGTTTCATCCAAAATCTTTAGTTCCATCTTTGTTCTCAGCTAGTGCTCCAGTTTTTAATTTCAGAAATGGTAATAACGACAGGGCGCCAGGCTCTAAATCTCAAGGTAGTGTTAGTAGTGCTCGAATAAATCCTTTCTGTCAAACATATGGCAGAAACCACAAGTGTATCTATAGAGCTAGAAGTGATGTTTATTTTAGGTGTGGCAAGCTAGGCCACAAATTTAGAGATTTTCCTCAGTCAGGTTCTTAGGGTCAGCATACTTATTCTTTAGCTCATTTTGGTCACCCGAATCATCAGGGTGCCATTTCCAGTGCCACCAGTGGGCAACTCCTAAACAGGCTTTATGTACTTCATTTAAGATTCTCCTAATGTGATAACTGGTACATTTAAGATCTTCCATTTACATGTTTATGCCTTACTACATCCAGGGGCGTCTTTATCTTTCGTTACTCCTTATATAGTCGTTAACTTTAAAGTCAGTCCAGAAATCATAGCAAAGCCTTTCTCAATTTCTTCCACAGTGGGTAAATCTTTCATAGCTCGACGGGTTTACAGGAACTATCCAGTTATGATATCTCAGAAAATTACTTCAGCAGACCTTGTAGAGCTAGAGATGGTAGATTTTAATGTCATTCTCGGTATAGATTATCTCCATTCATGTTATGCCTTAGTTATTGATAGAAATAGAATAGTTTATTTTTAGTTTCCAAATAAACCATTCTTTGAATAGAAGGTATTACCACAACGCTTAAGGGTTAGTTGATTTCATACCTTAGAGTGAGAAAAATGATATCCAACGGATCTGTCTACTATCTTGTATGAGTCAAAGACTCTAACTCAGAAACTCTAACTCTTTAGTCAGTTCCAGTAGTAAATGAATTCTCAAATATATTTCCCAAAGATGTTCTTGGAGTTCCTCCTGTTAGGGAAATAGACTTCAAAATAGGCATTCTTCTAGATACTCAACCCACATCTATTCTTCCATATAGAATGGCTCTAGTAGAACTTAGAGAGTTAAAATAGAAGGTAAAGGATCTCCTAGATAAGGGATTCATCAGACCCAGTGTTTTTCTATATGGTGCACCAGTCTTATTCATGTGCAAGAAGGACGGTTCTCTTAGAATGTGTATACAATACCGTCAGTTGAACACAGTCACAGTCTAGAACAGGTATCCACTTCCTATAATCGATGAATTGTTTTACCAACTTCAGGGTACTAGTTACTTTTCTAAGATAGACCTCAGATCAGGATATCATCAGCTCAAAGTCAAAGAATGCTACATTTAGAAAATAGCTTTTCGAACCCGGTAAGGTCATTTAAAGTTTCTAGTCATGTCCTTTGTACTTACTAATTTCCCATCAAACTTTCATGGAGTTAATTAATCATGTTTTCAAGAAGTACTTGAATATTTTCATTATAGTCTTCATCGATGACATTCTTGTCTATTTCCATAGCAATAATGATCACGTAGATCACCTCATAATCATACTTCAGACTTTCCGAACTCATCAGTTGTTTTTTAAATTCAGTAAGTGCAAATATTGGCTAAGGTCAGTAGCATTCCTTCGTCATATCATTTTCTGTGATGGCATTAGTGTTGATCCTCAAAAAGTCGAGGCAGTAAAAAACTGGCCCAAACCCATCTCTCTATCAGATATTAGGATTTTCTTCTGTTTAGCTAGCTATTACCGTCAGTTTGTTGAAGAGTTTTTGTCTATTACATCCCCCATGTCTTGATTGAGTCAAAAGAAAGTCTAGTTTTAGTTGTCAGATTCATGGGAGAAGATTTTTTAGGAGTTGAAGACTTGACTCACCTTAGCCCCACTTTTGACACTACCATATGGTTCAATAAGTTTGTTGTGTATTGTGATGAATCAAGAGTAGGTTTGGGTTGTGTCCTTATGCAGAGAGCTAAGGTCATAGCCTACGCCTCCAGACAGCTTAAACCACATGAGAAGAATTATCCGACTCATGATCTTGAGTTAGTATGTGTAGTTTTTGCCTTAAAATTTTGGAGGCACTATTTGTATGGGGTACATGTAGATGTGTTCACAGATCTCAAGATCCTACAGTATGTATTTTCCCATAAATAATTGAATTTGCATTAGAGAAGGTGGTTAGAGTTATTAAAAGATTATGACATAAATGTTCTTTATCACCCGGGAAAGGCCAATATAGTAGCCAATGCTTTCAGTAGACTATCTATGGGTAGTGTTTCTCATGTTGAGGAAGGTAAGAAGAAGTTAGTTTAGGAAGTTCATCAGCTTGCCCGACTAGGTATCCGCTTAGTTGATTCAGCAGAAGGTAGTGTATGGGTGCAGAATAGTTCTGAATCCTCTCTATTTTCTGAGGTGAAGGAAAAATAGGATAGAGATCTCAGTCTAGCTAAGTTGAAAGAATTAGTCAGAGATTAGAAGGTGGAGGTTTTCTCCCAAAGGGGAGATGGTGTTTTACATTTTCAGGGTTGGTTATGTGTGCTAGGTGTAGATTACATGAGATAATGAATTCTTGCAGAAGGACGTGGTGCGTGATACTGTATTCATCTAGGGGCTACAAAGATGTACCGCGATTTGCGGGAAATCTATTGATGGAGTGGGATGAAGAGGGATATTGTAAGGTTTGTGGCTAAATGCTCTACATGTCAGCAAGTTAAGATTAAGCACCAGAAGCCTAGTGGGTCCATACAGGAGTTCAGTGTTCCCACAAGGAAGTGGGAAGAAGTGAACATGGACTTTGTGATGGGTTTGCCTCATACTCTTCATTTGCATGATTCTATTTGGGTTATCATGGACAGGATGATAAAATCAGCTCATTTCTTTCCAGTTCATACTTCCTATTCGGTCGAGGACTACGCCAAACTCTGCATCAGAGCGTTGGTTAGGTAACACGGAGTTTAAGTACCTGTCCACGCCCTATTTCGAATTGGTTGAAACAGCACACGACGTATGGTGGCATTTAATGACTCTTGGGATTTGAAAATTTATTTTTTAGAGCTGCCACCCAACTTTTTAGGAAAATTAGGAAAAAATCATTTTTTATGTCGAAAACTATGTTTTGGTCTTTTGAGAATATTTAAAGATTCTGAGTAAGGATTTTGGTTACTCGAGGGGAAGGTGTTAGGCACCCCTCAGAGCCTATTTGAAGATAGTCCTTACACTTAGTTTAGAAAAATATTAGGAAAAACTTTTATTTTTATTTAAAACAGTGATAAGAAAAGTAAATAATAATGGCAATAATAAACAATAATAGTAATAATAATGTTATAATGACAATTAATAGTACTAATGGAGTATAAATACTAATGGCAATGATAAGAGACGATAATAGTGATAAAAATAATTACTATAATAATATTGAAAATAATATACCTCGTATGTGGTAGAAAATGAATATGTATACCTCACGTTTACTTAAACCTGAAAACTCGAATAAGGGTTGAAAAGATAGAATGTAGCGTAACTAAATAAAATGGCTAATTTTGCAAAGTCTTGATTTTATATAAAGATAATACCTTTGAAAAAAATGTAAAAAAAAGAGTGTTGAAAAAGCCTTTATTAATTATGAAAACTTGAAATTTATAAGAAAATTTTGTTTCTGGAGTTTAAAGGAAGTTATTTTAATTCTAATCGACTATTTAGTTATATGAATATAATTAATGTCATGTTCAATGAAATACTTGACGATTTGTTTCAAGTTTAGTTTTAAAGAGGAAAATCGAAAGTAACCATTTAATTCATTTAGAAGAAATACACTAGGTGAGGAATCACGAATCGACTAAAATACGTGATAAATAAAATGGTAATGACTTAGGGGATTTATCTAAATTAATTAGTTAGGGTGTTCAAGTAAATACAAATAAACAAGAATATGAAATAAAGGAAGAGTTAGAATTGGGCCCTTTTGGCCCATTTTATGGGCTGCCCAGATTTTGGACCTGAATCCCGTGAATTTCAAGACATTATTTTAGTGTATATCATCTGTATACATCAACTATTCTTTCCCAGCGTTTTTGCATATTTAGTGTATATATATTGTATTCTCGCATGTACAGCCTTGCTTTTTGTCTCTCAATCCGTTTTTGGGACTTGGTTGAGGCTTGGACACGACGAAGTTCCAATGCGAAGATAAATGGAATCCAAGTGGACTCGAATTCATGTCACATGCATCAAAGGAAAGAGAAGAATTAAAAATCAAATCTGAATAAAGTAATTGATCAACAAAGTATAATTCATAACCAAAGGAGTTGAGCGACACATAAGGAAATTGAATACTATGAAGTTTGAACCAGACTGAAATAATGAAATATGGTTCAAGAGTATTACTGAAGATAACTCCAAAACTAAAATGCATGAGATTCAAGTACTTAATAAGGCCTCAAACTAGAACAATTCGTAAGTCAAGCACAATTTGTCATAAACTAACTAAGCATCAGTACAAATAAATGATTAAGTTGATAGTCCATCACCATGCAACATTATTTAACTGAGCTATTCTCAATTGAGTTATAAGTAAAAGAGGGATGAAGGGGCACTATACAGCTATCCCATGTGACACATTACATGCAACTCAACAGCTATGCCGTATTCCGAATGTATGAGCGCGTAATAAACAAGTAAACTATTAGATTTCTAATGATTTCTAAACTACCAAATTTCTAATGATTTCAATCTAGTTTGCGAGAGAGAGAGCAAAATTATATTAGACCCTTATCAATGAACACATACGTAGACAGAATAAAGCTTTAAGAAATCCACACCAAGGAAATGAAGGAAGAGTTTCTGAAATATACCAACTTTACAAGTAAGGCAATTTCATGAATGATTAAAACCTATACAAAATATCAAGGATAATTTTACAAATATCAAACAAAGTGATGCAGCTTTATACATGTAAAATTTTTTGCGTAAAAGTGCACTTAACTGTGTAAAAGTACCATCTTAATAGACATAACATGTTAAGCTTAAAAACTTGTGCAAAGTTGTGACATTTTCGAGTCACTACTACCTTAGAGAATACTCATACTCTCACATGAATGTCAAACAAATAAGAGAGGGAAACAAACTGCCGATTTGAGATCTAACCATATTATAGCCAGGCTAGAAAGTTTCTTGCAAAACTTTATTCGTCCCAAATCCAAAAGAGCATGAAAACACAAAGCAACCAAGGTTCTGATTTCAGGAATAATAGAAAAATAGAGTTTCAAAACCGCCACATATCTTAATCTTTGTACCGCCACACACTTGTAGATAATCCTGGCAAAGATATAATGCTAATACAACATAAAAACAAAGTCAAGACAGAGTACAAAGTTCAGATAGAGAAGATAACAATAGAGTCGAGAAGCGCTGGAAATCGCTCTCATATACTGAAAATAGCCATGTACTTTAAGACAAACACATGATCTGATTCACTGATAAACACATATGCAATGCCCAAAACAAGACGAATGAACACATACACATATCCATACATACACATCCAAATAGGCAAACACAGGAAACAAGGTGATTTTTATACTTTTTGCTTTCACCAGTCCAAAATCCGAATCAAGAGGAAACAAAATTGAATGACACACCATCACAATCTAATTTGAAGCCAAAAATATCATGTTTTTACCTATTTACAGACCTGGTGTTATATTTACTCACGGGATAAATTCACAAAAAGTCATAGTTTTCTTTTATTCGTAAAGGCAATGGAAAACCAACAACCGAATTTAAGAATAGAATAGAACCACACGTTTTAAACCAAACGAGATGAAGAAAAGATGAACGAAGAAAACAAAGAAGAGATTCGCACCTTTTTCGGGGCAGCAAAACTGGAGCTCGACGTCAAGACTTCAACTCCAAACTCGAGCTACCCTGAAACTCAAACTCAGATCAAAGTGAGAAGAAAAATTAGTGACTAGTGATGAAATTTGTAATTCTTGCTTGTAAAAATGTTTGCTCGTTTTTTCTTTTTTTTTTTTTCACGAATTTCTCGTTTTCACTTTTGTTTTTGTTTCCCTTTTTTTTATTTGTTTTTTCTCTCTCCCTTCTCTCTTTTTGATTTTTTCAGTTATTTTTTTTAAATTCGCTCTGTGTTTTTCACTTTTCCTAGACCCGTTTAGTTTCTTTTTCTCTCACAGATTTTCTTTTTTCCCTCTCTGTCTTTAACCTCCCTTCATGGAGATGGAGAGGTGTCTATTTATAGGTACAAATCCAGAATTGAAAGTCCAAATTTGAAACCTCAAAAATTAAAAATGGGAAGAAAAAGGTGGAGATTTGAAATTCAATTAGAGATCTCCTCCAAATCGACTTTTTAGAGCTATTAATGGCGGATTCAAAAGCTACAATAGGTTCTTGCATTGCTTTGGGACCTGTTTCTTTCTGATATCACCCGTTCATGGGATGATGAGTAATAAGAAAGGGAGATTCCACGTGTAAAGATGGCAGGCGGTGGTGATGATGCGGCCTAGACTCTAGGGTTTCTGATCCGGTGGTGGTGAAGAAGAAAGTGGTGAGTGAGGGAGGAGAAGTTTGATGGTTTGGTTGTCTTTTTAGGGAAAACTGATTGAGACTATTCCCTGGTTTTTTTGACTAGTGGGGAGGCATGCGTATGATTTTTTAGAAAGGGAAAACCATATAAAAGGGTGTGCATTTGTTGGATTGTTTGATTAATTTAGGTCCGTCCGATCTCTTCATCGTACAGTCCAAAAAAAATATTTAAATAAAATATATATAGTATATATATATATAGTAAAAGCTGATCAAAACTGCTTATTTTTATCCATCTGATCATTTAATCGAACGGATTGAATATAATAATAATAATAAAATAAATAAATATACAAATAAAGTAGCTAAATATAAAGAGTGTATATATAAACATAAATTATAAGGTTTAAATTTTGGATCTTTGGGTTTAAAATAAATTGACGAACTAGATTGATCGGTGTCAGTTGGATGAAAAAGGTGAAGCGGACATGGAAATGCTACTAAAATTCAGGCAAATTTTTGGGCCTTTGTTTGAAATTTATAAAATAAGAGTTGGGTTCGAAAACTAAAATTGAATTATTGTTGGCCCGAATACCCTTTCCTACTTAAATTAATTTTACTGATGTTTCTGATATCCTAAAAATATTTTAGTACGTACGTACATAAATTACAGACATAATTTGTATAAGAGTCTAATTTAATATCATTTGCGATTTAATATTAATCAAAATATACGTGAATATATATATATATATATATATATATATATATATATATATATATTTATATGTATGTATATATGTATATGTAAAAATAAGAATATAATAAAATATAAAAAATATATTTTATATGATAAAAATATAAATATATATGGTTGCAATATCGCCTAAAGAATAAAATTAGAAAAAAGATGTGAACGCGATCACTAAAGATATTTTATTTTATTTTTTAAATTATTTAATTATATTAAAATATTTTATAATATCATACAAAACTAGAAAAATTATAAAAATAGAGATAAAAATATGAGTCTTATTTCTTATTTACTTTTAAAATTAGTTAGGGCCAAGAACATAGATAAAATTAATTAGAGGGAAAGAGCAAGCCAAAATTAGGTGTCAACAGTTGCCCTTGAGTGGACAAAGATTTATGTGAAAATCTTTGGACAATCATGTTGACGTAACCAATTTTGTCTCGGGCAAAACAAAATATTCAAAAGATTATGGCCGGGCTCTGGTCTCTAAGCTACCTACATATCTCAGTTTGCATGAGAAGTCAAGCCATTTGTAGTTCAAGTTATAACAAAATTTTGATAAATTATCAAAATTTGCCCCAATGTAGAATTATGGTGACACTAGGCTCCTTCAAAGATGAAAAATAAATATTTTAGCACGAATGGAAAAGGATACGGGCGCAAGTCCCAAAATTCATTGTTTGGAATAGTTGCGGATGGAGAGACGCTGGGTAGCCACATCTTTTGAGGATTTTGACGGAAAAGGAGATTGCGAATCTTTTTAAAAACTACCCCATGTTGATTGAGATGACACTGGGTGATAACGCTAAGAATTGTAAGAAATGAGAGTTTTGAGTTGAGTTGAGTTAAGTTTCTTTGTCGTAATACTTGACGTAGCTAGGGATTCTTGAAATTCTGCTAGCTTGCCCTAGTTTGCTACTAAGAGGGTATTTCCATGTTGTATTGCATATTCCTGCAAAATAGGTAAAAGTGGTGAAAAGTACCTATTTGTTTAAACATTATAAATTCAAATTGTAATGTAAAGAGTAGAGTTCGGATATTCAAACTAGTATAGTCTCCATTTGTGGAGGCAATTGGTTGGTGGGGTAGTAACTGAAATGCAAATAGCCTCCGTCGACTAAGCAGTTGCTTGAAATTAAAAGCCTCTGTCGGCTGAGCAGTAACTGAGATGTAAATAGCCTCTGTCGGCTAAAATGTAAATAGCCTCCATCTGCTGAGTGTTTTATAGGTATTGATTGGTAATGTGTCTTGTGCTGTAGAGGTTTTTGAAGGATAGAGCATTTGTTTGTCCTGTTGTTTGGGGTGGACTTGCGCTATCCTATTGTTCGAGGCAGAATGCCCTGACCTATTGTTCAGATAGACTGCCCTATCCTATTATTCGGGGCGGACTACCCTGTCCTATTGTTCGGGGAAGATTGCCATGTCCTATTATTCGGGAAGGACTTGCACTTGTGTTATGTTAGAGTTTTGTGGATAATTGATTAGTACTTAATGGCCAAAGCTTAACGGGAAAATTCTTTTAATTTGACTTGCAAGAAATCAAGAAATTTCTTTTAGAGCTAGAAAGTAGTAGTGACTGAATTGACAAAACCTGGCCTCCTGGTTTATGATAGAGATGCAATGTTCAACTTTTGATAGAATGTTGTAAGATACTGGATACGTGCTTTCTTGAGTACTATCATGACCTACCAGATTTGAGAAGATTCCTCAGATTCTTTTAATAATTACTAATAAATCGATGATACCTGTGCATTTATCTTGTGATGATAAAGCAATACTTGGGCTTTCAAGATATTTGAACTTTTGTTGTAGCATCGTTCCTGTGCTCAAATAAAGTTTCTTAGTTTGGGGAGGGGGTGTTGATATTGTGTTGATCGAGAACTCAGCCTAAGCTATCTCATCCTTCAACCCTCTAATAAATGAAAACCTATTTTGTAGATTCAATAAGTAGTAGTGGTGCTTCCTAATTCCAAATAACGTGCTCATACTGGTATATCTTCCGGTGGAGAACTTTCTCTATCTTGCTCTTTGCCTTTGGTCTTCCATCAAAGTGACACTATTATTGTGGCTAGAGATGATAAATGAAATTTAAAAGGATGGAGAGAATATTTTATTGATATGACCAAGCCTGTCTCAGGCTGCCTACGTATCCTATAATAGGAATCAGGTCAAAACGTAGTTCCACGTGAGGAAAATTAAGAAAATTTGGCCATAAGTGTAGGTGGGTGGAGGATTGTAAGATTGATATTTCTGAGCTTGCCTTCAAAAGACCATTTGGTGAATTACGAGCGTGTCTCTTATGTAAGAGTTTTCAACATCCTATCGCTTCTTTCGTTCATATGTAGTCTCGATAACTTGCGTTTTGATGAAAGTAAGAGGCTTGGGTACATGCATGAGTCTTCTCTATGTAAACTCTGAATATTTCTTGGGTGCCTCATTGATAGTCTTCTTATCTTATGGGCTTCTTCATATATGAACTCTTTTTGGGTCCACTATCGTCGTCCTTGCGTGTACCTGTTTGAAAAGAAAAAACTTACAACAAAAGACACAACAACCTTTAGGTTGTTGCATAATCATTTGTCAGTTGAATATGTCTTCAAAGTTGGGTGCCCCTCTTGGAAACTGACGACAATTTATGCCAAAGGGTCCCTGCGACCGTGTTATCTTGTATTGATACGGTAACCCTTTTTAGTCACCCAAAATTCTGTGGAATGATAACCTCTCTGGTTATTGCCAATAATTCTTCGCATATGATCTGGGATGTCTTGCACATCTTTTATATCAATACGACTTGTAGATTCCCCTTGAATCGTCAATCTTTGGATTATCTTGCGCATTATTTAATTTTGGATACGAGGCGACTTATAGATATTCTTTTAATTTCTATCCTTTAGATAATCCTGCACATTATCCGACCTTGGATAAGAGACGACTTACAGATATCCTTTCAATCTCTAGCTTTCAGGTTTTTCGGTACATCTTCCAACCTTGAACACAATATGACTTATAGATATCTCTCAATTGCTAGTCCTAGATTAATCCTGCACATAATTGATCTTGGATATAATGCGGCTTATAGAGAACCCTTGGACGTATCAATTTTATGATCTCGCATATTCTCCGGTAATGATTTAGTTACGACTTATGGATAACCTTCGTACTATCAATTTTTGGGTAACCTTGCATACTATTCGATTAGGATGTTATTGCGGCTTACGAATGACCTATGGACTATCAACTCAGAGGTAATCTTGCACACTATCTTATTTCAAATAATATGACTTATAGATGATCCTCAAATTGTCAATTTCAAGGAAATCTCATATGTCGTTCACTTTCAGATAGCGACTTAAAGACGTACCTTTGAATAATTTGTTTTTGATGAATAATGATTCATAAGATGATGAGATATCCTCATCGCCAGTGTATGCTATCTCACATTTCAACAGATTTTGAATGCTGATATCCTCGATTTGATGTATTAGTCATAATCCAAGATTGAATACTTTTGAGCATATTTTGGAAATCCTCTTGAAATTATAGGTTTAGATTATTTCCTTATTATAAGCATGTGCCGCCTGAAGATTTGGTTGACCTCCTTATGACTGACGTAGCGAGTGTTTGATCCAGCGCTGATCGTCTATATGATTTCGGAGCATTTGAATTGATAGTATCCTTTAACAATATTTGTAGAAAAGATCTTTATAAAATTTATGGAAGTGTCTTTTGTATTGACCCTTCGTGAATTTTCTTGATAATGTAGTCAATTTGTCCCCCGATGATGCCTTATAGCTTTAGTGATGACTTGCATTATCTGGTATAAATTTGTACGATTTCCAAGTTGAACGCCCAGGCCTTCGTTGATTTTTTAAGCGTGCTTCAAAATTTTTCCCCAGTCTCTTGTAGAGACTTTCTCGATGATCCTTAGCTGCGTATCTTGGGATAGTCTTGATGGATCGTGTCAGGTTTTCTAGATACCGTCACGTTCAAGTTTCACACGTCATTAGGAAAAAATAGAATTTTGTATTATAAAGGGACCGAGCCTTATATAGGCTGCCTACATATCCCACAGAGGGAAATCAGGTCACACGTAGTTCCAATTACAAAAGGGGCAATTATTCTACTTAAGTACGACCGAACCCGATGAGGGTTGCCTACGTATCTCACCATGAGAAGTCAGTTCAAAACGTAGTTTTGTTACATGATAATTAGAAGGAAATTTTATGACTTTCAAATATAGGACTCTATTGACTATTTTTGAGTTGATCATCTTGGATTCGTCTATATCGTATTCCCACTAAAGTTAGCGTTTCTCTGTAGAGTGGCTTATATGAAGGCTCGGCCAGCTCAACGTGGAGGATGGTGTCTCTCACATCATATACACTCCTCTATTTTCATGATTGTTCACCGAATCATTATTTGCATTTGGTTGTACTACAACGCATTGGATTGCCCCAACCTTGATCAAACACTCAATTCTATGCCTTAACTTATTACAGTCTTCAATATCGTGCCTCGGAACTCCATAGTGGAAAGCACATCGCTTTGCTTCATTGAACTATTTAGGTAATGGATTAGGAATCTTCCCCAACCCCGGTTGCAATAAATTACAGCTCTCAATCTTTCAAACAAAAGTCTCAATGGTTTAACAAATTGAGTGTGGCTTCGATTGCGGTTACCTTTTGGATTTTATCCAAGCGCAGAATGTAACACCCCGGAAAATGGGTCCCAGAGCATCACACGGTGCTTAAGGCTATGAGTATCCCCAAGCTAACCCTTTGAGCCATTTTCATTCAGTTCAACACAAATCAACGAGGTTTCCATAAATAACCCTGAAATATCAACAGAGTAATCATCATCCAAGAATAAAAGAATTTCAGAAAGATAACAAATTATTACTTATTAGTCAACTCCCAACATCTATACTAGTATGACAAGCCTCTAAGAAAATCAATAAAACCAGTGAGACATTGACACATGCCTCAACGGACTTATACTCAGTTACCAAATGTAAACAATTTCGTGAAACCAACATCAGACATCACGTCCTCTGAACATGAGGAATCACCACAACAGAGAATGTAGAACAGCATGCCCGAAGAATCACTGTCGAACTTGGAACTGAGCACCTGAACCTACATTCTTAGAAAATACAGCCTACATTGAAAGAAAATAGGGGGCGTATGCAGTTGTATAAACATGTAGGTCAGTACCATTGAAAAGAACCGAGTATATGGGGGCGTATGCAGTTGTATAAACATCATCATCATAAATTTTTATAAAAAATATGCAGGATGTATGAAAGACTCACATAGCCCGAAGAAAATCATCATAATCTTGAGAGAATGAAACAAGTACAATAACATATGTGAGTCATCATATAATTTGTCAATCACTTTCAGTTCATCAAGAATATCAATTCTCATAATGTAAATATCATTTAAATCTTTTGAAAGAATAACTTTCACAGTTCCACTTTCAAATCACTTCACCATTCACCATAGACACAAGGAAACACACACACACTGGGAGATCCTATAACCGACATAAATTATGTGAGCTACATGGAGTCCAACGTACAAACCACATTGGGGAGAGCAGTTCTATCTTTGCCATCGGAGTAGGACTATCGATATCAAATCAACACAAACTAGTAATCACTATATAAATCAGCCTCAGGCTCACTCCTAAGGGGCCACATAGTTCTAAGGAAGTAAGGTAGCTTTATACCTCCCACTCGGTACTAAAAACTTCTCCCGGAGTTAGCTCAGATCATTTCAAAGACAATCTACAATAAAATAATTTCAGTAATATATAAATATACATCAAATTGTAGCCATGTTTCAATTCCTTATTTAGATATCTTATTTAAGTCATGCCCAAGGTACTTTTCTCCTTGATATAATTAGAACTTCTTGTAAAGAGCATTGAAGAAAGACTCTAATTAAGTATGAGCTCTCAGTATGATTCAGTTTGTATAGCCAACAATTTAGTTTAGCAGTCAGACAGACAAGATCCTATGGTTTTCTATGTTTTCATCTAGTCTTAATATCCAAAATTTCATGAGTATGGCTATTGCGTGAGGTAATTCAGTTCAGTCTATGAATCATATCTATAATTCAGATATTTAGTCATGATATAATTCATAAGTGTTCAGTGAATGATCTTAGTTTTCGAAGTATTCCATATTAGATAGTGTAATACCCATTGTACAATCTTAGTCTTATTGTCTCATAATTCATGCTTACATAATGTACTTAGCGATGTCATGAAACCCTTTTCTTTTGATTCATATACATGTTTTATTGAGGAACAATTACTAATGATTAGCTACGTACTTTATTCTATCCTTAGTAACTCTTGGAATGTTATTGTATGAGTTATCACTTCACAATTCTATATGTAAATCATATCATGATCATTTTAAGTGAGTTCTAATATCTCTGAATCATCCCCTTATAAGTCAATAGAGTCAAATCAACTAAGAAATCAATTTCATGATGGAAGTTTTAATGTTTCAAGTTAGCTATATCCTTTCTCAGAAGACATGTCATGTTTACAATGTTTCATACTTCTAAAGTCTCAATAAGTTCCTCTCTATCATTCTAAGATGAATAATTCCAAGGGGGACTTAATGTAACACTGACATTTTTTGGTTAAACATTGAACCAACATTCATATGTTTATTGTAACACCCCGTTGTTGTAACACCCTTTTGATGCTTCTAAAATGATCTTTAGGACCCCACATAGTGATTGTAGATCAAGTTTTAATGTTGCGGGGGTGTTGGAAGTGTTTAAGGACCTCAAAACTAAGTTGGCATCGCAAACTAGAGCTTAAGTGGTGGCTAGGCATCATCATACCATCGCAAACAATCACTGGAAAATATTTGCCATAGGGTTTGCATTGCAAAGCCTAATGTTTGACATAGGTTTTGTATCGCAAAGCCTACTTGGAGTAGGGTTTCTTCCATAAAGCCTAATGTTTGCCATGGAGTTTGTGCCGCAAAGTCTATGACCAAGTGGTGTAGAAACTCCATTTATGAGTTATTTCTATGGGAATCAAGTCATTTGACACTACATAACCATCCCAAAACATAACTACACGAGATTAATAGTCCCTAAATACGTTTTAACCCTATCAAAATCATTATTTCATAATCTAATACTCAAGAGGATAAAATAACTTAGGGTTTGGGCAATCAAGCTTAAAGGTTCAATCTTTTCACAATTTCTTCGTCATTAAGGTATGTGGGGTTATGAACAAGGATACCTATTTCATCCTTGTGTCCAAAACTTGTTTTTTTCTTAAGATTTCATGACTTGAAAATTAGGGTTCATACCCAAGCTACTTCACTTTGAGTTTATGAATTTACAAATAATTTATGTATTGAAGTGCATGTTTATCTTATCTATTTACTCTTTGACTTTAAGTTTTATATCATTAATTTCACCTCTTTCTTATGAGTTGATATTGTTGAATGATTTCAAGATGGTTGTTGAGAATGAATCTTTATTGTGAAATTTTGAAAATTTAAGTACATATGCTTTAAACCCAAGTATGAGTTTTGAGATTTCAAGAAGACTATGATCTTAAGCCGAAACCATGGAAACATTCTCT
This sequence comes from Capsicum annuum, assembly GCF_002878395.1. Lineage (NCBI taxonomy): Eukaryota > Viridiplantae > Streptophyta > Magnoliopsida > Solanales > Solanaceae > Capsicum > Capsicum annuum. Next base: position 107,511,913 of record NC_061112.1, on the reverse strand, counting down.
AGCAGAAATGCAAGGTAAGGCTGTGTACGATACACTTTTATGGTGGGGCCCTTCCTTGGGAACCGTGCATAGCGGTAGCTTTAGTACATCGGGCTGCCCTTTTTTATGATGTTAACCCTCTTTAATAAGTTTTTTACCAAGATTTAAGAAATAAATTGATCTTTTTATACTAAGCTAAGATAAGGAATCCACATTGTTCATATAGTTTATGATTTAAAGAAAAAGAAGCACAATTGTTTTTTATTATAAACCCTTGTGCTATTATAAGGTGGATTTCCTAAAAGTCTAAGAATATAAGTATAGGGTAGTATTTAGCACCGAGTTGGGTATCTTTCCAAGGTCTTATTCCCTAAAATTTTGAGCCACCGTAGGTTTAAGTGCCCATAATATACTATGTTAGTGATCACTTATGATAAGGTTCTATTTGATTGGAAAGGGTAGAACAACTCTCCCCAATGTGGGTAACACATTGGACTCCATAACAACTCGCACAGTTTATGTTGGTTAGAAGAACCTTCCTTATATAGAATAACCGAACAACATTGAACTAATTGTTATGGCTCACAAATTTATTCTTATGCTTCATTAGTCATGTTAATGATTTTTTATAGCTTTGTTTTATTCAAGCCAAGGTGAGTCAATTATACTTAGCATGCATTCTTTACAAGTTTATATGAACATTAAGTTATTATTTTCACTAATGAATTTACCCCCAAATGCTTAGTACATTCACAAAGTACTGATCCATATATACATCAATGTGCCACATTGTTTAATAATGTAGGTACAATTTGTAGCATGCACATCATACAACAACAACAGAAGCAACAACAACAACAAACCTAGTATATTCCCACATAGTGGGGTCTGGGGAGGGTAAAATGTATGCAGTCCATACCACTACCCCCGAAGGAGTAGAGAGGCTGTTTCCGATAGACCCATCCAGTCAGCAGATAATGAGTCCTTTTGATCCAAGGGCTTGAGTCAGTCATAGTTCGAGTAGCTTTTTGTATTCTTTATTCAGTCATTGTGATTAGGGATAGTTGAGGGTCATGTCCCAACTACGTATAGTCAATACTAGTCGATGTTTCATATACAGTCAGTAGAGTTGATGCATTTGATTCTTGTCATATTTTGTATAATCAGAGTTGTAATCATTTTAATAAAGTTTTGTACTAATCATATTCAAAAAAGATTCATCTTCCGCATATTTCTTTCAGATTTGTGTATTTTACTCAATTGCTCACAAGTTATGCCAATATAAGGGTTAGTTTGGGATAACTTATTATCCTAGCACTGTGTGACATCTAGGGGGTAGTCTCAGGGCATGACACACTATATATCAGAGCACAGAGTTCAAGTGTCCTAGGGTGTCTGTGAAGCTGTGTCTAGTAGAGCCTTGCGGAATAGTAAACTAACGTCCATACTTTTTTGAAGAGGCTATTGGATATTTAAGATTTGTTTACCTTCCTTCATACTCTAGATCATTCAGTAAAGTTATTCTCTTAGAAACTTCAGTTGATTCATCTATTACTCCATAATCCTTTATCAATGACTTATCCTCGAGATGACATGACTAGTAAGTTCTAATTTCTCCCAAGAAAATACTCTTAGATTTACTATCAGTAATTTCAAAAGTCATACAAGGTGCTTGAGGTAAGTAAACTAGTGTGTTATATGTTCCTCAAGTTTAAAGTTATGTCCTCATCGTTATGATTTATTTAGTTAAGACAAAATAAGATATGTATTTAGATTGCTTATTAACCCTGCAAACAGTGTTCATGAGAGGAGATATAATGAACCTAGATTATTAAATAAAGTTTGCATTCGAGGGATGTTGCAACCTAGAGTGTTGCAATTTATAAGTAGTAGAACCTTTTGATAATTGGAAGTGTGGGTTTAGAAGTGTAGTGATAAGAAAAGTGGGAATAGCTATTCATTGGAAGTATATAGATAAACTTATGCATGTTATAGAGTTTGTATTAAGGTGGTATGCCCTTGTTTATTAGTTTACAGGTAATGAATGTGGTACAGGCTCTTTGGTGGAAGATAGATAAGTTGTTATTAGTTAAGGTAAATTGTTGTTCTCTTGAAGAAGGAAAAGAGTTATTGATGATATTATTGCATTAAAAAAGTATAGGATATTCATGAAAAATTTGGTGGTTGAGTATTGTTAATTTAGACTTCTCTTAAGGTTGCAAAAAGGAGATTAGTTTAAACTTGTAGAGTTATGAAAGTAATATAAGTGTGTAGAAGGGTAAGTACTTGTAATGTGTAGATGGAGAAGCTGCTAATGTATTATAATAAGATAGACCATAAGATAATGATCAATAATTGTTATTATGAGGCTTTAGTGGACTAGTGTTTCTTGATGTATTTTTTATAGCTTCTAAGTGAAAATAGTATGTGAGGTTGGGTTGTTAATCATGTCTAACACTAGACGCTATGTTTGAACAGTGGATGATCATCGAGGTAGAAATAATTATTTCGTAGTTAGTGATGCTACTTGCATGGAAGTGATCTAGTAGCTTGAACAGTGCATACCAATGTTTAAGTTCATTTATTCATAATTTAGTATGATATTTTCAATATGATGAAAAGTTGTGCCCAAGGTGTTATGGGGTTGCATTATTTTCTAATGTTACTAAGTGTTGTGTGTGGTTAGTAGTACCCTAGAGTTACTAAGAGTTTGAACAATGGATGATCATAGAGGTGGAAATAATGATTTTGTATTTAGTGATGCTAGTTGCATCGAAGTGATCTAGTCCGCTTGAAAAGTGTATACCAGAGTTTAAGTTGATTTATTCGTAATTTAGTATGATGTTATAAGTATGATGAAAAGGTGTGCCCAAGGTGTTATGGGGTTGCACTATTTTCTAAGGTTACTAAGTGTTGTGTATGGTTAGTAGTACCCTAGAGTTGCTAAGTGGAAATAGGCTAGTTATATAGTACATGGTGTTCCTAATAGCTAAGTTGAGGAGCTATGGATAGATGGCGTTGAGTCTTTTAAGTATGATTTTTATTCTTCTAGTTTGGGAAAAATAAAAGTATAAGAGTATGATATTGGTAGGCTATGATTATAAGTTTAGTGAGGCAAATATGTTTGTCTAGTTAATAGAGTGTAAGTCTATAATGATGATTATTAAAGCTAGAAAGTTAAGGATGGTATAAGAAAGGGTCGTCAAAAAATGAAGTCAGTAAGTTCGAAATATAGTTTGTTGTTGTGAGTTTAGCATTTATGTGTGGACATTAGAATGAAGAAATTATGGCTCAATCTCAAGGATACAGAGTAGACCCATAAGCTTAGAATGTCAGCTTTGATCTAAGGGGGAGATGGTAGAGTAACGAACCAATTTTAGTTTTTATAATTAGATATTGATAAATGTCAATAAGAGTTGTGATGATATAGTGATCACTTCATACTTTAGAGTATTCCTCGGATTTCAGTTGTTATCACACCAAATCCATATCTTCCATGATAGATCAATGCCAAAGTCCAATTCTTATGCATTTCATGCGTATTCAAGTTCATTCTCAGCTTCTAGTAAGTAAGTAACAGCTTCACTCTGTCGTTTGAGTCATCCCTCATTAATCTATGAACTCCAGTCTTATGTTGAATAGCTTATGATAAGTATAAACTCATGTTCCAGAGTATGATTAATTCTCAGAACTCCTGATACTAGTGAAATTAGCATTATTTCATGTATGTCCTAAGTTTAGATGTCTTTAATAAATCCATGCCTTATACATTTTATTCCTTAGTCCTCAGTTAAGTAATAAAGTTAGGTATAGTATTCTTTCATGCTTCAGGTCATTATGTGTTAGCCCTTCAGTGACCTCTTCTTATTTTAAGATAGTGGTGATGATAATGGATAAGCATTGGTTTAGATGGTAGGGAATTAGTGACCACCATTAATAAAGGTTATTTATGCTTTTTCTATCTAAGTATAAAGAATGAAGGAATATCGAGGTAAATCTTTGGCAAATGTCATAGTTGAGGATTCTAGGTATGTCTTCCTAAGAATAGTGCAAGTAAGTTGTTAGTTATAAAGGTTCAGAGAATATGAGAAGTATGCCTTTAAGGTTTTTTGACTTGAAGTTCATATGTGGATATAATGATAGTCTTGAATGTCATGGTGGGATATAAAAGGGTGAATGGAATATGCTCTAGTAAATCCATAGTAAGAGCTCAGAGTTAACCATTGAAGTATTAAGGCATGTTATGCTTAGTGTGTAAGCGCCGAAAGAGACGTAGAAGATTTAATTATTTGGTTTAGACTAGTATTATGGTGTGGTGTGTTATACTTTGTGACTTTGAGTAGGCTTGAACATGCAGATAGAATTTAGTTCAAATTAGACTTTAGTATATGGAGTTATCAGTGCCCTTGTGAAAATTATATGTTGGATTAAATAAGCATGGTATATAAGGGGAAAAGTATAGTTGAGAGAGTATTTGGGATGTGTGTCTAAGCTTTAAAAATTAGAAGTTGCATTGCATAAGGCCTAGTAACTCAATCCTAGGTTATGTTTTATAGGCCTATATTCCATGTCATAAAATAGTTGCCATGTTTCAATTCCTTATTCAGATATCTTATTTAAGTCATGCCCAAGGTACTTTTTTCCTTGGTATTATTAGAACTTCTTGCAAAGAGCATTGAAAAATATTCTAATTGAGTATGAGCTTTCAGTATGATTCATTTTGTGTAGCCAGAAAATTAGTTTAGCAGTCAGATAGTAAAGATCCTATGATTTGCCATCTCCCCATCTAGTCTTACTATCCGCAATTTCATGAATATGGCTGCTGCATGAGGTAATTCAGTCCAGTCTATGAGTCATATCTATAATTTAGATATTTAATCATGATTCGGTTCATAAGTGTTTAGTGAATGATCTTAGTATTCCAAGTGTTCCACTCAAATAGTGTAACACCCATTGTACGATCTTATTCTCATTGTCTCATGATTCATTTGTACATAATGTACTTACCGATGCCATGAAGCACTTTTCTTTTGATTCTTATGCTTGTTTTGCTGAGGAACAATTCCTAATGAGAAGCTACATACTTTATTCCATCCTTAGTAACCCTTGGAATGTTATTCCATCAGTTATCACTTCACAATTCTATATGTAAATCATATCATGAGAATTTTAAGTTAGTTTTAATAACTCAGTATGAATCATTCCCTTATAAGTCAATAGAGTCAAGTCAACTCAGAAATCAGTTTCATGATGGAAGTTTTAATGTTTCAAGTCAGCTATATCCTTTCTTAGAAGACATGTCATGTATACATTGTTTCATACATCTAAAGTCTCAATAAGTTCCTCTCTATCATTCGAAGATGAATAATTCCAAGGGGGAGATAATGTAACACCCATATTTTTGGGTTAACTTTGAACCGTCACTCATATGTTTATCATAACACCCCATTGATGCTTCTAAAGTGATCTTTAGAACTCCCGTAGTGATTTTAGATCATGCGTTAATGTTATGGGAGGTGTTGGAAGTGTTTAAGGACCTCAAAACTAAGTTGACAATGCAAACTTGAGCTTATGCGGTGGCTAGGCATCGTTATACCAATGCAAACGATCAACGGAAAATGTTTGTCAAAGGGTTTATGTTGGAAAGCCTAATGTTTTCCATACGGTTTGTGCCGCAAATTCTATGGCCAAGTGGTGTAGAAACTCCATTTTTGAGTTATTTCTATGGGAATCAAGTCATTTGAAACTACATAACCGTCCCAAAACATAAATACACGAGATTCATAGTCCCTAAATACGTTTTAACCCTATCAGAATCATTAGTTCATAATCTAATACACATGAGGATAAAATAACTTAGGGTTTGGGCAATCAAGCTTAAAGGTTCAATCTTTTCACACTTTCTTCGTCATCAAGGTATGTGGGGTTATGAACAAGGATACCATTTTCATCCTTGTGCCCAAAACTTGTTTTTTTTTCTTAAGATTTCATGATTTATGAACTAGGGTTTATACCCAAACTACTTCACTTTGAGTTTATGAATTTACAAGTGATTTATGTATTGAAGTGCATGCATATCTCATATACTTACTCTTTGACTTGAAGGTTTATATCATTAATTTCACCTCTTTATTGTGAATTGATATTGTTGAATGATTTCAAGATGATTGTTGAGAATGAATCTTTATTGTGAAATTCTTAAAATTTAACTACATATGCTTTAAACCCAAATATGAGTTTTGAGATTTCTAGAAGACTATGATCTTAAACCTTTTTTATAAGTTGTTTACATAGATTTAATAAATAAATTAATCTTTTGATCCTAAGCTAAGATAAGGAATCCACATTGTAATAGAGTTTATTATTTAAAGAAAGAGAAGCACAATTGGTTTTCATTATAAACCTGGTGCTATTTTAAGGCGGATTTCCTAAAAGTCTAAGCATATAAGTATGGGAGTAGTATTTAGCTTCGAGTTGGGTATGATTCCAAGGTCTCATACCCCAGAACTATGGTCCGCCATATCTTTAAGTGCCCATAGTAGACTAAGTCAGTGATCACTTAAGATGAGGTTCTATTGTGATAGAAAGGGTAGAACAGCTCTCCCACAACATGGGTAAGACGTTTGACTCCATGATATCTCACATGTTTTGTATCAGTTATAAGAACCTCCCTAAGATAGAATGTAAGACCCTGAAAAATTCTTAATCTTAATCCAGTCCTTTAAGCTTGTCAAAACTACTAAGGCCTAGCATGATCATGGCGTGATGCATCGGGTATCGCGTCAATGCCATTGATGCACCGTGTCGCTAATTGCATCAATGCCCAATTTTCAGTCATTAAATAACCACGTCTTTAAGGGTAAATAGGTTATTATCCCACGAATCAGGTCATCCCCAAACACGAAATTGATCCCTAAAGGACCTAAATATTTCATTATTCACACAAGTTTTCCCAAAATTCATCTTTCTCTCTCAAAAGAAAGAAACCCTAGTTTCAAAACTCAAGAACAAGGCTCAAGAATTCCTTCAAGAACACTTAAGGATTTACATTCGAAGGTATGTAAAGTGTTTATCCAAGGATCCCTTTCATCCTTGAAATCCAAGAATCAAATTTTGAATTATCAATTTTTATATTGATGTTGTGGATTGATTATGATCATGTTGATGTGTTGCATGATTCCCAAGTTGGAATCCTTAGTGTGTTGTCATGATATTGTATTAGCATGTGGATTGAATTTCATGAAATTGGGTTGATTAATGAAGCCTTGATGTAAAAGTGTTAATGCTCATGCCTAAGGCTAAGTATATGCATTCCATGTGTATGATAAAATACCTAAGTCAGTAGAATTGTGTTTTATGAATCCTTATTAACCTACATGATGAACTTAGGTTATAACTACATGTTCAAAATGACTCCCATGCAAATGTTATGTCTTGTGATTAATCGGTAGAGTGTTCATGAAACTAGATTGTGAACTTATGATATGTTGGAATGTATTCCTATTCATGTACAAGACTATGAGTATCAAGTGCATCATGAAATCCCTCAATGGTTGTATTATGAAATGTTAACAATTATTATGAGTTCAAGAAGTGTCATGTCCAGTTTATTTTCATGCTATTGAGTCCTGGGGGTATTCAATACCCGATAATTTAGCTGTGTGCCTAGAGCCAGTGTCAGTTTGAAGATAATCTCTGCCACACCATGATCAGTAGTATTCCCAGTCTGTTTCAGAACTTACTAGAATTCAGTCAGTTACATGACTCAGGAAAATTTAATAATCTCATGAACTCAGTTAGTTAACAGACTTCAGAAATATACCATCAGTCCATGAATTTCAAAGAACTTAGTACAATTTATCTCAGAATGATTAATTTAGTATCTATTCAGTTGAGAGTAGGATTCAGCACTGAGTGAACTTGAGGATGAGGGCACACACTGACAACAGAGGGTGTCACCCTTAGAAGCAGTCCTTGCATTCCAGAACTATGTAGCCAGCATATATCCAGACATTAACACTGACAGTTAAGGGTTGATGAGATAGATTAACATTGCCAGTTGAGGGTCCCAGCATTCTCCTTTGGGGACACTTTAAGATGAGGGTCACTCACAGCTTGTCTTTACCAGTGGCGCGGTATTAACACCTTTTCAATTGGGGTTACAGATTAGGCCCCAATTTAGATATATTGTTTTATTTTGGGCAGGTCGGTTATATGACTACCTCCCATAATCACTGCCTCAGTCTTAGTCTCAGTAATAGACCTCAAATAGTTATACAGATTTTAGGATTGTCAGATACAGTTACTCAATTCAGTACAGAACACAGCTAGTTCCATTAGAATCAGGACTGCCACATACAGTCACCTAGTATTAGTTATATCAGTTATCAGTAATTCATGTTATCAGTAAAGCTCAGTATTCAAAATACTCATTTTTCAGTTATAATATATATTGTATTCTCATTTAGGTATTCTCATGACATTCAGTCAGATATAGTTCATGCGTATAAACCCTTGTATTCAACCTTACCTCACTTTGCATACCAGTATATTCAAACGTACTGACAAATACTTTTGTTTTGCGCTATGGTGTTTTTTGCCATAGGTTAGACAAATGAGCTCCAGAATATCCTTATCAGTTTAGATTTAGCCAGCACCAGTAGATTGTAGTGAGTCCTCATCATTCGAGGATACCATGGTTATTTCACTATTTTAGTTCAGTTTTTAGTAGATGGAGTTAGTTGGAGATATGTCCCATCAACTCCTTATTCAGATAGTTTAGAAGCTTTCAAACTAGATATTCAGACTATATCATATTTAGACAGTTATTTCAGTTTTGGTATTGTTATATCACATTATCAGTTATGTTTTTGTTTTGAGCCTTATGGCATTTTCGCCTATTATTTTGCATATTTCAATATCATTATACAGTTATTGTAGTATGTACCAGTCATGGGTTTACTAGTGGTCCTTTGAGATTATTAGCACCGTGTATCGTCTGGGGTACCAGACTCGAGATGTTACAAACTTGGTATCTAAGCCAAAGGTTCAATAGAGTCCAAGGAAGTCTGAAAGCCGCATCTAGTAGAATCTTGTGCATGGGTGTGTAGCGCGCCATATTTATGTATAGGAGGATATAAGATTTTTTAGGAACAGTTTCACTTCTTTCAGTATTCATGTTGTGCCAGTGAGCATGAGCTCAAATTTAACTCTCAGTCTAATTCATTCCTTCCTTTTATTTACAGAACATGCCTCCCAAAAGGACTAATGAGAGGATAAATGGAAATCAGTCAGCTCCTCAGCCTGTTCAGGCAGATCCCCTGGACGAGCATATTTCTCATGCAGAGTTCAGAGTTACATTCACTACTCTTGCTAATTCAGTTTCTACTCAAAATTAACGGCCAGCTGTCATTCCATCCAACCAAGTGGCAAACACTGCTGCAGTTAGGATTCAGAACTTTACCTGAATAAATCCTCCATTTTTTTTTGGGTCTAAGTTCGATAAGGACCCTCAGGAATTCCTTGATTAGGTTCAAAAGGTAACAGATATCATGGGGGTTACTTCTAGTGAGAGTGTTAAGTAAGATACATATCAGTTGCAGAATGTGGCTCACACATGGTTCAACTAGTGGAAAGCAGAAAAGGCTAAAGATGCAGAGTTCATTGAGTGAGAGGAATATGCCATTGCCTTCTTAGATAGATTCTGTCCCCTAGAGGTGAGAGAAGCTAAGGTATTAAAGTTTATCAACCTTAGGCAGGGCAACATGACAATGAAAAAATATTCTCTTAAGTTTACTCAATTATCCAGGTATGCTCCTCATATTGTGGCAGATAGTAGAGCTAAGATGAGTAAGTTGGTTGTTAGGGTGAATGATACTGTGGTCAATGAGTGCAGGACCGCCATATTATTTTTAGAGGATGACTGTGCTGACTCTGCGGATGAGCCTTATGAAATTCTCTAACTCTGTGTCCTAACTTGCCACATCCAAAACACACATTATTGCATGCTCTACAAATACCATTATGATTCCTGCCACACTCTCTGCAAAGTGGATTTGTAGAACACTGCTCACACTACCCTGGGTTTTGGAGCCTGGAGCACCATCAGGAATGTAATTCCTAAACTTTTTCATAGGGCCACTAGCTGAAGAAGGAGCTGGGGATGAAAACTTATGACGAAAATGTGAACGGTTACCACCTTCTGACTTGCATTGAGAAAAATTAAAACTACTTGTCCTAGCCCTCTTATTCTCTCTTTCCTTATCCTTAGCTTTATCTTTCTCAATCTACTAGGAATGGACCATAAGCCTGACAAGTCTATCTCCTTAACCATTAAAGTAGTCCTACATTCCTTGACAACAATATCAGCTACACTAGAAACAAACTTACTCATTCTAGACCTGTTATCAGCCAACAAATGAGGAGAATCATATCTAGCTGAGAAAACTTGAGGTAATAATCTCTCACACTTATGTTAACATTGTTCAGATTAATAAACTCTAACACCTTAGCCTCCCTTAGCTCTAAAGGGAAAAATCTATCTAAGAATGTTTTAGCAAATTTCTCTCATTCTACAAGCCCTGTATCAGCACTTTATCGTCTGTCCACTACTTAAACCAGGTATGAGCTACATCTTGTAATAGGTAAGAAGCTTTCTTTGCACTCTCACTATAAGTCACCCCCATAATATTGGTTACCTTTTGGACCATGTATAGGAATTCCTGCGGGCTCTCTTCTGATTTGGATTCCAAAAATAGAGAAGGATTTATTCGGCTATAGTCCTAAATACTGTCTGCGGCAGTATTGGCCAATGGGTTTTCTGGATTAGCAACTGGCCACTCATTTTTGGCTACTACATAGTGAGCTAGAGTTGTGAATACAGCTCTGAACTCCGCATGAGAAACATACTTGTTTAGGGGATTTTTCTAAATGGGTAGAGGTGGTGGCTGGTTTGCATTTCTCCTTATGTTTGTCTTTTTGGGACGCATGTTCAATAAGTTAAAGAAAGAATTGATTAGACAGAGAGTTTAACTTGAGCTCATGCTCTTTTGCATGACATGAATACTGAAAGAATGGAACTTTTCCTAAAATATCTTTTAGCCACCTGTCCATATATGTGGCGCGCTACACACTTATGAACAAGACTCTACTTGACATGGCTTTCAGACTTCCTGGGACACCCTAGGCACCACACGATTCTTACACTCCCAAGGTACCATAAGAAAACCCATGAGCTAGTACCTACTGTGAGCACTGAGTAAAAATGATATCAAAAGATCATATGCAGAAATAAACTGAGAAATGCAATATGGTTTTAAGTCATAAATCTAATAAGTCTGTAAGCCAAAACTATTAATGCTGATAATGACAACTGAAATGTAAAAATTTACTTACTATCTGTATTAGTCTGAAAAGCCTCTACAGACTGAATAAGAGTTGATGGGGCAGGCCTCAACTAACTCCAAGTAGCTACTGAATTTAAAATATGAAAATAAATACAGTCTGGCCTCAAAAAATAAGGACTCACAACTGCTACGGATGATAATCTGGAAAGTCTATGCGCGATCCAAGAACTTACCATCCGAACCTATGATATGATACATCGTAGCACCAAAAAAGTATGCGATTAGTAATTTGAATGTACTGGTATGCTAAATGAGGTAGGTTGATATGCATGGTTTCATATGAATGAATAATAACTGACTGAATAACAAGAAGTACTGAATAGAAATACAAAGAATCGATAAGTATTGAGTATGCAAAAAATTTATAAATATTGAGTGTGCATGAAATCTCTAAATACTAAGTGTGCAAGAAATCTATAAATACTGAGTATACATGACCAAGCATAAAACATGTTCTAAATATAATTTATAAATTGAGTTAATAAAATATGATGACTGAATATATGATATCTGTATGCTATTGTCAAATAACACTGAAGCTGAATTACTGAGTTAATTACAAGACTGAGACAATGGCTGACACTATAACTGAGATTGTCACTGAGACTGTAACTGAGCTCACAATGGAACTGAATATTGAGTTCTGATAACTAAGTAACTGATAGTTGATATTATTAATAACTGAGTTACTAATAAATGGGTGATTGTTTTTGACAATCCTAATTCTATTGAACTGAACTGAGTTCTATACTGAGTCAGAAACTGAAACCATGGGAGGTATTATCTAACCAATATGCCCCAATGCTGAGCTGATAGGAGTCCTACCTATGACCCTAATTGGAAGAATGCTAGTACCGTGCCACGGGTACTAACAATGGCTGTGAGTAAACCCTAACTAGCAGGAAGACATTTTACCAACCCTCACTAGTAGGAAAAATTCATGCGAGATTTGTTAATCCTTATCTGGAAGGAAGATATCTCAACCAACGCTGGCTACGTAGTTTGGTAACTCAGGAATTGCTACTAAGTGTCAAACCCTAAACTAATAGGAATTCCCTCATCACTGGGTTTACTTGGTGCTGAATCCTACTCCCAACTAGATCGACACTAATTACGGAACTAAGCTATGCTTAACTGAAGAGGGAATTGACTTGGATTACTGAACTGTTCTAAGTTTGACTAATTATGATGACTGACTAAACTGATAATGCTAATAAAAAATTCTGAAACTATTTTGAATATACTAATACTAAGTAAATAGCTAAGTCTTTGGGTATTCATAACCCCCAGGATTTGACAGAAATAACAATAGGACCACTTTAACGCTTTGAAACCATGGAAGGAAATCATTGTTCACAATTATTCACTTAAGCATTTCATCAAACACATGGGGACTAAGACTTTAACTTGGGGATACTTTATAATCATAGAAAGATTTCACAATCTCATGACCAAATTGTAAGCTAAGGGTTTTATTCAAAATTTTTATGAACATGCTATGGACGTTACAATATTTAAAACATACTATAATGCATTCCATGGGAACTCAATTCAAAACATAACAAGGGTCATTATTCAAAACTCATTATTTGAGGCATTTCATCAAAAACTTGATATTCGTAGTTTAAGCTAAGCATGGGAATAGTTTAAATATAGTAGTAAAAGCATGATTTCAACACCTACATTAATAGTCATTTATTAAATCAGTGAACAACAACAGATAATCATGTGAAGTTTAATAATCAACCTCAATTTCATGAAAGCATGGTATAGAAATAAGATTCATGGGGATTTATGGTTAAAATCACATTAGGTTGTAAGAATCACAACTTTGAATTTCAAATTATATTCTTGGACTCTATGGGTGGAAGGGACCCATGGATGAATATTTAACATACCTGGGTTGATGAATTCATGAGAGTTGATGGTGGATTCTTGTGATTTGTTCGTGATTTGTGGAGGCTAGGGTTTTTTTTCTTAAAAGAGGGATACTTTAATTTGTGTAATTTTTGAAAAAAATAAGCATATAATGCTCTTGTGGGACTTAAATACCATGTTTTGACGGATTTGGACCTATGGTAAATGACCAAACGGTCCCTGGACATTAAAAATTCTGATTTTTAGTCCTATCACTCAGCGGTATTGGTCCAACAACTATAGCACCATTGAATGGGATAATAATGGTGACCAAATACCTTGGGATGAGTCCGATTTGGAGGTTTACCACTGAGCGGTATTGTCTTCACCACTATTGCACCACCGATCGATGTAGTTGCCACAGCCCACTCCCTCACATGAAAAATGCTATAATTTTTACTTGATTATCGGATTTAGGAAAAATTGGTATCGTTGGAAAGATAATTAAATTATATATCTTTTGGTAGGTCATGAACTCAAAAATACTTAGTAAAGTGAAAGATGTGATCATTTGAAGTTGTCTATATCATCATCCAACTCGAGAACTCAATCGGTAAGGAATATTTAAATTCGTCTACTATCTAGGAGTAATTTAAGGCCTTAATATACATCAAACTCACTCATAAAACTACCAATACACTATAATTTATTTCTCATGAGCTTGAATAATATCCCTAAAATTGGTTTGGATTTTAGGGGTATTATAGACTAACTGTTTGTACTAGTCTAAAAAGCCTCTACTGACTGACTGTGGAGCTAATGGGACAAACCTCCAACTAACTCTGACTGAATGGAAGAATATTGAAAAATGATAAAATAACTAATATAAATAAACCATGTACTAGAAATATGATGACTCACCATTGCTATAACTGATAATCTGGTATGTCTATGCACGATTTGGAAACTGAGCATCTGAACCTACGATATTAAACATCATATGAGATCAGTACTTTGACTGTACTGGTATAGTAAATAAGTTTAGGCTAATATGTATGTTTTTATGTGCATGATTAATCTCTAACTGAATAAATAGCATGAAGTATTGAGTAAAATGCGTGAAATCTATAAAGACTGAGAATGCATGACCAACATAAAACATATTCTGAATATAGTTTGCAAACAAATATACTGAAATCTGATAACTAAATAACTAATAAACTATATGGTATGGTCAAGCAAGCCTGAACTGAATTCTGAACTAGGTACTGAAACTAAAACTATTGGAGGTATAATCCAACCGACATGTCCCAAATCTAAGCTGATTGGGGTCCAACTTGTGACCCCAGTTGTAAGGGTACTAGTATAGTGCCACGGGTTCTAACAATGGTTATGAGTCAACCCTGACTGGTAAGAAGACATTCTATCAACCCTCACTTGTAGGAAAACGCATGTGAGATGTGCCAACCCTTATCTGGAAGAAAAATATCTCAACCTACGTTGGCTACATAGTTAGTAACTAAGGGATTGCTACTATGGGTCAAACCCTAACTAGTAGGAATTCCCCCATCCCTGGGTTCGCTCTGTGCTGAATCCTATTCCTAACTGAACTGACACTGATTACTGGACTGACTAAGCTTAACTAAATGGGTAACTGATCATGATGACTAACTGAGTGGTAATACTCATAGTTTATCTAAAAATATTTTGAGATTATTGAAATTCTATAAACAGATAAGTTTTTGGGTATTCATAACCCCCAGGACTCGATAGCAATAACAATGAGATCATACTAAAACTTTGAGGATATAACATATAGTCATTATTTAAAACCCATTCTTTGAGGCATTTCATCAAACACTTGTAAAACATGAGAACAACTTTAAAAATTTAGTAATAAAATGATTTCAATACTAAAATCACCAATTAAGTCTTAAGATAGTGAACATCACCATTCAAACGTGTAGGGTTTAATAAAAAGAACAATTACGTGTAAACATTATATAAAAATTGAAATTGATGAAGTTTCATGGATGTAATACATAAAAATATTTAAAAATCATAAATTTGATCTTGAAAATGGGTTATTAGACTCCATAGGAAAAAGGACCCATGGATGAACATCTATCATACCTAAAAATCTTGAATCCTGAAAGAGTATAACTTTTCTTGAAGGTTCTAGAATGGTGATGCTTGAATTATTGAGAATTCTTGAAGAAGGGTTTGAATTCTGTTCTTGGGGAATGATCTTGAAAGAAACCCTAATTTTGATGTTAGGTAGGAATAAGGAGTTATGTTATGTAATTTGATGGAATAACGAGTTAAAGGGGTGGAAAAAGACCCAAAAATATCATTAAAAACGTCTTTAAATCGTTGAACGGATGTGGTTGATGATCTGGGTGACGGACTGTCACTCTAGTGACTGACCATCACTATAACCATCATTTAATGGCAAGAAAATGGGCTCACTACCTAATTTTCAATGGCTTGGTTGATGGTTCATCACTGGATTAACGGTTCATCACTGGCTTGACGGTCCATCCGCTTTGCCATCGCACCTCAGCAGTCGGACAAATCTCTGGTAAAATGGGCATGACTTTTTACCCTGATTTCATATTAGGGTAAAATTGGTATCATTGAAAATCTAATTCAATTATCTATCTATTGGTGGGTCAAGCGCTCAAATATTCTCAGTAGAATGAAAGATATACTCATTTGAAGTTGACTACAACAACATCCTTCTATAGAACTCAATCGGTAAGGGATATTTTGATTCATCTATTAGCTAGGACTTATTTGAGGTCTTAATATACATCAAAATCACTCATAAAACTACCAAATAACTATAATATTTTTTTCATGAGCTTGAAGTATGGTTCTAAAAATCATCTGGATTTTTAGGTTATTATAATATCTCCCTCTTGGGAACATTCATCCTCGAATGAGACTGGTTAGACTGAGAGTACTATACTGAGGTAACTGAGATCATGCACTGAACATGTGTAACACCCCAATTTTTTGGATCCAGAATGCCATACGGTATTCCTGATCCCGAAGGAATAGAAGCTAACTTCTACTGATATCTGTACCTGAGCACTGCATAATATAATATAACAAATCTGAAAAACTGGCAAAAACATACCATAAGGTTCAAAATGTCTAAAATAAAGAAAACTAAAAAGTGAATACTGATTCATCTATACGAAAAGCCTCTAACTATATGATCTGTGGAGTTGATGGGACATGTCCCCAACTAACTCCGTCTACTAAAAATAAACTGAATCTAATATAAAAATAAAATAGAAGTCATCCTTGAATGAAGAGGACTCACTACTACGTCTACTGCTGCTGACTGAGCTAGAATGCTATGGGTGCTCTGGATCTTACGCTTCTGAACCTATAGTATAAGACACGATAGCGCAAGAGAAAAGTATACGTTAGTACTTTGAATATACTGGTATGCTAGTTAAGGTAAGGCAAAATGCAAGGGCTTATGCATGAACATAACTTAACTTAATAACATAAGCGTACTGAATGAGGACATATGCATGAATGCATAAACCATAACTAAAAATCATCGTGACTCTGAATACTGAGACTCGGATACTGTATTTCTGATGTCTGAACTCACTACTAATACTAAGGCACTAAATAACTAAATCTTCTGATATTGTTAGCTCGGTACTGAAGTTGCGATTCGTCCTATCTAGTGAGTGATCTCTGAAACTGATGATACTAAAGCTTATTAACTGAATCTACTTATATCAATAACTGAGTTTTGAGTTTGCTACTATTGATAGACAAAATCTATGATCAAACCTCTCTAATAAATTATCTATGAATCTACTAATAATGATAAAGAATGATTGTATGTGAGATTAGACCTATCTAGAAGAAGATCTCTAAATCTTTTAATAATAGAAATGATGGACTGAGTTTGAGATCAGGCCTATCTAACGAGGGATCTCTGGATCTTTTAGTACTGATACTGATTAACTTTATCTGAGACCAGTACAATCTAGCAGGTGGTCTATGAATCTATGGAACTATCTAAGTTCCTTACTGAGATGGGTGACTGTATCTGACAGTCCTAATTTCTAAGTTTTACTCTGAAGACTGATACTGAAACTGCAACTGTGGGAGTTCTCACTTAACCAACATGCCTCGAATCTGATCTAGTGGGGTCCAACCTGTAATCCCATCTTGAAGGGTGTCAATACTGTTCCATGGGTAAAGACCTCTTTTATGGTTATGCCTCTCTAACGGGTGACCCTGAACCGGAAGTCAAGCCTAAGGCAATATGATAATCAAGCCTTAATCTAATGGGTGACTCCTGGTCCTACGCTGGCTACGCAGTTCTGGAGTTCAGGGATTTGTCCTAACGACTCTACCTCTCAAAGGGGGAGCCATTATCCCTGCAGTTGCTCGGTGTTAGATCCTACTTCCAACTGAAGGACTATGAACTGATTCTTATACTGAATTAAACTGAACTGAATTTGTTACTGATTATCTTACATGACTGATCTGGCTGAGTTTTCTTGATTCCATTGTATAATGGAATGCTTATGGATTCTACTTTTTTTATGAACGTGACTGAGTTTCTTAACTCACTCAACTTTACTGAAATCTGAATTGAGTACTGAGCTTGATTAGACTAAATACTGAGACTAGATTGAACTAGAATTGAGATTACTGAATTTCTTTATGTTCTGTAACTATCTGAATCCTACTGATCATAGCAAAACTGAGATTATCTTGAGACTGACTCAGCTCTAGACAAGTAGCTAAGTTTTTGGGGTATTAAATACCCCCAGGACTCAATATCATAAATAAATAAGACATGACAACTCTTGCATAACAACCATGACAATAGACTATCATTCGCAACATAACCAATGAAGCATCATTTCGAGCACTTGGGAATCTTAAACATGTAATTGTAAAGGGAAGCATGCTATTGTCTCATAACTCATCCAACAAGGAATTCACATGAATAGGAATACATGCAACATATAATAATTCATTCATTTAGGCCTTTTAACAAACACTTAGTATGCATTAGTTGACATATACTTGGGAATAACATACTTCATGTTACAATGACACTATTTTCTTCACATAAGCAATTTATCAAACATGTGGGAGGTACCCTTTGGCCATACAACATTCAATACACCAAATTAACATAATTGCATAACTCAACAGGTTTCTTGATGGAATTTTATCCTGAACATCACATAACCAACACATACTAAGGTCAATACTTGCATCGTTATGATCACAACATGAATTAAAACTTATTGTTAACATGGGCTTCAACTTCAAACCACTTAAATCGTGAAAACTCATAAACATAAAATCTTGAATTTAAAAAGGGATTTTTAGAATTCTTGGGTGGAAGGAACCCAAGAATCAACATCCAACATTCTTTGGTTTATGATTCTTGAAAGATTCATGGAGAAATTTCCTTGATTTTGAACCTTCAATAGAAACCTTTTTTCTTGTTCTTGAGGAAAATTAAGAAAAAACCTTATATTTTGGGTGAAAATATGATGAATATCGTGTTAAATAAAGGGGTGGGATTTGACGAAATTGCCCTTGAAAACACAAACTCGGAGTGCAGATTTTTGGCCTAGGGCTTCAGCCTGAGCGGCGCCCAGCTATTCCCTAGGGAGAACCTGGGTAGCGCCTTGCTCTTCCCATGGAGTAACCTAGGCGGTGCCTTGCTATTGAGGGAGGGGGCCAAGGCTCTAAGCTGGGCAGTGCCCTTCTGTAGCCTTTAGCTACTATTTTTCCATCCCAAACATGACCTTAGGCTCATCTAAAAATTATGAAACTCACCCGGGATGTACTCTTGACTTGCCCCATCACAGCGCAACAAGAAAATCAAGAATTGGAGGTCGGGAAGGTCATGAAATAATTCTTTAAATTTTTGAAGGCTTATGAAAATGGAAAAGTTTCAACACTTAGCCATATTTTCTAGGTGTTAACCCTTTCTTGGCATGCTTTAGAAGCTCTAATGACTCAAAAATTTTATAAGGTGTTATATTATCTCACCCTTGAGAATATTTTTCCTTAAATGTGGCTGACTAAGATGAGATTTCTAATAGACTGAACTCACCCAGGGAACAAGAAAATCTAAAACATATCTGTACAACTGAACTATTGATATACTGAATCTTCTACTTGATATGCATAGCTGATGCATAGAATACCCGGCTAAAACTATTGATAAGCTGAATTCTCATAATAAACATGCATATCTGATGCATGGGTTCATGACTGAGGCTACTCATAAGCTGAATTCTCATGAATGAATGACTAAATACACTGAAAAGCTGAACTTTTGTACTTAACATGCATATCTAATGCATGGATATCTGATTGAACTGACTCTTGAAAGCATGACTGACTATGCAATGATAACTGATGCAAAGCTTGTAATGAGAATCTGAGCATGAAACTAAATGGATTTAAGGACATTAAAACATCGGGGAGTTATAGGGTATCTACCCCTTGGGACACTATGTCCCTCTAACAACACTTACTTTACTAAAATACTGCGGTAAAGCACAGGGCACCAACGAACTGGATTATAACTAAACCTCAGGATTCTGAGACTAATTCATATCATGAGTGTAAAGGGCTTATAATTTCCCCGAATCTATGTCAGGGAAACCTTTCGGATCATGACAGGTCTAGAGTGCATAAAGTCAGTTCTGACGCAGACCACTAGTGGTACTAGGAGTGGCGCCCTGCTCACACAAATCTCTATCCTTTTGAGCTAGCACTCTACACTCTCGCATTCTGTGTCTTGGCTTACCACATCCAAAATATAACTGACTATTAGCTCTGTACGCACCTAGATGATTCTTGCCATACTCTCCCCAAAGTGGATAGGTACACTCACTTCTCATACTACCCTGGGCTTTGGAGCCTAGCACTCCATCATGACTGTCGTCTCTGAACTGAGGTACGGGTACTCTAGCTGAGGATGGAGATGGAACTAAAAATTTTTGACTATTCTGAGGATGGTTACCACCCTATGACCCTGGCTGAGAGAAACTATAACTACTTGTTCTGGCTTTCTTACTCACTCTCTCCCTTTCTCTTATCTTATCTGACTTAATCTGCTGAGCGCATATCATGAGTCTAATAAGATCCATATTTCTATTGGTCATAGCGGTCCTACATAGTTTCAACACCAACCCAAACACACTGGTTACAAATTTACTCATACTCATTCTTGGGTCAGCTATCAAGTAAGGATCATACTTAGCTAATTGGTTGAACTTAAAACAATACTCCTTCACTGTCATGGAGCCTTTCCTTAAGTTCAAGAACTTTTCTACCTTATCTTCTCTTATCTCTAGAGGAAAAACTTATCTAGAAAGGCATCCTCAAATACTTGCCAAGTGATGGGACCTGCATCCTCCCCTCTACTCTTCTTCCATACTACTACCCAGTCATGAGTGATATCCTTCAACCTATAGGATGCTAATTCTATACTCTCTTCCTCAGACACATGCATAATCTGGGTGATATTTTTCACCTCCTCAAGATAAAGTTATGGGTCCTCACCTCCTACTGAGCTAAAGAATATTTGTGGGTTCATTCTCATGAAATTTCTGATCCTGGCTATGGTTAAATCCCCATCTTGCTCAGGTAGGGATATAGCCTGATGATTGCCCTGTACATTTGTCATCACAGCTTGGGCTAGTGCGTAAAAAGTTACTCAAAACTCTGCATGTAACACATTCTCAGTCGGAGGATCTACGGGCTGAGGGGGCTGGTTATCATCCATACGAGCATTAACTTTGTAATGAGGCATACTCTATAAATAGAAGAAAGAGATGGATTAGACTGAGAATTAACTTGAGCTCATGCTCACTCACACGATATGAATAGTGAAAGAAGGGAAACCATTCCTAAAAATATCTTATCACCTCCTATACATAAATGTGGTGCATAATACATCCATGCATAAGACTCTACGAGATGCAGTTTTTCAGACTTCCTAGGACATTTTTGAACCTTAGGCTCTGATACCAAGTTTGTAATGTCTTGATTTTTTGGAACTGGATTGCCACACGGTGCTCATGATTTCGAAGGACCACAAGCTAACCCTCTATTGATATCTGTACCTAAGCACTGCATAATATAATATATCAAATACGAAAAACTAGCAAAAACTTTCCATAAGGTTCAAAACATCTAAAATGCATAAAACTAAAAATTGAATACTGATATATTTGTCTGAAAAGCCTTTATGTATCTGATCTGTAAGTTGATCGAACATTTCCCCAATTAACTCCATCTACTAAAAATAAACTAAATCTACTATAAAACTAAAATAGGAGGCATCCTCAAATGAAGAGGACTCACTACTACTTCTATTGCTACTGACTGAGTCTGGAATACTATGGGTTCTTTGGATCTCGCACTTCTGAACCTATGGTATAATACACCATAGCGTAAGAGAAAAGTATGTGTCAATACTTTGAATGTACTGGTATACTAGATGAGGTAAGGCTAAATGTAAGGGCTTATGCATGAACATAACTTAACTGAATAACATGAGAGTACTGAATGAGGACATATGCATGAATGCACAACCCATGACTGAAAATCATCATGACTCTAAATACTGAGACTCGGATATTGCTTTACTAAAGTCTGAACTCACTACTAATACTGAGGTACTAAATAACTAAATCTTCTGATATTGTTAACTGAGTACTAAAGTGGAGATAAGTCCTATCTAATGAGTGATCTCTGAAACTGATGATACTGAAGCTGATTAACTAAATCAACTTATATTAATAACTGAGTTAAGAGTTTGCTACTATCGATTGACTAAATCTATGATCAAACCTCTCTAACGGATGATCTCTGACTCTACTAATAATGATAAGGAATGATTGTATCTGAGATCAGACCTATATAGCAGAAGATCTCTGAATCTTTTAGTAATAGAAATGATGGACTAAGTTTGAGATCAGGCCTATCTAATGGGGGATCTCTGGATCTTTTAGTACAGATACTAATTAAATTTATGTGAGACCAGGCCTATCTAGCGGGGGTCTATGAATCTATGGAATTATCTAAGTTCCTTATTGAGATAGGTAACTCTATCTGACAATCCTGATTTCTGAGTTCTACTCTGAAGACTGATACTGAAATTGGAACTTTGGGAGTTCCTACTTAACCGACATGCCTGAAATCTAATCTAGTGGGGTCCAACCTGTAACCCCAGCTGGAAGGGTGTCAATACCATGCCATGTGTAAAGACCTCTTCTATGGTCTAGCCTCTCTGATGGGTGAACCTGAACAGGAAGTCAAGCCTAAGGCAATGTGATAATCAAGCCTTAATCTAATGGGTGACTCCTGGTGCTATGCTGGCTATACAGTTCTGGAGTTCAAGGATTTTTCTTAACGACTCTGCCTCCCTAAGGGGGAATCCATCATCCCTATACTCGCTCGGTGCTAGTTTCTAGTCCCAACTGAAGGACTCTAACTGATTCTTATACTGAACTAAACTGTACTCAATCTATTACTGATTATCTTACTTAACATATCTGACTGATTTTGCTTGATTCTATTGTCTGACGAAATTCTAATGGATTTTACTTGTTGTATGAATGTGACTGAGTTCTATAACTCACTCAGCTTTACTAAAATCTGAACTGAGTACTGAGCTTAATTAGACTGAATACTGAGACTGGATTGAACTAGTACTGAGATTACAAAATTTCATTACGTTCTGTTACTATCTAAATCCTACTGATCATCACACGACTGTGATTATCTTGAGACTGACTCAGCTCCAGACAAGCAGCTAAGTTTTTGGGTATAAAATACCCCCAGGACTCGATATCATAAATAAATAAGATATGAAAACTCTTGCGTAACAACCATATCAATAAACTATCATTCTTAACATAACCAGTCAAGCATCATTTAGAGAACTTGGGAATCAATCTTAAACATGTAATTGTAAAGGGAAGCATGTTATTATCTCATAACTCATCCAATAAGGAATTCACATAAATAAAAATACATGCAACATATCACAATTCATTCATTTTAGGCCTTTTAACAAACACTAAGCATGCACTAGTTGACATATGCTTGGGAATAACATACTTCATGTTACATTTACACTATTTTCTTCACATAAGCAATTTATCAAACATGTGGGAGGCACCCTTTGGCCATACAACATTCAATACACCAAATTAACATAATTACATAACTCAATATGCTTCCTGAAGGGACTTTGTAATGAACAACACATAACCAACACATACTAATGTCAATACTTACATCTTTATGATTACAACATGAATTAAAACTTAATATTAACAAGGGCTTCAACTTCAAACCACTTAATCATGAAAAACACATAAACATAAGATCTTGAATTTAAAAAGGGATTCTTGGACTTCTTGGGTGGAAGGAACCCAAGAATCAACATCCAACGTACCTTGCTATATGATTCTTGAAATATTCACGAAAAATTTCCTTGATTTTGAACCTTCAATGGAAAACCTTATTCCTGTTCTTGAGGAAAATTGAGAAAACACCTTATATTTTGGGTGAAAATATGATGAATCTCATGTTAAAGAAGATTATATAGGGGTGGGATTTGACAAAATTTACCTTGAAAACAAGGACTTGGAATGAAGATATTTGGCCCAGGGCTATAGCCTGGGTGGCACCCTGCTATTCCCAGGGGAGAACCTGGGTGGCGCTTTGCTCTTCCTATGGAGGAACCTGGGCGGCGCCTTGCTACTGAGGGAGGGGCCCAAGGCTATAAGCTGGGCGGTGGCCCTCTGTAGCCTTTTACTACTGTTTTACCAACCCAAACACGACCTTAAGCTCTTCCAAAAATTTTAAAACTCACCTAGGATATACACTTGACATGACCCGTCATAGTGCAACAAGAAAATCAAGAATTTGAGGTCGAGAAGGTCATGAAATAATTCGTTAAAGTTTCAATGGCTTATGGAAATGGAAAAGTTTCAGCACTTAGCCAAACTTTCTAAGTGTTAAGCCTTTCTTGGCTTGCTTTAGAAGCTCTAATGACTCGGACATTTTATGGGGTGTTACAACATACATGAATTGGAACATGATTGCATAACTAATTCTGAAACATGTTACATTTACTGTATATCATGAACTAAACTGATTTCTTGAATACATGTAATGACATTAAAATGTTTATAAGGCTGAGATAGAAACGTGAGGGTCAACTTATGAGTACTCATTACTTCAATGTGGATCTTGTTACGTGAAGATAAGATGGAAGGTTTAGCACATGAAAGCTCAGGGGATTACAGTATATCTCCTCTTTGGGATATAATGTCCCCCGAAAGATACTAACTTGGCTGAAATACTGAGGAAAGATTGAGATGATGCACTAGACATAAACAAACTGAATCATAACTGAATATCTGGAATCTGAAACATGATGTATAAACTAAACTGTATTTATCAAAGAGGACTAATCTGGGATACACATGACATAAATTTGAATTTCGATGATCATTAAGTGTGTAGCATGAGTACTGAAACTGAACTTACTCTAAAGCATGAATACATGAGTCATGGGTTGTATGACCTAACTTTAGAGTTCATAAGTTTAATGGAATATGATTTATACAGCTAAGCAAACTAGGGATCATTCTACTAAGAACTGGAAGCACACATGATTCTCTATGATGTGGAAGAACATGAACAATGATTATGGAGCTGACATGTAATGTATGAGTAGATATCTTGATGACTGGATTACAAAACTCTATACTGAGATAAGAATGGGTAAGGCATCTTTCTCCCATATTGATGTTCTACAATACATTGGCATCACTACTAGAATCTGAAAGCCTGACTTGGTTAATTATTCCATCATCTCACCCTTAGCTTAAAGTCATCGTTCTAAGTTGGGGAACCACTTAACAAACTCTAAATAGAACTGCCACCACTTTACTCTATAATATGGGGTAATATTACCCATAAATGATAAACTCACTCTAAATGATTATGTCCTATAATGGAAAACTTACAACTAGTACTTTCTCCTAATATACAATTCTTAGCATTCTATAGCGCCAACAATCATCATGTAACAACATAAAATTGACCAACTCAGAATTTTAAACTCTTCTTTGTATTAGCTCATCCTTCAAAGATTCAAACTAAGTTTCTAAAACATAACCTGAATATCCCAAAATCTTTAATAACCATACTACTTTTACCATAGCCTACAAATATCACATCAACAATTAATATTTTGAATCAACAAACTTAAATTCTTATATAAATTGCTTCAAGCCTACTAATTCACCTTTCATACAACTAACCCTATAGAAATGATGTACTGAGTTTGAGATCAGGCCTATCTAATGGTGGATTTCTGGATATTTTAGTACTGATAATAATTAACTTTATGTGAGACCAGGCCTATCTAGAGGGTGGTCTATGAATCTATGAAATTATCTAAGTTCCTTACTGAGATGGGTAACTATAGTTGACAATCCTTATTTCTGAGTTCTACTCTGAAGATTGATGCTGAAATTGCAACTTTGGGAGTTCCCACTTAATCGACATGCCTAGAATATTATCTAGTGGGGTCAAACCTGTAACCCCAGCTGGAAGGGTGTCAATACCGTGCCATAGGTAAAGACCTCTTCTATGGTTAAGCCTCTCTATTGGGTTACCCTGAACAGGAAGTCAAGCCTAAAGAAATATGATAATCAAGCCTTAATCTAATGGGTGACTCTTGGTCCTTCGCTGCCTATACAGTTCTGGAGTTCAAGGATTGCTCCTAATGACTTTACCTCTCTAAGGGGGAAGTCTTCATCCCTATACTCGCTTGGTGCTAGTTTCTACTCCCAACTGAAGGAGTCTAAACTGATTCTTACACTAAACTAAAATGAACTCAATCTGTTACTGATTATCTTACTTAACTGATCTGACTGAGTTTGCTTGATTCTATTCTCTGACGGAATTCTTATGGATTTTACTTTTTGTATGAACTTGACTGAGTTCTATAACTCACTCATCTTTATTAAAATATGTACTGAGTATTGATCTTGATTAGACTGAATACTTAGACTGGATTGAACTAGTACTGAGATTACAAAATTTCTTTATGTTCTATAACTTTCTGACTGTGATTATCTTGAGACTGACTCGGCTATAGAGAAGCAGCTAAGTTTTTGGGTATTAAATACACCCAGGACTCGATATCATAAATAAATAAGACATGACATCTCTTGCATAACAACCATGACAATAAACTATCATTTGCAACATAACCAATGAAGCATTATTTAGAGCACTTGGGAATCTTAAACATGTAATTGGAAAGGGAAGCATGTTATTAACTCATAAATCATCCAATAAGGCATTCACATGAATAGGAATACATGCAACATATCATAATTTATTCATTTTATGCCTTTTAACAAACACTTAGCATGCACTAGTTGACATATGCTTGGGAATCACATACTTCATGTTACAATGACACTATTTTCTTCACATAAGCAATTTATCAAATATGTGGGAGGCACCCTTTGGCCATACAACATTCAATACACCAAATTAACATAATTACGTAACTCAACATGCTTCCTGAAGAGACTTTATTATGAACATCACATAACCAACACATGCAAATGTCAATATTTACATCTGTATGATTACAACATGAATTAAAACTTAATATTAACAAAGGCTTCTACTTAAAAGAACTTAATCATGAAAAACTCATAAACATAAAATCTTGAATTTAAAAAGGGATTCTTGGACTTCTTGGGTGGAAGAAACACAAGAATAAACATCCAACATACCTTGTTATATGATTCTTGAAAGATTCACAAAGGAATTTCCTTGATTTTGAACCTTTAATAGAAACCCTTATTCTTGTTCTTAAGGTAAATTGAGAGAAACCCTTATATTTTGGGTGAAAATATGATGAATCTCATGTTAAAGAAGATTATATAGGGGTGGGATTCGACAAAATATTCTTTCAAAACACGGACTTGGAATGCAGATTTTTGGCCCAGCACTACAGCCTGGGTGGCGCCCTGCTATTCACAGGGGAGAACCTGGGCGGCGCCTTGCTCTTCCTATGGATAAACATGGGCGGCGCCTTGCTATTGAGGGATGGGGCCAAGGCTATAAGATGGGCGGCGCCCCTCTGTAACCTTTAGCTACTATTTTACCAACCCAAACACGACCTTTAGCTCATCCAAAAATTTTGAAACTCACCTAGGATATAATCTTGACATGCCCCATCATAGCGCAACAAGAAAATCAAGAATTGGAGTTCGGGAAGGTCATGAAATAATTCTTTAAAGTTTCAACGGCTTATGGAAATGGAAAAGTTTCAGCACTTACCCAAATTTTCTAAGTTTTAAGCCTTTCTTGGTATGCTTTAGAAGCTCTAGTGACTCGGAAATTTTATGGGGTGTTACAACATAGATGACACGGAACATGATTGCATAACTAATTCTGAAACATGTTATATGGACTGAATATCATGAACTAAACTGATTTCATGAATACATGCAATGACATAAAAATGTTCATAAGGCTGAGAAAGAAACGAGAGGGTCAACTTATGAGTACTCATTACTTCAATATGGATCTTGTTACGTAAAGATAAGATGGAAGGTTTAGAACATAAAAGCTCAGGGAATTACAGTACATCTCCTCTTTGGGATATTATGTCTCCCAGAAGATACTAACTTGGCTGAAACACTAAGGAAGGACTGAGATGATGCACTAGACACAAACAAACTGAATCATAACTAAATATCTGGAATCCAAAACAGGATGTATAAACTAAATTGTATATATCAAAGAGGACTAATCTGGGATACACATGACATAAGTTTAAATTTTGATGATCATTAAGTGTGTAGCATAAGTACTGAAACTGAACTTACTATAAAGCATGAGTACATGAGTCATGGGTTGCATGACCTAAGTTTGGAGTTCATAAGTTTAATGGAATATGATTTGTACAGCTAAGCAAACTAGAGCTCATTATACTAAGAACTGGAAGCACACATGATTCTCTATAATGTACAAGAACATGAACTATGATCATGGAGCTGACATGTAATGTATGAGTAGATATCGTGATGACTGGAGTACAAAACTCTATACTGAGATGAGAATGCGTCAGGCATCTTCCTCTCATACTAATGCTCTACAATACATTGTCATGACTACTAGAATCTGAGAGCCTAACTTGGTTAATTGTTCTATCATCTCCCCCTTAGCTTAAAGTCATCGTTCTAAGTTGGGGAATCACTGAACAAAATCTAAACTGAACTGCCACCACTTTACTATATAATTAGGGGTAATAATACCCATAAATGATAAACTTACCCTAAATGATTATGCCTGATAATGGAAAATTTACAACTAGCACTTTCTCCTAATATACAATTCTTAGCATTCTATAGCACCAACAATCATTATGTAACAACATAAAATTGACTAACTTAGAATTTTCAACTCCTCTTTACATTAGCTCAACCTTTAAAGATTCAAACTAAGTTTCTAAAACATAAAATGAATATCCCCAAATCTGTAATAACCATACTGCTTTCATCATAGCCTACAAATATCACATCCGCAATAAATATTTTGAATCAACAAACTTAAATTCTTATATACACTGCTTCAAGCCATTCTGATTCACCTTTCATACAACTAACCCTATGAAATATAATCTACTCAAATTTGGATAACACTCTCCCAACTCTACTACTGTTGCTAAACTTCTGGTTTTAGGCTTCTAATTGTAGATGATATGCTATAATAATATTCTAGAAAGAATATTAAAACACATATGACTCCTAAGAACCAAAGCACTACCCTTTTATTTAATAACTGGATTATAGGGAAACTAAAATTTAATGACTTTATTTCTGAAATCAACTGAAATGGTCTATTAGGATACTATAATCTTGAAATTTTGGTCTATCCGACCGACTATGATAGATTTAACCACTGATGTAGACACTGAGAAGGGATCTGCTAATATTTTAGGTTTTACACCGAAGTTCACAACTATAAATAGGGTTACAGGAGAAAGTGAAGCTCCGTATTCTAGTAAAACATACACAAAAATATGAAAGGTCTATAATGTACCCATATATAAGTTGGGAGAAATTTCTTGATCATGTCGAGATTGGAGTACATTGAGTCTATTCTAATGTTGACCACTGGTGGCACTAGAAGTGGCGCCCTGCTGAGTCATGCGACCGGATGAGATTAAAAGATAACTGTGCTGACTCTGTATAACATCCTTAGGACATTCTCTGACTCTGTCTCCTGACTTTCCACAAATAAAACACACATCACTGCCTGCTCTACACACACCTTTATGATTCCTACCACACTCTCTGCAAATCAGATAAGTATGACCATTGTTCTTACTACCCTGGGCCTTGGGGCTTGGTACCCCATCCCAATTTTTATTCCTGAACTTTGGTAATGGTGCACTAGATGAATATGGAGCTGGGTCTAAAAACATACGAAGGTACTAGGAATGGTTACCACCCTCTACCCTTGGCTGAGCAAAATCAAAACTATGTAATACCCCAAAAAATCTGAACCAATACTAGAGCCACGTACCAAGATCATGCATAGTACATCATGGCTATTTTATAGTTTTATGAGTAAGTTAGATGTATATTAAGGCTTCAAAGAAATCCCAACTATCAGACAAATCAAAATATTCCTTACCGATTGAATTCTTGAGAGGGATATTGGTATAGTCAATTTCAAACAAGTATATCTCTTATTATACTTGGAATTCTTGAGCTCATGACCTATCAACAGATAGATAATTGAATTATCTTTCCAAATATACCAATTTCGCCTAAATAAAATATCGGAGAAAAGATTTATCTCCATTTTATTCCAGCATGTCAAGCTGGAAAACGGTGACGACGTTTCTAACGGGCTATCACATTTCTGACGACCTTTTTGATGACGTCGTCCCATTCTGATGACATTTCTAATGATGTCATCATCCTTGGGTTGAAAATCAAGAATTTGGAGCCCTTTTGTGATGACCATTTGTGACGACCTATCACGGACCTGACAGCCTGTCATGGATGGCGTCAAGTATATTTTTCTAGAAATTCAAGGGCATTTTTGCAAGGGTATTTTGGTCATTTCCTTCACCTTCCACGACTTATAACCCTAAAGAGGTGTCGTTTATCCCATTTTTCTTCAGTTAAGCGTCTCAAAAAGCATCTCTTACGCTCTCAACCACAAGATTAGGGTTTCCATCAAACTCACCTCTCAAAAGCAAGATTCAAGCCTCTTTCCTAGATAATCAAGAATTAAGTTTCCCAATCCAAGAACTCTGCAGCAAATCATAAAGGTCCCCTTTTCTAAGGTATGCGTAGTGTTCATCTATGGATCCAATCCGTTCATAGAGCTTAAGCACCATGTTTTAAATATTATTTTGTAAACTTTTTGTGGTGATATGAGTATGTACATGTAGACGATTGTTCTTTAACTTTCAATTTGATGTATAAAGTTTTTTTCATGGAATATATACGTTTGTTAATTCAAAACCATGAACTTTAGGTGGTTTAATATGGTGTGTGTATGAAACCCACCTATGCCTTAAAGAATGTAGGAAAGGTGTTTGATAAAATGCTTAGGATGCTAGAAATACATATTTGTATGGTTCTATGATGTCTAAATGACAAGTCCATGTTAGCTATATACTTCAATATGAATTCCATGCTTTTCATGTGTTGCTATTGTGGTGGTATGAAGCATGTAAGATAATGGAGATATACAATATGTACATGAAATATATCCATGCATTCCTCACAATGTTTAAGATGTTGAATAACTATATGAAATATGATATCCCCTACTTATGATATTATAAATTGTGGACTCAAATCTTATGATCAAGTCATGTCATATGTGTCAGTTTTCTTCTATCGAGTCCTGGGTGTATTCTACCCAAAAAACATAGCTTTGTGCCTAGAGCTATGTCATGCTATCACGATAATATCAGTCAGGCTATAATCTATAGAACTAAGTTAGTCATGTGACTCAGCAAACCTCAGAAATCTCATGATCTCAGTTAACTCTCAGATAATAGTACTACTTCATCAGTCAATGAAAGTCAGTTAATCTGTCCATGTACAGTTAGTTGAATCATGTTTAGTCTCTTTAGATGGGAGTAGAAGTTAGTACCGAGTGAACCCAAGAATGGGAACTCACCTACCAGTTTAGGGTATGATTCTTAGCAGTCATCCTTGTGTTCCAGAACTACGTAGCCAGCATAGGTTGAGACATCTTAGCCTGTCAGATTAGGGTTAATGAGGTAGTTTAACCTGTCAGTTTAGGGTTCCCAGCATTCTCTTTTCGAATTCCTGCCAGCTAAGGGTCACCCACAATTATCCTTACTAATGGAACGGTATTGACACCCCTCCAGTCGGGGCAGAGATTGGACCCCAACTTAGCTATATGCATTATTGGGGCATGTCGGTTAAATAACTATCTCCCACAGTTTCAAAATTAGTCTAAGTAAAAGAACTTAGGTAGGTCTTCAGATTTTAGTATAACAGGACTGTCAGATATAGTCAGACTCAGTAATAGTACGGAACTCAGATAGTTCTATCAGATTCAATATTGTCAGATACAGTCGCCCATGTTATCAAAATTTCAGTATCAGTCATGTTAGCCATCAGTAAACCATGTATTAGCATACAGGACTAGGTATCACTCACCCACGATTTTAGTTACTATGTATGCATGTTTGTACTCTTACATTCATATTAGTCAAATAGTTAGCATTGTTCATACATGTAAACTCTGTTTATATTTAGCCTACCTCACTCGTATACTCAGTACATTCCCTCGTATTGACGCATTTGTGCTATGGTGCTTTCTTTTTATGTTACACCATAGGTTCAGAGACACGAGCTCCAGATCAGCAATAGC
The DNA here is from genome assembly GCF_002878395.1 of Capsicum annuum. Classification (NCBI taxonomy): domain Eukaryota; kingdom Viridiplantae; phylum Streptophyta; class Magnoliopsida; order Solanales; family Solanaceae; genus Capsicum; species Capsicum annuum. The sequence continues at coordinate 107,479,667 of NC_061112.1, read as the reverse complement.
AGTAGTATTTCCAGTCGCAGAGATTCAGTGCATCCTCTTCATTCAAGGACAATATGATTTGATTTATTCAATATTATTTTATCCTATTATCATTTCACGTAGTTAGTTGGAGACATGTTCCTTCAACTCTTTATTCAGATAGTATTTAGAGGGTTTCAAATTTAGTATTCAGACTTATGTTTAGATTTGATTCAGTTTTTAGCTTTCTAGGTATCTTTCACCTATATGGATATTATGTTTTCTTTAGTTGAACATAATGGCCTACATGTTTATGTTTTCCGCATTATTATGTTATATATGCAGTGCATAGGTACAGATATCAGTCATGGGTTAGGTAGGGGTCCCTTGGGGTCCATGTAGCATTCTGATTCAGAAAATTGGGCCGTTACAAACCTGGTATAGAGCCTAAGGTTCAATAAAGTCGTGGGAATTCTGAAAGCCACATCTAGTAGAGTCTTGTGCATGATGTGTTGCGCGCCATATTATTGTATAGGAGGTTATGAGATATTTTAGGAATAGCTCTCTTTCTTCAGTATTCATGTCGTGCTAGTAAACATAATTTCAAGTCAGTCTCTCATTCTAATCTGCCCTTGTCTTATTTCAGAAACATGCTTTCAAAGAGAAGAAATCAGCCAGCACCTCAGCCCAAAGATCCTTTAGGAGAACATGTTTCTCATACAGAGTTCAGGACCGCATTTACCGCTCTCTCTCAGTCTGTAGCTTTCCAGAACAAATGACTAGCAATTATTTCAGCCAACCCAATGGCCAATTCAGTAGAAGCTAGGATTTGGGACTTCACCCGTATGAACCCTCTATCCTTCTTTGGGTCTAAGCCAGATAATTATCCTCAGGAATTCATTGACCAAGTCTATAAGGTCATTGATATCATTGGAGTCACTTATTCTCAGAGTGCTGAGTTAGCCGCATACCAATTGCAGGATATTGCTCATACTTAGTACAAGCAGTGGTTAGCAGAAAGGTTAGAGGGTACAGGTCCTGTTGAGTGGGAAGAATTTGTCACGGCTTTCTTAGAAAGATTCTTTCCCCAAGAGCTGAGAGAGGCCAAAGTTCTTGAGTTCATCAATCTCAGGCAGGGAAACATGATGGTTAGAGAGTATTCTCTTAGATTTACTCAGCTAGCCAGATATACCGCTCATGTGGTTGTAGACAACAGGGCTAAGATGAGCAAGTTCGTGTCAGCGATGAATGATAGCATGGTAAATGAGTGTAGATCTATGATGCTGAATAGCGATATGACTTTATCCAGGCTCATGATCCACGCTCAATAGATAGAAGAGCAGAAGGTTAAGAATAGGGAGAGGCAGAACAAGAGAGCAAGATTAGGCAGTTTCAGTTTTGCTCAGCCTAAATCAGATGAAGGAAATCATTCACAGTTTCATCCTAAGTTAGTAGTTTCATCCCCTTCCTCCACTAGTGCCCCAGTGCCGATGTTCAAGGATGGCAACAGAGATAGAGCACCAGGCTCTAAATCTTAGGGTAGTGTTAGCGGTGCCCGAACAAATCCCTTTTGTCTGACTTGTGGTAAGAACCACAAGGGTATTTGCAGAGCTGGTAGTGATGTTTGTTTTGGTTGGGGTAAGCCATGCCACAGGATTAGGGAGTGTCCTCATCTAGGCCCTCAGGGTTAGCAGAATTATTCCACAGCTCAGTCCGATCGCCCGAACTAGTAGGGTGCCACTTCCAGTGCTACTAGTGGGCAATGCCCAAATAGACTCTATGCTCTTCAGACCCGACAGGATCAGAAAAATTCTCCTGATATCATTACTGGTACATTACAGATTTTTCATGTTCATGTTTATGCTTTGCTAGACCCAGGTGCATCCATGTCTTTTATCGCTCTATACATAGCAGGAAATTTTGGAATCAATCCCAAAATTTTAGCAGATCCCTTTTTAGTCTCTACCCCAGTAGGTAAAACTATCATAGCTCGGTGGGTATACAGGAACTGCCCAGTTATGATATTTTAGAAATCCACGTCAGCAGATTTAGTTAAGTTAGAGATGACTGATTTTGATGTTATTCTCAGCATGGATTGGCTTAGTTCCTTCTATGCCATAGTCGACTGCAGAAACAGGATAGTTCAATTTCAGTTCCCGAATGAGCCCGTCCTAGAGTGGAAGGGTAGCACTTCTTCCTTCAGGGGTCAGCTTATTTCCTACCTTCAGTCATGGAAAATATTTCTAAGGGGTGTGTGTATCATCTCGTGCATGTTAAGGATTCCAGTTCTGAATCTCTCAGTCTTGAATCTGTCCCAGTGGTTAATGAATATTTAGATATCTTTCTCGAAGATCTTCCAGGTATTCCTCCCGAAAGGGAAATAAACTTTGGCATAGACCTTCTCCCAAATACTCAGCCTATTTTTATTCTGCCATACAGAATGGCACCAGCAGAACTCAAAAAACTGAAATATCAGTTGAAAGATCTCTTAGATAAGGGATTCATCTAGCCCAGTTTATCCCCATGGGGTGCTCCAGTTTTATTCGTGTGCAAGAAAGATGGTTCTCTCAGAATGTGTATTGATTATCATCATCTCAACAAAGTCACGATCAAGAACAGGTATCCTCTACCTAGAATAGATGACTTTTTTGACTAACTTAAGGGTGCTAGTTATTTCTCAAAGATAGACCTAAGATCAGGCTATCATCAGCTCAGAGTTAGAGAATATGACATCCTGAAGACAACTTTTCATACTCGGTATGGTCACTTTGAATTTCTAGTCATGTCCTTTGGTCTTACCAATGCCCCTGCAGCTTTCATGGACTTAATAAACCGGGTGATCAATCCATACTTGGACATACTCGTCATGTCTGCATAGATGATATTCTGGTCCATTCTCGCACAGAGCGTGATCATTCAGACCATCTCATAATTGTTCTTCAGAATCTTAGCGATTACCAATTGTTCGTCAAGTTCAGTAAGTGTGAATTTTGGCTAAGATCAGTAGCATTCCTTAGCCACATTGTTTTCGATGATAGAATTAGAGTAGATTCTCAAAAACCCAAAGCGGTAAGAAACTGGTGTCGCCTTGTCTCTCCATTAGATATCAGGAGTTTTTTGGGTTTGCTTGGCTATTCCAGATGGTTTTTCGAGGGATTTTCTTCTATTGCATCTCCTATGTCCAGATTGACTCAGAAGAAGATAAAGTTTCAGTGGTCAGAACCTTGCAAGAAGAGTTTTCAGGAGTTAAAGACTCGACTTACCTCATCTCAAGGTTTAGCACTTCTCGATGGTTTTGATAGATTCATAGTATATTATGATGCATCCATAGTAGGTTTAGGTTATGTCCTCATGCAGCATGGTAGAGTCATAGCCTACGCCTCTAGACAGTTAAATCCCCTTGAGAAGAATTATCCTACTTATGACCTTGAGTTAGCAGCAGCTGTCTTTGCCTTAAAGATTTGAAGGCATTATCTATACGGTGTTCATGTAGACATCTTCACAGATCATAAGAGCCTTCAGTATGCCTTTTCCCAGAAAGATCTCAATCTTTGTTAAAGAAGGTGGTTAGAGCTCTTGAAGGATTATGATATGAGTATCCTTTATCATCCTGACAAGGCCAATGTAGTGGACGATGCACTCAGTAGACTTTTCTTGGGTAGTGTTTCCCATGTTGAGGATAGTAAGAAGAAATTAGCTTAGGAGATTCATCAGCTTGCCAAACTAGGCATTTTCTTAGTTGACTCGTCAGAGGGTGGTGTATGTGTTTAGAGTAGTTCAGAGTCATCCCTAGTTTCTGAGGTAAAAAAGAAGCAAGACAGGGGTCGTAGCCTTGTCAAGCTAAAAGAGTCAGTTCAAAGTGAGGAAGTAGAGGTGGCGATGCGATGCGTGACGCCCAGGCAGACGTACCCTTGGCCTAATGGCTTCGGGCGCAACTTGCATTCAAAGACTCGATGGTTCACGGGATTTTGCAATTCACATCAAGTATTGTATTTTCTCCCAATAGGGAGATGGTGTTCTTCATTGTCAGGGCCGTCTATGTGTTCCCGGTGTAGATGACTTGAGGTAGCAAATTCTTGTAGAAGCGCATGGTGCGCGTTACTCTATTTATCTAGGAGCCAGTAAGATATACCGCGACTTGCGGGAGATATATTGGTAGAGTGGGATGAAGAGGGACGTTGCAGAGTTTGTGGCTAAGTGCTCTACATATCAGCAGGTTAAGATAGAGCATCAGAAAACTAGTGGTTCCATGCAGGAGTTCACTATTCCTACTTGGAAGTGGGAAGAAGTAAACATGGACTTCGTGACGGGTTTGCCTAGAACACTTTATCAACATGATTTAGTTTGGGTTATTGTAGACAGAATGACCAAGTCAGCTCATTTCCTTCTAGTTTGTACCTCTTACTCAGCCGAGGATTATGCCAAACTCTATATCAGGGAGTTGGTCAGATTACATGGTGTTCTACTATCTATCATCTTAGATATAGGTACCCAGTTCACCTCTCACTTCTGAAAAGTATTCCAAAAGGGTCATGGTACCCAAGTTCATCTCAGTACAATATTTTATCCTCAGACAGATGGTCAAACAAAAAGGACCATTCAGACTCTAGAAGATATGCTAAGGGCGTGTGCAATTGATTTCAAGGGAAGCTGGGATGACCACTTGCATTGGATTAAGTTTGTATACAACAACAAATATCGCTCAAGTATTTAGATGACTCCATTTGAAGCTCTCTATGGTAGGAGATGTAGGTATCAGATCGATTGGTTTGAAGTTAGTGAGACCATAGTCATAGGGCCTGACTTAGTATTCGATGCCTTAGAGAAATTTTAGTTGATCAGAGAAAGACTCTGGGCTGCTTAGAGCCGACAGAAGTCTTATGCGGATGTTCGTAGAAAGGATCTCGAATTCTAGGTCGATGACTATCTCTATCTCAAGATCTCTCCCATGAAGGGAGTGAGGAGATTCAGCAAAAAGGGAAATCTCAGTCCCCGATATGTCGGTCCTTTCAGGATTCTCAGTCACTTTGGCAAGGTATCCTATGAGCTTGAATTGCCTTCAGATCTAGTCCCAGTTTATCCAGTCTTTCATGTCTCCTTTCTTAAGAAGTGCATAGGTGACCCAACAGTTGTAGTCCCTATTCAGAGTGTTGTCATTTAGAATAGCCTCTTTTATGAAGATATTCCATTCAAAATCCTTGACTATCAGACTCGTAGGCTGAGGAACAAAGAAGTCCCTCTAGTCAAGGTTCTTTGGCAGAATCAGTCCATGGAGGGAGCTACTTGGAAAGCAGAAGCAGACATGCGAACCAAGTAATCTCATCTTTTTTTCACTAATTCAAACTTAGCTTGGTAACCAATTTCCTTAAGCTTATTCAGCTACATGTTCAAAATTCCAGTATAAAATTGGTATCAAGTATCAGTGCGTAGCTTATCATGCATTCATGAGTTCAGCTTATTAGTCATGCATTAGATATGCATGTTCAGTTGGGCAATATTCGGTTTAGAATTCAATTCAGTCCTAAAATCATGTGCCAGTTGAGCATGATTAGTGTATGCATCATTTTATCTTTTCTCCCCTCTCAAGCAGTCATCATTCGAGGATGAATGTTTCCAAGGGGGAGATATTGTAATACCCCAAAAAATCCAAACCACTATTAGAGCCATTTACCAATCTCATGCATAGTACATCATGTTTCTTTTATAGTTTTATGAGTAAGTTAGATGTATGTTAAGGCTTCAAATAACTCCCACCTATCAGATGAATCAAAACTTTCTCTGCCGATTGAATTCTTGAGAAGGATATTGGTATAGTCAACTTCAAACGAGCATATCTCTCATTATACTTAGAATTTTGGAGCTCAAGACCTATCAACAAATAGATAATTGAATTATCTTTCAAAAGATACCAATTTTGCCTAAATAAAATATCGGAGAAAAGATTTATCTCTATTTTATTCCATCATGTCAAGCTGGAAAACGATGACGACGTTTCTAATGGGCTATCATATTTCTGACGACCTTTTTGACGACGTCGTCCCATTCTGATGACATTTCTAATGATGTCATCAGCCCTGGGCAGAAAATCAAGAATTTGGACCACTTTTGTGATGACCATTTGTGACGGACTATCACGGACCTGATGGTCTGTCACGGATTGCATCAAGTATATTTTTCTAGAAATTCGAGGGCATTTTTGCAAGGGTATTTTGGTCATTTCCTTCACCTTCCACGACTTATAACCCTAAAGAGATGTAACTTTTCCCATTTTTCTTCAGTTAAGCATCTCAAAAAACATCTCTTACGCTCTCAACCACAAGATTAGGGTTTCCATCAAACTCATCTCTCAAAAGCAAGATTCAAGCCTTTTTCCAAGATAATCAAGAATTAAGTTTCCCAATCTAAGAACTCTGCAGCAAATCATCAAGATCCCCTTTTCTAAGGTATGCGTAGTGTTCATCTATGGATCCAATTCGTTTATAGAGCTGAAGTACCTTGTTTTAAATATTATTTTGTAAACTTTTTGTGGTGGTATGAGTATGTACATGTTGACGATTATTGTTTAACTTTCAATTTGATGTATAAAGGTGTTTTCATGGAATATATATGTTTGTTAATTGAAAACCATGAACTTTAGGTGGTTTAATATAGTGCGTGTATGAAAATCACCTATGCCTTAAAGAATGCAGGAAAGGTGTTTGATAAAATGTTTAGGATGCTAGAAATACATATTTGTATGGTTCTATGATGTCTAAATGACAAGTCCATGTTAGTTATATACTTCAATATGAATTCCATGCTTTTAATGTATTGCTATTATGGTGGTATAAAGCATGTAAAATAATGGAGATATATAATATGTACACAAAATATATCCATGCATTCCCTACAATGTTTAACATGTTTAATAACTATACAAAATATGATATCTCCTACTTATGATATAATGAATTGTGAACTTAAATCATGTGATCAAGTCATATCATGTGTGTCAGTTTCCTTCTATCGAGTCATAGGGGTATTCTTACCTGAAAACATAGTTGTGTGCCTAGATCCATGTCATGTTGTCATGATAATCTCAGTCAAGCGATAATATATAGAACTCAGTCAGTCATGTGACTCAGGAAACCTCAAAAATCTCATGATCTCAATTAACTCTTAGATAATAGTACTACTCTTCCAGTCAACGGAAGTCAACTAATCTGTCCATGTACAGTCAGTTGAATCATGTTTAGTCTCTTCAAATGAGAGTAGAATTTAGTACGGAGTGAACCCAAGGATGGGAACTCACCTATATGTGTAGGGTGTGATTTTTAGCAGTCATCCTTGTGTTCCAGAACTATGTAGCCAGTGTAGGTTGAGATATCTTAGCCTGTCAGATTTGGATTGATGAGGTGGATTAACCTATCATTTTAGGGTTTCCACCGTTCTTCTTTTGAATACCTGCTAGCTAAGGGTCACCCACAACGGTCCTTAACAGTGGCCCGGTATTGACATCCCTCTAGTCGGTGTAGAGATTGGACCCTAACTTAGCTATATGTGTTATTGGGGCATGTATGTTAAAGAACTACCTCCCACAGTTTCAGAATCAGTCTCAGAAAAAGAACTCAGATACATCTTCAGATTTTAGTTTATCAGGACCGTCAGATATAGTCAGACTCATTTACAGTACGGAACTTAGATAGTTCCATCAGATTTAAGATTGTCAGATACAGTCACCCATGTTATCAGAATTTCAGTATTAGTCTTTTTAGCCATCAGTAAATCATGTATTGGCATACAGGACTAGCTATCATGCACCCATGATATTAGTTACTATGTATGCATGTTTGTACTCTTACGTTCATATCAGTCAAACATTTACCATTGTTTATGCATGTAAACCCTGTTTATATTTAGCCTATCTCACTCGTATACTCAATATATTCCCTCGTACTGACACATTTGTGCTATGGTGCTTTCTTTTCAAGTTACACCATAGGGTCAGAGACACGAGCTCCAGATCAGCAGGAGCAGTAGCATTTCCAGTCATAGAGATTCAATAAGTCCTCTTTATTCGAGGACAATATGATTTTATTTATTCATTATTATTTTAGCCCATTATCAATTTACGGAGTTAGTTTGAGGGTTTGACACATGTTCCGTCAACTCCTTATTCAAACAGTACTTAGAGGCTTTCAGATTTTGTATTCAGACTTATGTTTAGATTTGATTTAGTTTTTAGCTGTTTTCGGTATCTTTCACCCATATGCATATTATGTTTTGATAGATTCTTTATTCAGTTGAACCTTATGGCTTACATGTTCATGTTTTCTGCATTATTATGTTATATATGTAATGTCCAGGTACAGATATCAGTCATGGGTTAGCTTGTTGTCCCTTGGGGTCATGAGTACCATGTCGCATTATGATTTAGAAAATCGGGGCGTTACAAACTACCTCTCCTAGCCTTCTTACTCTCTCTTTCTTTTTCCTTAACCTTCTCTTCCTCAATCTGTTGGGCATGGAACATATGCCTAGACAAGTCCATATCCTTAATCAACATAGCATTCCTACACTATCAGCTACACCAGAGACAAACTTACTCATTCTAGAACTGTTATTAACCACCACATAAGAAGCATACCTTGCTAACTGCGCAAACTTAAAGGAATACTCTTCCACAATCATGTTTCCCTTCTTAAAATTAATAAACTCTATCACCTTAGCTTTCCTCAAATCTAAAAGAAAGAAACTATCTTAAAAAGTTGTGGCAAACTTCTCCCACTCTACTAGCCCTACATTTACGCCTCTATCCTCTTTCCAATGCTTATACTAAGTGTGAGCTACATCCTGCAACTGGTAAGCAAGTAACTCTGCACTCTCACTAGACGTAACACCCATGATGTCTATAACATTTTAAACCATTTCAAGAAAATCCTGTGGATCCTCATCAGACATGGATCCCAAAAATAAAGAAGGATTTATTTTGGTGAAGTCCCGAATCCTAGTTGCAACTTAATTAGCTGCTGGATTGGAGGGGCTAAAAGCCTTTTGATTGTTCTAAGCTTCTACTTATTGATCTAAGGTAGTAAAAGTAGTTCTGAATTTGGTGTGGGAGACATGTTCGTACAGGAGACCTTCGTAAAGGGGCGGAGGTACAGGCTAACTCTTGTTCCTTCTTTCGTTATTCTTTCTAGGAGGCATGGTCTTTAACGAAAGGAAGAATGAATTAGAAAGAGATTTTAAATAGAGATCAAGCTTATTTGCATGACATGAATACTGAAAGAAGGCAAACTTTTCCTAAAATATCTCGTAACATCCTATCAATAAGTATGGTGCGCTTTATACCTATGCACAAAACTTTACTTAACATAGCTTTCAGACTCCCTAGGATACTTTAAAATATTAGGCTCTGATACCATGTTCGTAAATCCCCAAGAGTACACCCTGGGCACCATATGGTGCTTATAATCCCGAGGGATGCTAACCCATGAGTTGGTAACTGCTGTGAGCATTGAATAAAATTAATAATAAAAGATCATATGCAAAATTTAACTGAGAAATGCCATAAGGTTTGCAATCATAGTTCTAATAAATTCTTTAAGACAAAACAGGTAATACTAACGAAACGTCTAATAATGACAACTGGAAATTGAAGAGTGACTAACTATTTGTACTTATCTGAAAAACCTCTACTGACTTACTATGGAGTTGATGGGACAAACCCCTAACTTCGACTAAATGGAAAGTTATAGAAAAAAGATAAAATAACTGAGATAAAGAAACTATGTCCTTGAAATATGAGGACTTACCACTACTATAGTTGATAATCTGCTATGCCTATGTGTGATATGAAAATTGAGCATCTGAACTAATGATATTAAACATCATAGAACAAGAAACGAGTATGCGATCAGTATTTTGAATGTACTTGTATGCTAAATAAGGTTAGGATAATTTGTATGGTTTCATGTGCATGAGTAATAACTGATTGAATAAATAGCATGAAGTACTGAGTAAAATGCATGAAATGTGTAAAGACTGAGAATGTATCACCAAGCATAAAACATGTTCTAAATGTAGTCTGTAAACTAAAATACTGAAATATAATAACTGTATAACTGATAAATTATATGCTATGGTAAAGCAAGACTGAAGTAAATTCTAAACTAGGTACTGAAACTAAAACTGTAGGAGGTGTCATCTAATCGACATGTCCCAAAGTTGATTTGATTGGGGTCCAACTTATGACTTCAGTTGGAAGGGTGCTAGTATCGGGCCACAGGTACTAACAATGGTTATGAGTCAACCTTAACTGAAAGAAAGACATTCTGTCAACCCTCACTTGTAGGAAAACTCATGCAAGATGTGTCAATACTTATCTGGCAGAAAGATATATCAACCTACGCTGGCTACATAGTTCTGTAACTCAGGAATTTCTACTAATGGTCAAACCCTAAATAGAAGGAATGCCCCCATCCCTAGGTTTTCTTGGTATTGAATCCTACTCCCAAATGAACTGACACTAATTACTGGACTATCTAAGCTTAGCTAAATGGTTAACTGATCATGATGACTAACTGAGTGGTAATACTCATGGTTTATCTGATGCAATTTTGAAACTACTAAAATTCTGTAAACAGATAAGTTTTTGGGTATTCATAACCCTCAAGACTCAATATAAGTAATAATTATATCATACTAAAACTTTGAGGATATGACATGTACTCATTATCAAAACTCATTCTTTGAGGCATTTCATCAAGCACTTGTAAAGCATTGCTTAAGCATGAGAATATCTTTATACATCTAGTAATAGCATTATATCAATACTTTAATCAACAATTAATGATTAAGTCAGTGAACATCACCATTCAAACGTGTAGGATTTAATAACAACAATAATTATGTGTAAACATGATATAAAAATCAAAATTGATGAAGTTTCATGGATGTAATTCATAAAAACATGTAAAAATCATAAATTTTATCTTGAAAATGGGTTCTTGAACTCCATTGGGAAAAGGACCCATGGATGAATATCTAACATACCTCAAAATTTTTAATCTTGAAAGAGAATAACTTTTCTTGAAGGTTCTTAATAGTGACGCTTGAATTCTTTTGTTTTCTTGAAGAAGGGTTTCAATTTTGTTCTTGGGCAATGATCTTAAAAGAAACCCTAGTTTTGATGTTAAGGATGAATAAGGAGTTATTTTATTTAATTTGATGGAATTAAGGTTTAAAAGGGGTGGAAAAAGATTGAAAAATGTCTTAAAATCACTGAATCGATGTGGTTGACGATCTAGGTGATGGATCATCACTCTGGTGACTGACCATCACTCAAAACATCATTTTATGTCCAAAAAATAGGCTCACTACCTAATTTGTGATGGCTTTGTTGATGGTCCTTCACTGGCCTGACAGACCATCAGCTTTTCCGTCGCACCTCAGAAGTCGGATAGCTCTCTGGTAAACCGGGCTTAACTTTTTACCCCAATATTAGATTAAGGAAAAATTTAAATCATTGGAAAGATAATTATATTATCTATCTGTTGGTGGGTCATGATCTCAAAAATTCTTAGTAGAATGAAGGATATGATTTTTTAAGGTTGACTATAGCAACATCCTTCTCTAGAACTTAATCGGTAAGGGATATTTTGATTAGTCTAAGAGCTAGGAGTTATTTGAGGCCTTAATATACATCAAACTCACTCATAAAACTATCGAAGAACTGTAATTTATTTTGCATGAGTTTGAATTATGGTCCTAATATTGGTCTGGATTTTTGGGGTATTACATATGCTAAGGAATCTCTTAAGCCTTTATAGCTCGGGATGCCCGTCACAGTGAAAGCTTTGGCTCGGGTCATAATAGTGTACAATAATTATTCACTATAGCTATGTTTAACCATAGTTATCCCCCTATCTTTCCCCATCTCATTCTCAACTCTTCTCTCTTCTATCTCTCTCCCTCTTTCTCTTTCTTTCTCTCTCTTTCTCTTTCTTCCTCTCTCACTCTGTCTACCCTCTCTATCTCATTTTCTTTTAATTTTTAAAAATTATTATTATATTAGAAATTAAATCAATGTTCGTCTATGTATTAATAGTATGTTAAATCAATGTTCTTATATGTTTCAATTATATATATATATGTATCATTTGTATATATTGGAAATAGATACAGTGAGAAGAGATGTATATGATTAATATATGATATTTGTATTGGATTTCAGTCGTAATATATGAATGTATTTATTGTATATGTATTAGGTAAAAGTATTTTGGTCTAGGTATATGTCTCAACTGTATATGTGACAATGTGTATCAGGTATATTTATTTTGATTTCAATTGTAATATACAAATGCAAATGCAAATGGTATAATACTTCACTATATGTGTGAACATGTCATATACAAATACAACTAAAGTATGTCATATACAATAAAAAAGGTTTGATACAAATATAACTAAGTATGTCATATGCAAATCAGTAAGTGTCTTATACAAATTAGTCTCTCTTTCGCCTCTCTCCTCCCTCTCTCTCAATCTCGCTTGCCTATATCTTATCTATTCCAATCTCTATTGTCACTTTTCCCATTTTAATAAACAAATCAATATGTCATACAAATCAGTCCCTCTTTCACCTCTCTCTTCTCTATCCCAACATCGCTTGCTTATCTCCTATCTCTCTCAGTCTCGCTTGCCACTCTTTCTATTTTAATTTGTGACTATGAATTGTAATTAACAAACTATAGCTACAGACATCCCCCTCCCCTCCTTCCCCAATTAAGCCTAAACCTTAGTTATTTGTGTATCTTTACTTTCTAATAAATTTTTTGGCCAAACAAATTATTTCTCAGTAAAAATAATTTTTTGAGAAACACTTTTCACAATAGCTTGATTTTACAAGTTTGACCTAACGGGATATAAATTGTCCACTTGATTAAAAGTAAATTATTTATTTTGAGATCTGACGGAAACAACTTCTCTACTTTGTCTGAGGTAGTAGTATGGATGGCATACACTTTACCCACCCCAGACTCTACTTTATCTGAATACACTGGGCATGTTGTTATTGTTTTTGTTGAGATGTAGGAATCAATTTTCACTAAATACCCTTTTTTGTGGTGTCAAATTGTCTTGAGAAGAGGATGAAGAATATATATGCAACGACACTATTACATACTTGAGTCAAATACCCAAGTTTAGTAATGAGATTAGTTGGCAAATGAATGTTTGTTGGTATTAATAAATAGTGGGGTATTTTATAAAATATAAAAATTTGGGGTAAAGTTTAAATTTTCAAAAATTCTCAAATAATTGAATTTGGCCCAAAATTATTTTTAAAAAATATTTGAAAATTTTGATTATTTAGGAAAGATATTTTCAAATAACAACAAATTATATGACCAAACACTTTTTGCCAAAATTTTCCCCGATTATTACTTGGGATATTTATGGCCAAAGAAGGCCTTAGTATTATATTTATATGAAATCGTCTGATATTACTTATCTCATATATAAAAAGTGGGATTGATATAATCCCAAAAACCAAATCACTTCTAAGAAAATTAAAGGAGTGGGTATAAGCATTAAAAACAAAGAGTTTTCCCTTTCTCTTTATCTACTTTTATATCACCACGACTGGTCATGAATTTAATATTAGAACTATCAATAAAAACAAAAGATAAAAATCAAAGAAGGGAATTACAGTAATTCTTTAAGTGACAAAGGATAAATTTATGTATATTTAAATTAATAAATTTAAAAGGTTTGTTTAGAAAGATAAAGAAGACTCAAGCTAAGTTCTTCCTCCTCTTTGGTAAGACCAGAGATTGAGTCAATAGAAGAATTTTCTTCTTGTTGTTTTTGTGGATGATGATTATGGAAGAATGACAAAGGGAGTTTTCTACAGAAGGTTCCTTTAACCCAACTCAGGGATTGACTGGCTGGAATGAATTGTTTACAACATTTGCATTGATACTTGAACGGCACCTTGTTGTCCATTTTTTCTTTTTATTTTTATGAAATTTATGTTTATAATTTTGGAGAGAGAAAGATGTATATATCAATATCTATATCAATCTATATTTGTATGTGTGTACATAGAGAATAATTAGAAGACGCTAGGGGGTGGGGTGGGTTTGAAAACAACTCAGGTTCTATTTAAACTTTGGATGAATTAGAAAAATTGGTGACCATTTTATTTCATTTCTTTATTTGGAAACTGCTACATTTATTATCCTGACAAGAAGAAATTTTATTGATAGATCACAAATTGAAATTGACTAAATAGTAATCATCATCATGACATGTTTTGCTTGGCAGAATACCCTTAAAATTAACTTTTTTATTTATAAACCCTTAAATTGTTTAATAAAATTAATTGCCTCTCTGAATTTTACTATTGATAGTCTTATGTAATACTCCGTGATTTTCCTAGCTTAAACTCATTCCAACAATGTCAAGGATTAACTCTTAGAATGAATTATGTTTATTTTGTGTGGAATTCTTTATATTTGAACTTTCCATGGCATAGAAAATTGAATAACCTTTCCAATGATATAAGATTCACCTAAATCCGATAATCGAGTAAGAAGTTATGGCTATTTTAAGTTCAAATCATAAAACACCATCATTTGGATCCTTAGCGCATCGTGAAGCAGTGTAAAATCCTAATTGTCATTTTCTAGTGGCTCTACACGATAACACCATGTCGTGAAGATAGTCAATTTCCCATTCGTTAATTTCCAGTGGCCCAGCATAATGTTGGCACGTTGTGCCAATGTCCAAATTGACAACACTTCAGGGCATCGTGATTATGAAGCGTCGCAGAGTGAGCCCAGTTCTCACTCGTCTTTTTTCAGTGAGCCACCGCGATAGTGGCGTATCGCGGTGTCCTAGCAAATTAGGATTTTTGGTCATTTTTTCAGTTTCATCTAAGAGATTAAAAAAGGTATTTTGGTAAATTACCCAACCCCCAATACATCCAAAAATAGAAGATTAGGCATATTTCAAAGCACGTTATGCTTTATTCATCATTCCCTCTCAAAGCAAAACCCTAGTTCATCAAATTCCTCCCCAATAAATCCAAGATTCCTCTATTAACTCTCCAAGAAAATTCAAGATTGAGATTTCCCAATACAAGGACACTAAGAATTCATCCCCAAAGCATCAATAGGAATCCAAGATTCAAGTTTTCATCAAAGATCATCAATTTAAGGTATGTGGGGTTTGAACAAGGATAATTCTTTCATCTGTGAGCCCAAAAACTTGATTTTATTACGAAACTTATTTGATTGTATGTGTTTTCCCATGAATATGAAGCTAGATTATACCCATTATGTTTATATACAACCTTATGATATTTCCAATATTTTAGAAGTTGAATTACATGGATATGTTCCTATTATTATGCTTATTGCTGAAATTTTCAGATTTTATGATTAATTATGAGCATTTATATTATCAAGCATTAATTTTGAGATGTTTTATCATGATATTGGTACATTGGTCATCAAGCCCTATTTAAAAATTTCTATTCAAAGAATTTTTGTGCTATAAGAACCCCATGATTAGAATATGTTCAGATTATTGAGAAAGATTTGACCTTTTGGTCTCACAACAGATTTGAAATCCACTTTACAGATTCAGACTAAAGACTTATAGTTGTTTTTCACTATAAACTATTAGATTACTTTTAAAGTGGATTTTTCTTGAGATTTTGAGCATGAGATTGGGAGTAGTATTTACCACTGAGATGGGTACATTACTATGGTTTCATACCTCAAAACTACGTGCCAACGTAGGATTTTGATTATTTCCATTTCTACGTGGGTGACTGAGATTGTCATCACTGAGCTGAGATTGTTCTATTCCAATGGAAAGAGTATAACATCCCTAACCTTACAAGGGCTAGTCGTTGGACACCATGGATGCTCACATGGTGTATATTTCGGTTAGAAGAACCTCCCAAATAGATGTCCCCCACTCTTAAACTAGTTTTAGTTATTTAAAGTCTTGAGATAAAGTGTTTACTATATAGAATAAGTTTCAGACTTCGTTTAGCCTATATGATTTGAGAACAAGAACAGAATAAATATTTTAGAACTAAGTGCAATGACTCACAAGATTCATACTACATGTTTTACTATTCATGATTTATGATTTTCTTTAGATTTCAGATTTACTCAAGCTATGTGAGTCATTTACATTTAGCATGCATGATTTGATAAACTGTGATGATATTTTTACTTATTGCATGCACCCACTTCCCCAAAGTACTGATCCACATATACGCCTATGTGTTATATTATCTCATATTGTAGGTTCAGGTGCTTAGTCTCAGCAGCGACAGTGATTTTTGAGCATCTCATCTACATCCTGCAGTTGGTAAGTCCTCATAATTCGGGGACTTAGATATTCATATTTCAGCTTATTAGTAGATGTTCCTTTATTTATTAAGATAGTTTGAGTCAGTTGGGACCTATCCCAGTGACTCTTTAGACTTAGTTAGTAGAGGCTTGTCAGACTACAAGATTCAGTCTTAGGTCTCAGTTGTCGTATTCAGACTCATCTATATTTGTTTAATCAAATTGATGAGAGTGGTACTTTAAAATATGTTAAGATTATTCAGATATTTTTTTGCATTTTATCATGATTTTATACTTATATTTTCCCCATGTTAAGATTCAAATATATTAGAAGGCAGCCTGTGTTAGCTTAGGACTACTTGTAGTTCGGAGCACCATGTGGCATCCTTAAAACTAGATTTTAGGATGTTACAAACTTGGTATTAGAGCCTAAGGTTTACAGATTCCAAGGGAGTTAGACAAGTCACATTACATAGAGTCTTGATCAACGGTGCGAAGCATGCCACATCTATGAGCAAGAGGCTATGGAGTGTTTTAGGAAAATCCTATTTGTCTTTCATAATCCATCTTGCTTACAGCTGTCTCTGTATACTATTAACTTGTGCTATTTTATGACAGAATATGCCTCCTCGCATAGCTAACGCCCACAGAAATGATAACCAGCCACCTCAGTCCACAGATCCCTTGAATGAGAATGTGTCACATGCAGAGTTCCAGGCTTTCTTTCAGGCGCTTGCCCAGGCTATAATAACTAACATTCAGGGCAATCGTCAGGATGCAGTCCCACCTCAGTATGATGGGTATTTAGCTACAACCAGAATGTAAGATTTCATGAGAATGAACCTTCTAGAATCTTTGGGTCAAAGACAGGTGAGGACCCAAAGCTATATCTTGATGAGGTAAAGAAGATTACCTAAATTTTGCATGATTCTAAAGAGGAGAGTGTATAATTGGCATCCTATAGGCTGAAGGATATTGTTTATAATTGGGTAGTGATGTGAAAGAAGAGTAGAGGAGAGAATACAGCTCCCATGACTTGGCAGATATTTTAGGATGCATTCTTAGACAAGTTCTTCCCATTTGAAATGAGGGAATATAAGATAAAAGAGTTCATGAACCTGAGGCAGGGCTCTATGACAGTGAAAAAGTACTTTCTCAAGTTCAACCAGTTGTCTAAGTATGCCCCTGATCAGATAGTTGGCCCTAGGTCAAGCATGAGTAAGTTTGTGACTGGTATGTCTCGGTTTGTGGTTAAGGAGTGTAGGACTGCTATGCTTAATAGGGATATGGATCTTTCTAGATTTATGATGAATTCTTAGTAGATTAAGGCAGAAAAGATGAAGGCAAGAGAGAGAGTAAATAAGAGGGCAAGAATACGGCAATTTGATCATGGTCAGAATAGGTTTCAAAGAGGAAATCATTTGTAGTTTTAGAATCATGCATGTACCTTCTTCGGCCAGTGCTCCTACACCCAAAAATAGGCAGGAATATTTGGGTAAGTCCTCTATGTCCAACTCTCAGAATAGTGTGAGTAATAGGCCTAATTAATCCCCATGTACTAATTGATACAATAATCATGGAGGTAACTATTTGTAGGGTTAGAAAGGTTGTTATGGTTATGGATAGAAGGGTCACGGAATCAAAGAGTGCCTGCATGCTATGCGGGAAAATAGATATGTTCATCCCCAAATTCGGGCTAATAGTGCAGCAGCTCCTCTAGGTCACTCAACCCCTTCATAGGATGCATCATTTAGTACTGCTGGAGGTCAGTGCTTGAATTGGTTTTATTCTTTTCCATCCCACCAAGAGCAGGAATATTCCCCAGATGTTGTTACTGGTATGCTTCGTGTCTTTCATTTTGATGTTTATGTGTTGCTAGACCCTAGGTTGACTTTCTCTTATGTAACCCTATTATTTGCTGTAAATTTTGAGATAATTTCTAAAAAAATCATTGAACCCTTTTTGGTGTCTACTCCAATAGGTGAGTCAGTTGTTGCCAAACAAATTAATAAAAAGTGTCCTATTACTGTCCTTCATAAAGGCATGTTAGCAGACCTGATAAAGTTAGCCATGGTTGATTTTTACCTTATTCTGGGTATGGATTTTCTTCATTCCTTTTATGCTTCTATAGATTGTCGCACTCGAGTGGTGAAGTTTTAATTTCCAGATGAGCCAGTCTTTGAATGGTCAGGTAATTCAATGTCTCCCTAGAGTCATTTTATATCTTATCTTAAGGCCGAAAAGTTGATATCCAAAGGTTGCATTTACCATCTAGTTTGAGTTAAAGATACTAAGTCTAAGACTTTAATTGTTCAGTCAGTTAATGTAGTAAATGAATTTCCATATGTTTTTCCAGAGGATCTCCCAGGGGTATCCCCCAAAAAGGAAAAAGAATTCGGTATCGACCTTCTCCCAGATACTCAGCCTATTTTTATACCTCTTTATCCTGTGTCTCTCGTAGAGCTTAAAGAGTTGAAAGATAAACTCAAAGAACTTTTAGATAAAGGTTTCGTAAGGCCTAGTGTTTCTCTATAGGGCTCTCCCATCCTATTCATTCAAAAAAAAGATGGTTCTTTGCGTATATGCATTGACTACCGTCAGCTGAATAAAGTTATAGTCAAAAAACAAATATCATCTTCCTAGAAATGATAAATTGTTTGATCAACTCCATGGTGCAAACTATTTCTCAAAGATAGACCTTAGATCTGGCTACCATCAGCTTAAGGTGAAGGAATGTGATATTTCAAAGACAGCCTTAAGAACCCGATATGGTCATTTTGAGTTTTTAGTCATGTCTTCAGGCTAACTAATGCTCCAGTAGATTTCATAGACCTTATGAACCGAGTGTTCAAGAATTATCTAGACTTGTTTGCCATAGTATTCATAGATGATATTCGTTGTACTCCCATAGTGAAGATGATCATGTAGATCATCTTAGAATTGTCTTACAAACTCTTAGAGATCAAAAATTGTTCGCCAAATTTAGTAAGTATGAATTTTCGCTAAAATCAATAGCCTTTCTTGGTCATATTATTTCTTTCGATGGCATTAGAGTTGATCCCCAAAAGACAGAAACTGTAAGAAATTGGCCTAAATCTATCTCTCCATAAGACATTAGGAGATTCTTGGGTCTAGCTGGCTAATATCATTGTTTTGTAGAAGGTTTTTCTTCTATTGTATCCCCTATGTCTAGATTGACCCAACAGAAAGTTAAGTTCCTGTGGTCAGATTCCTGCGAGAAGAGTTTTTAGGAGTTAAAAACAGGACTCACTTCAGCCCTAGTGTTAGTATTAGCTGATAGTACAGAGGGTTTTGTGGTGTATTACAATGCCTCTAGAGTTGGTTTGGATTGTGTATTGATACAGAGAGGTAAGGTCATAGCCTATGCCACTCGACAGTTGAAACCTCATGAAAAGAATTACCCAATCTATGATCTTTAATTAGCTGTTGTGGTGTTTGCTTTGAAAATTTAGAGATACAATCAGTATGGTGTGCATGTTGATGTGTTCATGGACCACCAAAGCTTGCACTATGTATTTACTCAGAGGGATTTGAATCTCCATCATAGAAGAAAGTTAGAGTTGTCTAAAGACTATGATATAAGTCTGTTGTACCATTTGGGCAATGACAATATAGTGGCAGATGCCCTTAGAAGGTTGTCTATGGGTAGTGTTACTCATGTGAAGAATGGTAAGAAAAAGTTAGCTGGAGAAGTTCATCGTTTGGTTAGATTGGGTGTTAGGTTGGTTGATTCAGCTAAAGGGAATATTTCGGTTCAGAATACTTTCGAATCTTCCCTAGTTTCTGTAAGACCCCGTAAAAATTTCTAACTTAATTCAGTCCTTTAAACTTGTTAAGGGATCTCAGACTTAGAAAACTATGGCTAAGTTTCTAGGCTTAGTTTATTTTAGCCTTCGAAAATTGGCAATCTCATTTCACGGCCTTAAAGTCCTTTAAAGGCCTATATTTTTCTTAATTCATGATCAAGGAGGTCAATAGGTGTCCCCGGACAAGTTTTGTATTTTTTGGAACTCGTCTAGACCTTGTTTGGAATCCCAAAACAGTGAGTCGATGCGATGTTGGCACGCCGCATTGCCAAATGCACCGACAGATAAAATTAACCTCAGCTCAAGCCAAATTCCAGTGAACCGATGTGATGTTGGCATGTTGCATCGGTTATCGCATTGGTACCCCTGATGCGTTGCATCAGTTGTAGCATCGCTGGGCACGTTTTTTTGTTTTTTATAAACCTATATTCTTGAGGGTAATTAGGTCTTTTTTCCCTGACCTTTAGCCGACATAACATGACATTTATCCCTCTTTCGACTAATGATAGTCATTCTTTCACAATTTCTCAAGAACACGAAAACCCTAGGTGATTAATTTCAAATCAAGAACTCAGGATCTCTCTATTTACTCTCAAGAAATTTCCATCCAAGGTATGTAAAGTGTTCATCCAAGGACCTCTTTCATTTTTGGAGCTCGAGAAACAAATTTTTAGATCATGAATTATGATTTCCATGTTGTGGATTTTATTCCATCCATGTTAATGTTAATGTATGGTTTGCAAGTTGAAAACATTATTGTATCCCATGACATTATGATAGCATGTATGTGGGAATTAAATTCTCTTATGTTTATCTCTTGAATTATGAACGAAATATGATAGTCATAATGCTATACCATGTTGTCCATGCCTAAGTACAAGATTATGCCCTCTAGGTGTTTGACAAAATGCTTAAATAAATGAATTGTGAAATTGTGACTCAACTGTGATCTAAGTGATGAACCCATGCTATATTCATGTGTTTACGTTGACTCCCATGCTAAGGCTATGCCTTGTAATTTATTGATGGGATGCTCATGAGATTTTATTTGTTAACTTATGATATGTTAGAACACATTCCTACTCATGTACAAGATTATGACTATCAAATGCCTCATGAAATCCCTCAGTGATTGTATTATGAATTGTTGATTATGGTTGTGTGTTCAAGAAGTGTCATGTCCTATTTATTTCCATGCTATCGAGTCCTGGGGGTGTTTCATACCCAAAAATTTAGTTGTGTCCTTAGAGCCAGTGTCAGTTTTCAAGATACTCTCAGTCGAACAATGATTAGTAGAATTCAGTCACTCACATGACTTAACAAAACTAAGTAAATTCAATAACAGTCCAATCCCACTCAGTACTCAAAAATCATACTAAACTTAGTCAGTTAATATAATTCAGTAGCATTCTATCATTCAATGAAAATTCATTGAACTCAGTCCATTACAGTACAGTATACTCAGTTCAGTGACTATTTAGTTGGAAGTAGGATTCAGCACCGACTGAACCCAAGGATGCGAACTCACCTACTTGCAGAGGGTGTGATTCTTAGAAGCAATCCTTGCATTCTAAAACGACATAGCCAGCGTAGGATGAGAAATCAAACCTACTAAATGAGGGTTAATGAGGTGGATTAACCTATCAGATGAGGGTCCCACCACTCTTATTAGAGTACTTGATAGATGAGGGTCACTCATAATTTGTCCTTACTAATGGCGCAGTATTGATACCCTTCCAATTAGGGTAATAGATTGGACCCCAACTCAGCTACATTATTCTATTTGGGATATGTTGGTTAGATGACTACCTCCCACAGTCTTAGTCTTAGTCTTTAGAAAAGAACTCAGCTAGTTCTATAGATTTTAGGACTGTCAGATATAGTCACTCAGCTAGTTCTATTAGAATCAAGACTGTCAGGCACAGTCATTCAGTAATCAGTATATCAATTATCAGTATATAAGTTATCAGTAATCCATGTTGTCAGTAATCCATATTATCAGTAACTCAGATTCCACAATCCATATTATTTCAGTTACAGTTATGTATTCATGCATGTATCCTCACATAGTTATGTTCATGTTATTTAGTCATTTATAGTTCATGCATATGAACCCTTGCATTTAGCCTTACCTCACTTTTGTACCATTAAATTCGCACGTACTGATGCATACTTTCCTTTTATGCTATGGTGTTTTATACCACAGGTTTCGATGCTCAGGTTCCTGACTGTTCATAAACAGCTTCAGGTTCAGTCAGCAACAGTACACTAGATGTGAGTCCTCATCATTCAAGGATGTTCAATTATTTTACTATTTCAATACTTAGTCATTTTAGCAGTCAAAGTTAGTTGGAGACATATCCCATCAACTCCTTATTCAGACAGTTTAGAGGCTTTCAGACTAGATGTTTAGACTAGATATTTAGACTTCAGTATTTTTAGTATTTATGTTTAGTTTTTGTATTCTTATACCTTGTTCAAACATTATTTAGTTAGGACAAAAAGGTAGAGGTTTTCTCACAAGGGGGATATGGTGTGATAAGATACCAAAATATATTGTGTGTTCCTTGTGTTGATGAGTTAAGATAGAAAATTATGGCGGAAGCACATGGTGCACGTTATTCTATTCATCCAGGTGCTACCAATATGTACCGCGGCTTGCATGAAATCTATTGGTGGAATGGTATGAAGAGAGATATAGCAGAGTTCGTAGCTAAGTATATGTAATACCCCGTATTTCGGGCTAAAATGAAAAACCATTATTTTTATGTGTAGATGATCGAAAAGACATAAATCCTATGAAAATTTTGCATGTTAATCAATTATGTAGTGTGGGAACCTATTTGAGCATTAATTGAGATAATAGAGATCCCCAAACTTAAGGACGAGTTGAAAACTTTCCTATCGTTCGAGTTTGACTGATCGTCGAAACATAGGTCAAATTCAATCAGCCATAACTCTTTGTATATGACGAATTATAGGGTGTACAATATATCAAATGAAAGATCTTCGAATTATCTTTCCAACGATATGAATTTCTCCAAAATCCAATAACTGAGCAAGAAGTTACGACTAATTTAAGTCCTAGTCATGAAACATCATCACTTTTGTCCTTGGCGCATCGTGGAGGGAGTCTATTTAACAATTGTCAAATTCCAGTAGACTAGCACGATGGTGGTACATCGCGCTGAAGTTCTAGGTCCCAACCAGTGGGACAACGCGATGGCTCTGCATCGCAGTGACCCCAAGAATACCATTTGTCAATTTCTACTGAGCCACCGCGATAGTGGCACGTTGTGGTGGCCCATAAAATCAGGTTTTCTAGTTTAATTTTCCAGCTTTGTTCAGCAGTTAAAAAGGGAACTTTGGACTTTTTCCAAGCCTCTTAAACCATACAAACACCAAATTGAAGTCATAATTTAAGGTACGTGGGGTTTATCATAAAAACTACATGGGCTTGTAAACACTAGAACATGATTTAAAGGTTATCAAGCATGAATTTAGAAAGGGGTTTTGAAATACATAATTTTACTATGCATTTATGAATGTTTAATTGTATTGTTGATTTGGTATTTAGGCCTTCCCCCTTAAATTGATTTACCTGTATATGAACATGTATAAAAATTTAGGTTTGAGATTGTTTTAGAGCACAACTTATGAAATCTCTCTCTTGTGATGACTTTAAGTTTATGATCTTATTGTGAAGGATTTGAAATGCATGATTTATGGCTTAAAAATAGTTTACTCAAATACCATTGTATTTTTAGCATGATTTAGAGATTTATGAGAGAGACTTTCTTGATGTAAATATATTTTGTTAAAAGAGAAAAATTTGCATGAGATTAAGAGCTTTAACATGGCCACCTTGCATCATTGAAAGTTTGACAAAGAGAGTTGCAAGCATATGTTTACATGAGTTTTAAAGAAAAAGTTCTTTCAAATGATTTATTGATATGGTGGTCCCGAATTTATGTTTTGAAAACAAAGAGTGTAATATGCTAATAATGACATAGAGATGTGACTTGCAAGTTAATGATATGACAATACCATAAGTATGTGTGCCATAACAAAGTATGTTTTCAGAGTCTGTATTTAGAGACTGCATGTTTTTGAAAGAGTAAGAAAATGAGCTTAAAGAGGGTTAGATGTTTTCCCGAAGAGGGCTTGAGTTCAAGTGACTCTTAGCCTAAAACCATGATTTGCCGATCGGGGTAATTTATTTTGGCTGGCAACGGCCGTTTGGCGTAGTAGAGTCAGAGACTCTAACTCTTGTGGAACAATTAGGTTGGGGGCTTGGCCGCCGAGTTAATGGTGAATTCTATATAGCCCGTGGAATTTCAGACTTGTAGGGCATACCACCTAGCACAGAAGTAAAACAAAGAGTGTCACAGAGTCCAGATGATTTTTCAAAGTCTATCAACATGCCCATGATATTTCTTACTATATGAAATGTTTATGAACTTTTTTAAATTGCTCTCATATATGTTGAATATAAATTATTATTTTGGATTTTCTCTATGTACCACTATATCTATATTGATCCCCTACCTTTCAGGTTCTGAGGCACAATCTAAGGGTCTTGATAAGTAGTAGATTTCTTTAGACAGAAGGGCAGAGTCTAATGGTGAGCCTTCTATATTTCAGAAGTCCTATTTATTTTCAGACATTCATCATTAGTTATGGTTTTGGTCCACTGGGGGCCTTGTCCCAGTTTCTACATAGTTGTTATTTTATCATGTAGTAGAGATTTTGCAGACGGTTTCAGATGATGTTTAGTTAATATTGAATTTTATTCCTCATTGTTGAATTGAAACTAGAATATGACCATGTTTCTGTATTAGATTATATTTCGTATCTTCTTTGATTATATGAATATTGTTCATGATTACTAGATAAAATAGGGAGTCATGGCCTTCATAGTTTGGGATGCTCATCACGGCCAGGGCCTTGCTTTGGGTCATGATAAACTTTGTATCAAAGCACGGTTCTTGGTCCCAGGGTGTCTGCCAAATCACGTCAGGTAGAATATTATTTATGGGTGTGTAGCACGCTACACTTATAAGTAGGAGGCTACTAGGTGTTTAAGAATGTTTCCCTATCTTCATGTTCTAGTTCATGTTATGGATTTAGAATATTTCTCGTTTATTCTCTAATTCATGCTATGGTGTCACTCATACAAAGGTAATAGTCATCCCAATTCTTTCCTTACCTTGATGTTTTCATATATGTCTCATTGTTGAGGTGATTTAGGTGCAGTAGTCTAGAATTTAAATGGTATGGTCCTTTCTGATTGAGCCATATAAGATTTTAAAATTATGCAAGGACTTGAGAAGAGTCTGTTAGTGCTTCAGAGTGTATTGGTTCTAGTATGAACTTTGGTTCTGGTGAAATATTGTTTTTCAGCCTGCGGTATTAAGGGTGTTCAGTCGTTTTCAAAAATTTATGTTGCAGATGTCATGCTTAAGAGGGAGTGAGGTGTAGAAGAATGTTGGAATTGTATTTCTACCCGAGTAGTAGTATAAGTTAAAGTGTTAGTGTCATGACCTATTGGCAGTGAGATTAGACGAAGAATCTGGTGATACGAAGTCACAAAGTTAGAAGTCAGAGTGAGGGTGACTTTTGTGTAAATAAATATTTAAGTTAAATAATCAATGTTTGAGGATAATTTACCCTTTCATAGTGATAAACTAATGTGGTAGCTAGTAGCGTGTATGGATTGTATGGTAGTCTGTGGGAAAGGTTTTTGACTCAGATTTATTTATACAGAGTAAGATGTGTCTTCTTAGACCATTGATTATTGTGTGTCAAGTTTCTATCTCTTGTATTCTTGTTATCATTATGTTGTTGAAACTAAAAGTTTAGTGAAGCCGTGTGGGGCTCTTTTGATTCACTAGCGTAGTTGTCTTATCATTCATCTCGTTTTCTTGTTCAAAAACACAAAATCAAAGTCTAGTGAAGCTATGTGAGGCCTATTTAAATTCACTAGCAACTTGTTGTTCTTGTGTTGGTTGAATATATGTATATCCAAATCTTTTTGCATGAGATTGAGTTGGTAGTGAAGTGATACATCCTTGTGTGTTAGTTTAGTAGAAGGTAGAGAAGAAGTTATTAGTCAAGGTGAATTGTTGTTTGCTTGAAGTATGAAGAAAAGCTAGATTAGCCAGGAGGTTGTAATTATAGACTTATGGTTGTTGTGAAATTTGAAGGTAGTCTAAATATACAGTTAAATTTAACGTAGAATGTGGATGTAACAATAGTGGCTTAAGATTAATGATGAATGTTTTGTGAGAATTGTGTGTCAGGTTGGGTTGTAAATCATGTTTAGCACTAGACATTAAGTTTGAATAGTTGATGTCCATAAAGGTGGATGTGATGATTTCTTGGTTAATGATACTAGTTATATGGAATTGATCTAATAGTCTTGAACGGTGTATGTAATAGATTAAGTTTATTTGATTTGTAATGAAGTATGATGTTGTATGTATTAGGTAGAAGTATGCCCAAGGTGATATGAGGTTGTGGTATTTTTTCAAAGGCTATTACATGTTGTGTATGGCTAGTGGTACCATTGAGTTGCAAGGTGGAGAAAGACTAGTTGATGGTACATGATATCCTAAATGGCCAAGTTAAGAAGTTTTGACTGATAGTATTGAGCCTTTTGATATGATCTTGATCCTCATGGTAGAGATATATAAGTTTGGGGTCGGAATATTGGTAGGCTATGACGGAAGAAGTATGGTCCATCAAAGGCTTAGTGATATCCATGTTAAGTTTTAGAATCTAAGATTAAGTTTTGAAGGTTGAACAAATAGAAATAAGAGTAGAAGCACCAGAGGCTATTCACTTTAACTATTGGGATATTCATGAAGATTTGAAGTTAGTAAGTGTTCAAGTATTATATAATGTCTATTGGTGGCTATAAAAGATAGAGTGTATCTTAGAAGGTAGTATTAATAGTGGGTTTTCCACTTTCAGGTATAGTCATTTGGGTGAAGTTCTATGATATGCGATATTGTCATTTTCCAGACCCTAGAGTGCAGTAAGTGTAGTTTAGTTAGAGTCTAGTAAGGGATCTCTCAAACTTAAGATGATGGCTTGAAGCTAAGGAGGAGATGATAAAATGAATAACCAAGTCAGGCTCTCGGATTCTAGTAGTGATGATAGTATGATATAGAACGTCAGAAAGTAAGGGTGAGACTCGACCCATTCTTATCTCAGTATTTTTCAGTTATCCCAATACCTACTCATGCCTCACGTTTTAGTTCCATAATTATAGTTCATGTTCATGTATATAATAGAGAATTATGTGCTCTTGTAGTTCTTAAATAAGGAATTTTAGTTCATTTAGTAGTCGGGATCACATTCCATAAGGTATGAACTCCAAATTGAGGTCATGCAACTCATGACTCATGTACTTATGCTTTATAGTGTGCTCAGTTCCCATAACCCATGCTACATGCCAAATGATTGGCGAGATTCATCTTATAGATAGGTATACTCTCAATTTAGATCACTTTGATGAATCCCTGATGTTGATTCATTGTTCTTCAGGCCTCAGTTTAGTGTCAAGTCTCGTGTAATATCCTTCCGTGCTTCAATATCTAATGTTCTAACCTTTTAGTGACTCCTCCTTATGTGATGATAGTGGTCATGAGTAAATGTTTCTTATTGATAGAAGATCATAGTATGCTTGTTTTAGATAAGGCCATAATTGTGAAGTAAGATCTGGAGCCAAGTCTTTGATATATGTGATGGTTAGTGGAAATTTGTGTGTGTATGTTCTTAGGGTAGCACATGGCAGCTATATTGATTTTGGTTTAGAGAATATGTGAAGTATGTGTTTATGGGTGTTTGCCTTGAAGTTCATATGTGGTTATAAAGATAGGCTTGAATGACATATTAGGATTTAAGTGGAGGAATGCAATATGAGCTAGTGAATCCACAGTAAGAGATCAGAGTTAGTCATTGAAGTAGTAAGGCACGATATGTGTAGGGTGTGAACTTTAAAAAGATATAGAATGTTGAATCATATGGTTTGGACTAGATCGTAGTGTGGCATGTTGTATTTTGTGATTTAAAGTTAGGCTTGATCATGGTGAAAGGATTTAAGCTACTTTAGACATTAGTAGAAAGATTTATCAGTGCCCATATAAGGATTATAATTTAAATCAATGAGTATAGTATTTAAGGAGAATAGTATAGTTAAGGGATATTCGAGAAGTATGCTAAGCTTGAAAATAAGAACTTGTATTTCCTATGGCGTGGTAAGTCTATCCTAGTTATGAGTTATATTTCTATATTCCATGCTATAAAGTAGTGTCAATGTTGGGATCCTTTAGATAGGTGTCTTGCATAACTCATACCCAATATTCTTTGCTCCCTAATGCTACTAGAACTTCTTTAGAAAGAGTGTTGAAGAGATACTCTAGTTAAGTATAAGTGTCTAGTATAATTCAGTCTGTGTAGCCAGCAATTCAACTTAACAGTCAGGCAGAAAAGTTACTGTGGTTTTTCCACCTTTTCACCCGGTCATACTATCTGAAGTCTCATGCGCATGACCATCCCAAGAGATAATCTATTCCATCCATGTAAATTTCAAATTCAGTTCAGTCCAAGCATCATGTTTCAGACTCAATTATGTAGTCATGACTCAGTTCATAAGAGTTCAGAGAATAATCTCAAATTTTCCGAAGTATTTCAGCTCAGACAGTGTAATACCCCAATACGATCTAAGTCTAGTTGTCTCATGATTCATACTTGCATAAGTTATCACTTCTTAATTCAATATGTATGATTGGATCATGAACATTTCAAGGGAATCCTAAACTTTCAGAATGGATTAGCTCCTTGAAGCAGGTAAAGTCAAGTCAGCTCAGAATTCAGCTTCATGATAGAAGTTTAAATGTTTTAGCTTGGCTATATCCTTTCTTTGAAGACATATCATGCCCACATTATTCCATAGCTTAAATAATTCAACATTTCTACCCATTATTCGGGGATGAATGATCCCAAGGGGGAGAGAATTTAACACCCCGTATTTTGGGCTAAAATGAAAAATCATTGTTTCTATGTGTAGAATATCCAAAAGCCATAAATCCTATGAAAATTTGGCATGTTAATCAATTATGTAGTGTGCGAACCTATTTGAGCATGAATTGAGATCATAGAGGTCCCCAAACTCAAGGACGAGTTGAAAACATTCCTATCGTTCGAGTTTGAGTGAGCGTCAAAACTTGGGTAAACTTCTATCGGCCATAA
The DNA here is from genome assembly GCF_002878395.1 of Capsicum annuum. Lineage (NCBI taxonomy): Eukaryota > Viridiplantae > Streptophyta > Magnoliopsida > Solanales > Solanaceae > Capsicum > Capsicum annuum. The sequence goes on along the minus strand of NC_061112.1, from coordinate 107,450,269 downwards.
CTTTTTTCATTTGACGAATTACAAGGGCTACTATATATCAAATGAAATCTCTTCTAATTATCTTTCCAACGATATCAATTTTGCAAAAATCTAATACCCGGGTAAGAAGTTCTGGCTAATTTAAGTCCTAGTTGTAAAATAAGGTCACTTAAGTCCTTGGCGCATCGCGGAGAGGATCTATTTAAGAATTGTCAAATTCCAGTAGCCTAGCGTGATTGTGGAGCATCGCTCTGAAGTTCCAGGTCCGAACCAGTGGGACAACGTGATGGCGCCGCGTCGCGGTGACACCAAGAATCCCATTTGTCAATTTCCAATGAGCCACCGTGATAGTCGCGCGTCGCAGTGGCCCATAAAAGTGGGTTTTCCAATTTAATTTTCCAGCTTCGTTCAGGAGTTAAAAAGGGCACTTTGGACTTTTTCCAGGACTCTTAAACCATACAAACACCGAATTGAAGTCATTTAAAAGCATTCTATTAGGTTTTTCTCAAGTTTTCTCCCAACAAAAAAAACCTTAAATACCCAGAATCGCTTCCAAGAATCTTAAGAATCCACTGTAGCTTTCCCAAATTGAATTGGGATTCAAAGTTCCTAAGTCAAGGGCTTCAAGAACCCTCATCCAAAAGTAAGAGAAAGAGTCTCAAGCAAGCTTATTCGTCAAAGTTCATAATTTGTGGTACGTGGGGTTTATCCTAAAACCTACATGGGCTTGTAAACACTAGAATATGATTTAAAGGTTATCAAGCATGAATTTATAAAGGGGTTTTGAAATACATGATTTTACTATGCATTTATGAATGTTTAATTGTATTGTTGATTTGGTCTTTAGGCCTCCTCCCTTAAATTGATTTACCTGTATATGAATATGTATAAAAATTTAGATTTGAGATTGTTTAGGAGCACAACTTATGAAATCCCTCTCTGGTGATGACTTTAAGTTTATGATCTTAATGTAAAGGATTTGAAATACATGATTTATGTCTTGAAAATAGTTTACTCAAATACCATAGTATTTTTAGCATGATTTAGAGATTTATGAGAGGTAGTTTCTTGATGTAAATATATTTTGTTAAAAGGGAAAGATTTACATGAGATTAAGAGCTTTGACATAGCCACCTTGCATCATTGAAAGTTTGATAAAAATAGTTGCATACATGTATTTACATGATTTTTAAAGTAGGAGTTCTTTGAAATGATTTATTGATATGGTTGTCCCGAATTTATGTTTTAAAAACAAAGAGTGTAATATGCTAATAATGGCTCAGAGATGTGACTTCCAAGTCAATGGTATGACAATACCATAAGTATATATGCCATAACAGAGTATGTTTTCAGAGTATATTTTCAAAGAATGCATGTTTTGAAAGAGTTAAAAAATGGGCTCGAAGAGGGTTAGGTGGTTACCCGAAGAGGGCTTGAGTTCAAGTGACTCTTAGCCTAAAACCATGATTTGCCGATGCGGGTAATTTATTTTATGCTGGCGACGGCCGTGTGGCGTAGTAGAGTCAGAGACTCCGACCCTTGTGGCACACTTGGGTTAGGGGCTTGTTCACCGAGTTAATGGCAGATTCTATATAGCCCATGAAATTTCAGAGTTGTAAGGTATACCACCTAGCGCAAAAGTAAAACAAAGTGTGTCAAAGAGTCCAAATGATTTTTTAGAGTCTATCAACATGTCCATGAGATTTCTGACTATATGATATGTTTATGAATTGTTCTAAATTTCTGCCATATATGTTAAATATAAATTATTATTTTTTATTTTCTCTGCATACCAGTACATCTGTATAGACCCCCTACCTTCCAGGTTCTGAGGCACAATCCTGGGGTCCTGATAAGCTGTAGATTTCTTCAGATGGAAGGGAAGAATCTAGTAGTGAGCCTTCTATATTTCAGAAAGCCTATTTATTTTCAAACATTCATCAGTTGTTATGGTTTTGGTCTACTGGGGGCCTTGTCCCAGGTTCTAGACAGTTGTTATTTGATCGTGTAGTAGAGATTTTATAGACGATTTCAGATGATGTTTAGTTGATATTGAATTTGATTCCTCGTTGTTGAATTGAAACTAGAATATGACCATGTTTTCATATTAGATTATATTTCCGCATGTTCTTTGATTATATGAATGTTGTACATGATAACCAGATAGAATAGGGCATCCTGACCTTCATGGTTTGGGATGCTCATCATGGCCAGGGCCTCGGTTTGGGTCGTGATAGTATGCAATTTATCAACAGGTTAAGGTAGAGAACCAAAGACCTAGTGGTACGTTACAACAGTTTGGTATTCCTACTTGGAAGTGGGAGGAGGTGAACATGGATTTTGTGACTAGTTTACCCCATTCGTGTCGTCATCATAATTTTATTTAGGTTATTGTAGACAGATTGACAAGTCAGCTCATTTTCTGCTAGTTCATACGTCCTATACAACTGAGAATTATGCTAAGTTGTATATCCAAGAGTTAGTCAGATTGCATGGAGTTCTCTTGTCTATCATCTCGGATAGGGGTACTCAGTTTACTTCCTAGTTTTGGAATGCCTTTCAGAGGGATTTTGGTAGCCCGATCCATCCTAGTTCAGCTTTACACCCTCAGAAGGATGGTCAACCAGAGAGGACCATCCAAACTCTAGAAGATATGTTGAGGGAATGAGCTCTTGGTATCAAGGGAGTTGGGATGAGCATTTTCTATTTATTGAGTTCTATTATAATAATAGTTATCATGCTAGCATTCAGATGGATCCATTTGAAGCTCTTCATGGGTGGAGATATAGATCACCCATAGGTTGTTTTGAAGTGAGTGAGGCTGCTTTGCTTGGGCCTAATGCAGTGTTTGAGTCCATGGAGAAATTTAAGTTAATTAGAGAAAGATTGAATACATCCCAGAGTCATCAGAAATCCTACACAAATGTGAGAAGAAGGGATCTCGATTTTGAAGTTGGTGATTTTGTGTATTTGAAGATTTCACCTATGAAAGGGGTGGAGAGATTTGGCAAGAAGGGGTAGCATAGTCCCCGGTATGTTGGCCCTTATAGAATTTTGAGTCGTGTTGGGAAAGTAGCTTATGATCTTGAGTTGCCCGCAAACTTGTCAGCCGTTCATCCTGTATTCCATGTCTCTATGCTTAAGAAGTGCATCAATAACTCCACCATTTTAGATCCTATTGAAAGCTTAGATATTCAGAACAGTCTTTCTTACGAAGAGATTCCAGTTGAGATTTTAGATCATTAGCTTCATAGACTAAGGAACAAAGAAGCTCCCTTGGTCAAAGTTCTTTGGTGAAAACAGTCTATTGAAGGTGCTACTTCGGAAGCAAAAGCAGACATGCGAGCCAAGTACCCTCACCTTTTCTCCTCTAACTCAGATTAGGTTTCTCTGATTCAGAGCCAATTACTACTCTAGGAATCCTTAAGCCTTTCTCTGCTTAACTGAACCTTGTTTAAGGCATCGAACATTAGTTCAGGCGCTACTACTATGGCCTCACCTACCTCGAACCAACCAATTGGAGATTTGCATCTCCTACCGTAGAGATCTTCAAACAGAGCTATCTAAATACTGGAATGATAGTTGTTAGTGTATGAAAACTAGATTAAAGAAAAGTGGTCATCCCAACTACTCTTAAAATAACAACGCATGCTCTTAGCATATCTTTTAGATTTTGAATGGTCCTTTCTACTTGACCATCTATCTAAGGGTGGAAGGTTGTACTGAGGTGAACTTGGGTACCAAGACCCTTTTCGAATGCTTTTCAGAAATAAGAGGTGAACTGGGTACCTCTATCTGATATAATGGATACTGGAACTCCATGTAACTTGACCAACTCTCTGATATAGAGTTTGGTATAGACCTCAGCAGAATAAGAAGTATGCACTGGCATGAAATGAGCAGATTTGGTCATCCTGTCTATACTAACCCAAATATAATCATGCTGATAATGAGTATGAGGCAAACCTATCACAAAGTCCATGTTCACTTCTTCCTATTTCCATGTGGGAATACTGAACTCATGCATAGACCTACTAGGTTTCTGGTGCTCAATCTTAACTTGCTGACATGTAGAGCATTCAGCTACAAACTCTTCAACGTCCCTCTGTATCCCACACCATCAATAGATCTCCTACAAATTGAGGTACATTTTAGTGGCCCCTGGATGAATAGAGTAACGTACACTATGCACTTCTACAAAAAATTCTTTTCCTAAAGTAATCTACACCTGTCACACATAAACGACCCTGGAAATGCAAAACACCATCTCCACCTTGGGATAAAACCTATATTTTATGATCTCTAACTAACTCTTTCAACTTAGAAAGACCGGGATCTCTATCTTGATTTTCCTTCACTTAGGAAACTAGAGATGATTCGGAACAATTCTGAACCTACACACTACCTTCTACTGAATCCACTAAGTGGAAAACTAGTCAGGCAATCTGATGAACTTCCTGAACTAACCTCTTTTTATCATCCTCAACATGAGTAACACTACCCAGAGACAATCTACTTAAAGCATCAGCCACTATATTGGCCTTTCCCGGATAATAAAGATTACTCATGTCATAATCTTTTAATAACTCTAACCACCTTCTCTGACACAAATTCAAATCTTTCTAAGAAAATACATACTTCAAGCTTTTGTGATCTATGAACACATCAACATGTACCCCACACAAATAGTGCCTCCAAATCTTTAAGGCAAATACTACATCTGCTAACTCAAGATCATGAGTCGGATAATTCTTCTTGTAGGGTTTAAGCTATCTGGAGGCATAATCTATGACCTTACCTCTCTATATGAGGACACAACCCAAACCTACTCAGGATGCATCACAGTACATAACAAACCCATCTGAACCATCTAGTAGAGTCAAAACTGGGGCTAAGGTGAGTCGAGTCTTCAACTTTTAAAAACTCTTCTCGCATGAATCTAACCACTAAAATTGGACTTTTTTCTGAGTCAATCTGGACATAGGGGATACAATAGAAGAAAATCCTTCAATAAACCAATGGTAATAGCTCGCTAAACCCAAGAAACTCCTAATATCTAATAGAGAGATAGGTCTAGGCTAGTTTCTCACTGCCTCGGTCTTGTGATGATCAACTTTACTGCCATCACCAAAAATAATATGGCCAGGGAAAGCTATTGATCTTATCCAGAATTCACACTAACTAAATTTAGCAAACAACTGATGATTTCTAAGAGTCTGAAGTACAATTCTAAGGTGATCGGCACGATCATTCTCGCTAAGGGAATAGACAAGAATGTCATCGATGAAGACTATAATGAGCATGTCCAAGTATTGTTTGAACACATAATTCATTAAGTCTATGCAAGCTGTTGGAGAATTAGTAAGACCAAAGAAAATGACTAAAAACTCGAAGTGACCATACCAAGTTTGGAAAGTTGTTTGTGGCATGTCACATTCCCTGACTCTAAGCTGATAATAGCCTGATCTGATATCTATCTTAGAAAAGTAACTAGCACCCTGAAGTTGGTCGAATAAGTCATCAATTCTAGGAAGTGGGTACTTATTCTTGACTATGACTTTGTTCAACTGATGGTAGTCTATATAGATTTTAAGAGAACCATATTTCTTACACACGAATAAGACTGGTGCACCCCATGGGGAAATATTGGGCCTGATGAATCACTTATCTAGGAGATCCTTCAACTAGTCTTTCAACACTCTGAGTTCTACTGGTGACATTCTATATGGCAGAATAGATATGGGCTGAGTATCTAGAAGAAGGTCTATTCCGAAGTCTATTTCCCTAACTGGACGAACTCCAGGAAGATCTTCGAGAAACACATCAAAAAAATTCATTTACTACTAAAACTGACTCAAGACTGGGAGTTCTTGAGTTAGAGTCTTTGACTTGCACAAGATGATATACACACCCCTTGGATATCATTTTTCTTGCTCTAAGGTATGAAATCAACTGACCCTTAAGTGATATAGTACTACCCCTCCATTCAAGGACTGGTTCATTTGGAAACTAAAAATGAACTATGTTGTTTCTACAATCAACTGAGGCATAACATTAATGGAGTCAATCTATGCAAAGAATGACATCAAAATCAGCCATCTCTAGCTCTACTAAGTCTACTGAAGTAACTTTCTGAGATATCATAACCGGAAAGATCCTGTATACCCATTGGGCTATGATAGATTTACCCACTAGGGTTGAAACTGAGAAAGGCTTTGCAAGGATTTCTGGAATGACTCCGAAGTTAACAGCTATATAAGGAGTTACAAAAGATAAAGAAGCTCTTAGATCTAATAAGGCATAAACATGCAAATGAAAGATCTATAAAGTACTAGTGACCACATCAGGAGAATTTTTTTAACCTTTTCTGGACTGAAGTGCGTAAAGCCTATTTGGGCGTTGCCCACTGGTGGCACTGGAAGTAGCACCCTGCTGATTCGGGTGACTTAACTGGGGTAAAGAACGAGTACGCTAACCCTGAGAACCTGACTGAGGACAATCTCTAACTCTGTGTCTTGGCTTGACACACTAAAACAAATATCACTGCCAGCTCCATAGACACCCTTGTGGTTCTTGCCACATTGCTGACAATGAGAATTTGTTTGAGCACTGCTAATACTACCCTGAGAATTAGAACCTAGTGTCCTATCTTGGTTACCATTTATGAACTTAGGGACTAGAGCACTAGCTAAGGATGAAGCTAGAGATTAATATTTTGGACAAAATTAGGAACAGTTACCACCCTCTGACTTAGGCTAATTGAAATTGAAGATACCTATTGTAGATATCTTGTTCTACCTCTATCTCTCTTTATTCTTAGCCTTTTCTATCTGCTAGTCATGGACCATAAGCCTAGATATGTCCATCTCCTTAATCAACATCGTTGTTCTGCACTCCTTAACCACACTATCTGACACCCCGGATAAGAGCTTACTTATTATGGACCTACTGTCTACTACTACATGGGAAGCATACCTGGCCAACTAAGTAAACTTGAAGGAATACTCTTTCATATTCATACTTCCCTGTGTAAGATTGATGAAGTATAAAACCTTGGCTTCTCTTAGCTTAAAGGGAAAGAATCTATCTAGAAAAGCAGTAGCAAACTCTTCCTACTCTATGGGCTCTGCATCTGTGCCCCTGTCTACCTTCTACTCCTTAAACCACCTATAAGCTATATCTTATAGCTGATAGGAAGCAAACTCAGCACTCTCACTGGAAGTTACTCCCATAATGTTTGTGACTTTTTGAACCTAATTAGGTAACTCCTGTGGATCCTCTTCTTACTTAGATCCTGAGAATAGGGGAGGATTCATACGGGTGAAGTCTCGAATCCTGGCTGCAGTAGTATTGGCCACTGGGTGGGCCAAGTTAGCAGCTGGTCATTCATTTTGAGCTGCTACAGAATTGGCTAAAGTAGTGAATGCAGCTCTAAATTCTGCATGAGAGACATGCTCATCTAGGGGATCTGCCTAAATGGGATGAGGTGCTGACTAATTTTTAGTTCTTCTTTTATTAGCCTCTTTGGGAGGAATGTTATGTAAATGAAAAGCAGAAAATGGATTACACTAAGAGTTTAACTTGATCTCATGCTCACTCGCACGACATAAATACAGAACCAAGGGAAACTATTTCCTACAAAATCTCATAGACTCCTGTCCATAATTGTGGCACTACATACCCATGCATAAGACTCTATTAGATGCATCTTTTAGACATCCTAAGACTAAGTTTAACGTTGATCTAATACCAAGTTTGAAACACCTCGAGTCTTTACCCTGGACGTTATACGATGTTTATGACCACGAAGGACCACAAGCTAACCCAAGACTAATATCTACTGTGAGCACCAAAACATGATACTATAATAAATGTAATATAATAGGTTGAAATGCCATAAGGTTCAAAACATCTAAAATACTAATAAAATATATATCATCTATGATAATATCTGTAAAACTAATACTAACTTAAAACTAGTCTGAAAAGCCTTTAAACTGAACTATCGGGATATGGAGTTGATAGGATAATTCCCCAACTAACTCCATCTACTGAAATACTAAATCTGCTATAATAATGAAATAAAAGAATATCCTCAATAGATGAGAACTCACTACTAAAGCAAATACTACTGGCTGAAACTGAATCTGTCTATGTGCTGTTGAGAACTTGAGCATCCGAACCTATGATATATGACATCATAGTTCAAAAAAGAGTATGTGTATGTGGAATGTATTGGTATGCTAGATGAGGTAAGGCTAAATTCAAGGGTTCATATGCATGAAAAATAATTGACGGTATGATTTAGAGTAACTGAACATGACAGTACATGGATAACTGATACAGCTGTAAATACTGAGTATGCACTAATGTGCATATAAATAAATACTATGAATAAACTTGTCTGAAGCTAAGTCCTGAATTTTGATACTGAGTAACTGATATCTAAAGTTACTGATAATTCATTTATAGATACAAGTTGACTGTATCTAGGAGTCCTGATTCTGTAGAACTGAACTGAGTTCTATTCTAAAGAATGAAACTAAGACTATAGAAGGTAATAATCTAACCGACATGCCCCAAATAAGATAAGATAACTAAGTTAGGTTCCAACCTATGACCCCAGTTTGAAGGGTGTCAATATATGTCATTGGTAAAGACACTAAAGAGTCACCCTCATCTGGTAGGTACTCTAATGATAACGGTGGAACCCTCATCTGTTAGGTTAAAGCACCTCATCAACCCTCAACTAGCAGGTTTGATGCCTTGACCTATGTTGGCTATGTAGTGTTGGAATGTAAGGATTGTTTCTAAGGATCACACACTCTTCTCGCAGGTGAGCCCTCATCCTTAGGTTTACTCGGTGCTAAATCCTGCTCCCAACTGAAAGACACTGAACTCATTATATAAATTGGATTGGAATGATACTGATTTTACTGAGTTTTCCCGAGTTCTGGAACTGACTGAGTCCTACTGAGTTTTGTAACTGACTGAGAGTACTATCGATCATGACATGACTGATACTATTCTGTAACTGAAACTGGCTCTAGGTACACAACTAAATTGTCAAGTATTAAATACCCCCAGGACTCGATAGCATGAAAAATAAATCATAGTGTGATCTTGAGATACACAACAATGTACACTTGTCTATAATTCATTCATAAAGGCATTTCATCAAACACTTGTAATGCATTAACTTGTACATGAATAGGGATTACATACTGTTATGTTATAATGGCACTATTTCATTCACATAAACATTTTATCAAACACTTGGGAAGCATGGAGTATTTCACATGATGATGGTCAACACATGTAATCATGAATACACAATTTCAAATTCAAGTGTTAAGCATGCAATTCATATAATCCACCACATAACTATCTCAATTTCATGGAAACTTATAATTTAACATGCATTGGATCCCAATTACTATCATGAACATGAAATCATTAAATTCCAAGAATGGAAATCATAACTCATAATCTTGGAGTTTTAAAAATGGATTCTTGGACATTATTGGTGAAAGGGACCTATAGATAAACACCTAACATACTTGGGTATCCTAATTCTTGAAGTTCTTGGAGGATTTCTTGAATTTGATCTTGATTTCTTGAAGCTAGGGTTTAATAATTGAGAGAGAATGCTTTCTTTTTTGAGATAAGTGATCAAATAATGAGAGAATAGGCTATTTAGGGCTTTAATCCCGTGTTTAGACAAACTGGAATGAGGGGAAAAGACCTAAAAGCCCTTGAAAATTAAATCTTTGAATTAACTAAACATTCCCTATTTTCACCCTTGGTTCAATGCGGTGCTATCACGTTGTATCTCTGGAAATTGACAACTGGAAAAATGCATGATGGTGTGATACGGTGGTATCGCATTGCCATCTTGGATGCGACCTAGAAGTTCACCGTGATGCGGTGGGACCGTGTTGGTACACTAGAAATCGATAAACGTTAAAAGGAGCTTTGGTATGATGCACCAATATCATGGTACCTCACTAGAAACTGACAATTGTCATTTTGACATACTCCGCGATGCGCTACTGGCCTGACTGACAGTGTTTCACAACTGAAACTTAAAATAGCCATAACTTTTTATTCGGCTATCAGATTTAGGCAAATTTTATATCGTTGGAAAGTTAATTCAATTTCCTATGCAGCGTTTGGATCTAAACTAAAAAATATTAAGTGTTTCAAAAATGTCTATTGGATAACTCATGGACTGAGAGTTAATCTTATGTTACAAAAATATAGGGTATAACTGAAGTAGACACAGCTATCATAACTACACCTCTAAAACATATAAGAGGTCGAAAAATATTCAAACCTCTTATACCACTATCTTGATGACTGGTTTAATCCATAAAAATACTTTTCAGAAAGCATACATAGTCCTCCTTTCTTGAAACTACAAAGCCCTCTATTTTCTGCGTATAGATCTCCTCCTCAAGTTCTCCATGTAAGAATTCAGTTTTGACAACCAACCGCACCACATCGGGATCAGTGGTGGGATCCGAGATCAGGCCTACGCTACCACTACATACACAATTAGAAATCACAAACATGGGTCGCACCACAAAACTTTGAAGGTCGGAGCAACAAAATTTTGGTTACAGCTCTAACATATTCCATAGCACTATGAAAAAGACACAAAATAACTTCTCGCTCCCTCTTCGATAAGATAAACCCTAAGACTAGCATGTATTTTCAAAACACAAACCCTCAAATGATACCTAGGGGCTCGTGGTCATCTATTGAATAAAGCAGGAGATGAGGCTGAGTGGCAAAGCTTTCGAAATTCTGCACATCACCTTTTGGCAGTCGATGAGCATTTGTTGAGTCAGTTTTAAATGTTGCTACAGAAATAACCAATTTCTTGGAAATTGATAAGTCCACAAGAGAACCTTGCTGCAACTAATAAATAAAAAGTTTCACAGACGTTTTGCTTTGGGTGTTTTCTTTAACACACCCATACTTGACGTAACCCTTGGTATGGCCTGTTATGGATTGTCTTGAAGAGATATTTTTTCTACAATAGATGCATTAGTACATCCATATACCCTACTGCCTATTGTGTTCCTGCATCTTTTTGTTACTTCCATGTTCATCATTTTAGGGAGAGTAGCATATATATATATATATATATACACATATTTACATGTATATATATGTGTGTGTATGTATAAATATATATAAATATATATATATATATATACATATATGTATATATATGTAGGAGGTAGTTGGGTTCTGGAGCAACACAATTTTTATTCAAATATTTATATTGTATTGGAAAATTTGTTGATGTATTACTTTATTTCTTTCTTTGGCACCTGTGCATTTATTTATTTTGCTAGTACTTTACTTTTTAGATGAAAAGATGGATTTATTTGGATAGAAATAATAAGATTTCACCAATTTTGTTCTGAAAATAGTACATTAAGTTATGATCAATTTGTCGAAAGGGCATTGGATTCGATCTAAGGCATTGGAAATCTCTAGCACAAAGTTGAGTTGAGAGTCTTTCTACCGATTAAATTTTTGTATAAGTTCTTTCTACAGCTTGATCCATGGTTCGTGCAATGGGCCATACGGCGAGAATTTTTTCCAACTCTAACTAATTTAAGGATATTATAGTCCAAAACCTTTTAGAAATCATCATACATTACCTTTAATCTTTCTATAAGTCCAGATATATTGTTAGGTTTATGACGTTTTGATGATTGACATATAAATGAAACATGTTACTCAAGCTGGTCCCAAAACATGAATATAGAAGTTGATCTCACTGGATGACACAGAATAATTTGCTTAAAGTCAGGAATAGATAAGCCTTCTCAATGTGATCATAATCACGTGTGATAAAGAAGAAGTTATAGTTGAATACAACACCTTATTGATAAACTGAAAAGACAGAGTTTCACTTAAATGAGAAGTTCAGGTTGAAGAAGAATTTTTATCAAAGCAAGGAGTTGTATTTGAAGAATAAATTTTAGTTGACAACAAACTCTGTTGAATTAAAGAGTTTGAAGCAAAGTAGAAGACCAAGGACGTTGAAGGGCTCTTTGAAGAGTTGTTATATATCGAGGGATTAACTCATTTCATTATTCATGCATTTACAAAGAGAGCAACATATTGACAAATTACCTGGGAAGTTCCAAAGCTTGAAGTAGTCAAAGTTGAACCTGTTTCTATTACTTAGAGTTAAAGGAGTGTTAGACTTTATGTATTAGGTTGGTTCTTGTGTTATAATATTTTTTAGTCTTAGTAAAGTATAAACTGGGTTAGGATCTTTGTCTTCATGTTTTGGAACTCGAATATTTGGGAACACACACTTTGGTAAGGTTATGAGTTAGAGTTTAATTCCTAGATTACAAGAGTCTTGTAATTTGTTGACTGTTGAGGCTTAATTGTTTAGTGAAGTTGGGATTAAATTATGTAGAGCTATAGGTCGTGGTATTTTACACTCTTTGAGCCTGGTGTTTTTCACGTAAACATTATTGTACAATTACTTATTGTTTTAGATAGATAGAAACACGTTAGTCAACCTGTTCCACTGATAGGCAACTGTCAGGATAAAATAGGTAATCAGTAGGGCACATAATTTAACAAGTGATATCAGAGCGAGGTTGTCTTGCATAAGGATAGAACCTAAGAAAAGATCAATATTATGAATTCTGCACCCCCTACTGGCATATTGAAGGCCAATCCTCTACTAGGATACCACTTTTTTTATGGTACGCATTTCGTTTGGTGGAAAGCTAGAATGGAAATATTTATTCAAGGAGAAGACTATGAGTAGTAGGGCAGAATTACTGATGGTCCTACTATCCAAATGAAGTACGAAGATGGATAACAAGTTAAAAGGTGAGAATTGAATTTACTGCTGATGATCTGGTGGCACTATAGAAATATGAAAGACTGAAAAACATCTTAGTATGTGGAATAAGTCCATCTAAGGAAAACAGAGTGTCCACTTGCACCACTGCCAAGAAAATTTGGGTTGCGTTGGTAAATGCAGATGAGGGCACCACTCAGGTGAGAAAATTTAGATTTGCTCTTCTCTTTACTGAATATGAAGCTTTTATGATCAAGTATTGTGAATCCCTTCATCAGATGATGTCAAGACTCACAGCTTTAAGCAATGAATTGATCTCATTGGAAAAAGTCATCACTATTGAGGAACAAGTTGAGAAAGTGTTTAGGTCTTGCCAAAATCTAAATGAGATGTCAATTTTACCGCAATTACAGAGTCAAAGGATCTAACTAGTATCACTTTCGATTAATTAGTGGATAACCTGAAGACTTATTTGATGGAAATTGATGAAACCAAGAATAATAAGGCAGCTTTTGAGAAATCCTTGGACGTAAACCGTTAGTCAATGATGGAAAGTGGAACTGACTGAATAACAGGTGGCTTTTGCAATGAAAAATTTTAGAAAAGTCTTCAAAAGAAAGAATGGAATAGGTAGCAAAAGTCGTTCCAATGAAAATCCCACTGGGTGTTATAAGTGTTGCAAAACTGATCATCAAGTCAAAGATTGCTCCATTTGGAAAATTTAATGGAGAAAGGAAAAGGTGAGAAAGAATTAAAAGAAAAGACCAAGAAAAGAGATAGGGAGGATTTAGCTATGTAACTTCCTGGGGATCTGATTTTGAAGAAATGGGAGAGGAAGAAGTAGATGAAACTACTCTAATGGAAATTGGAGATTCAGACATGGAAGATGAATACAACACAGTTGAGGTAAGTTTTCCTAAACTCAAAAACAATTTACATTTGTTTTTCAAAGAAAATCTTATGTAACGCCCAAAAAATGGGTCCCAAGACGTCACACAGTGCTCAAGACTACGATTAGTCTCAAGCTAACCCTGTAAGCCTTCTACTACGTCTAGAATTTAAATTAAAGGGACTTAAGCAAAAATCAATACTGAAATACCTAATTATCTAAACTGTGCTAAAATCAACTGATCATAATGTCTGAACAACAAATACTAGAAGTCTGAATTTTAGCTAGCAGTCGGACAAGCCTCTACAACTAAGGACTAGAGAGCCTTTGGGACAAACCCCCAACTAAGTCGAACTGAACTGAAATCAACTAAACAATTTCTACTAAAGCTAAAGCTCTGAATAAATGGGTCCTCGAACTATGAGGACTCACGAACTTTTGGGATGGAGATAGAGATGCCCAAAATCACTCGCATTGTTGAGACTGAACACCTGATCGTACATTATTAAATAATATAGCACATAGACGTATATGTGGATCAGTACTTTGAGGATGTATTGAGCATGTTGGGGGTGAATGCATAAGTAAAATAATATCTTAATGTTATCAAAATTCATAAAATATGCATGCTAAATGTAATGACTCACATGGGCTTGAATATATGAAAGCTGAAAATTTTAAATTAGAAATAATTAAACATATGTATAAATTTGGAGAGCCATCATATTTAATTCTAGAAGCTGAACTATCATTCTGTTATTCTTTTCTGTTAGGCTATAGCGAATTCCTTTAAAAAGCAGTTCTTCAAGGTTTTTAAGCTGTAGGAAGGTTCTTCTAACCAACATACACTATGTAAGCTATCATAGTGTCCAATGTCTAGCTCCCCTAAGGAGAAAACCTTGTATTGGGGAGAGGTGTCATACTCTTGCCAGGGAGTATAACCTAAGCTAAATGATCACATTTGTTACTGTCATTCTTATAGAAATGGAAATAACTAAATCTATACCTACGTTGGCTTGTAGTTCTAGGAAAGTAGGATACGGTAAACCCACACTTCCCACTCGGTGCTAAATACTACTCCCTTTAATCTGTATGATCATTCTGTAGGAAATCCACTTTAAAAGTCATAATGATTCATATTGAAAGCTAATTGTGTATCTGTTAGTTTAAAGCTGAAGTTTAAGCTATAAGTGGATTCCATATTGTTAGCTAAAGATCAAAAAAATCAAAACTGATCATAAACATATCCTGGGACGCTTAAAAGCAAAATTTCTTGGATTATAAATATCAAAGCAAGGGCTTAGTAACCCATATGTCAAACTCAAGGAAAATCATAGCCAATAGCCAAAATCATAGGGTTTTTTCACAATTCTAATCATAATAATGCCATTCAATTCTTTCTATATATGTAAAAATAAGGCAAACGCATGGACATGTAGAAATAAAGATGCAAATCATCATTCCAATCACTTGTAATAGCATAATCTTCAAATAACAATCATTGGGTATGAACCCTAAATTTAAATTCATGTGTAGTCATACAAAATTGAGTAAATTTGTAATTAAAAACTAGTTTTGGGCGCAAGGGTGAAAGGATTACCCTTGTTCATAACCCCACATACCTTAATTGATGAAATTGATGAAGAAACTTGATCTTGGATTCCTATTTGTGCTCTTAAAGATTTATTCTTGGAATTTTTGAATCTGGGAACCTTGAATTTAGAACTATCTTGGAAAAAGAATGGTGGAATTTTGATTTCTTGGGGTTTAAGTTTGGAAGCTCTAGGGTTTCATTGAGATAAAGTTGATGAATAAGGAGTATAATGATCTTAGGATAGGTGAAATCTTGTGTTTTTCATGAATTTGGGGCTTGGGAAAAATACCAAACTACCCTTTAAAATCAACTTTGGAAACTGGAATCTCGATATTGGCATACGACGTGATGCATTGCTTATCGTGGTGCCATTATTGAAAAATGACGAACACAATTTTGCCCTTTGGTGCGACGCGAGCTAATCACAGTGGCTCGCTGGAAAAAGGATGATCCCTAATTATTCCATCACCGTGATGCGATTTTATTGCGTCGCCTCACTTGAAAAGTTGGAGCGTAAAAATGCACCCCTCCGAGATGCGATACCCGCTCTACCTCGATTTTTAGTGCGACACACGCCTATCATAGTGGGTTACTAGAAACGGGACAATTTCCATCTTGGCCATCACTGTGATGCGGCATTTTAGTGGTGAGCCACTTCTATTTACTAAAATGGCCATAACTTCTCACCCGGGTATCGAATTAAGAAAAAATTGGTATCGTTGGAATGCTAATTCAATTATCTACCCATTAGTGGGTCTAGAGCTGGAAATTGTACATGTTTCAAGATTTATTAATTTTTAAAGTTGACCCATGACACACTATGAGCTAAACGGGACTAAGAAAAGTTCGGGTATTACAATATCTCCCCCTTGGAAACATTCGTCCTCAAATGAAACTAATTAAGCTGAGATACTGAGGAACTAAGACTATAAACTGACATGCACAACTGAAGCGTGACTAAACTGATTTGCAAATGCAAAAATTATCAAGGGAATGACTATATAAAGATGAAACTTGGGATGAAAAAGAGATGATCTGAGGAAACTTGTTACCTTGAACTGATTTTGAATTCGCGGCAAAAAGATAAGGGTACTTGGTCTGCATATCTAGTTCTGCTTCCCAAATGGCTCCCTCAATGGATTGATTATGTAAAAGAACTTTGACCAAGGGAACTTCTTTGTTCCTTAGTCTACAAATTTGGTGATCTAGGATCTCGGTTAGAATCTCCTCAAAACAGAACCTATTATGAATATTTGTGATTTCTAAGGGTACTACAACCGCTGGATCACCAATACACTTCTTTAACAAAGACACATGGAATATGCGGTGAACTGATGATAAGTCTGCAGGCAACTCCAGCTCGTATGCCACCTTCCCAACATGATTAAATATTCTTTTGGGGACAACATAGCAGGGACCAAGTTTCCCCTTTTTGCCAAATTTTTTCACCCCTTTCATCGGTGAAACCTTCAAATAAACTAAGTCATTAACTTTAAACTCAAGAACTTTTCTCTTCACATCTATATTAGATTTCTGACGACTCTAAGACATTTTCAATCTTTCTCAAATCAACCGGACTTTCTCCATAGCTTCTAACACCATATCTGGCCCAATCAAAGTGTCCTCAACTACTTCGAACCAATTAAAAGGTGACCTACATCTCCTCCTATAAAGAGCCTCAAATGGGCCATCTGAATGCTAGCATGATAACTATTATTGTAGGTGAACTCGATCAACAACAAATGCTCATAGAAACTACCTTTGAAATCAAGCACACATGGCCTCAACATTTCTTCTAGAGTCTGAATAATCCTCTCTACCTGACCATCTGAGGATAAAAAGCTGTACTAAGATGGGCTTGAGTACCAAGATCCTTCTAAAAGCTTTTCCAAAAGTTATAGGTAACTGAGTACCCCTATCCAAAATGATAGACAAAGGACCTCCATGCAAATTAACCAACTCTTTAATATACAGCCTGGCATGATATTTAGCTGAGTAGGATGTATGAACTGGCAGGAAATATGCTAATTTTTTCAACTTATCAATAATAACACATAACGAATCATGCAAACAATGTGAACGAGGGAACCCTATCACAAAGTCCATGTTCACCTCTTCCCACTTCCAAGTAGGAATACCAAACTCCTGCAATATGCCAGTAGGTCTTTAGGCCTCTACCTTAACATGTTGACAAGTTGCATATTTTGCTATAAATTCTTCTATATCTCTCTTCATACCACTCCATCAATAGACTTCCCAAAAATTATGCTACATCTTCATGGCTCCGAGATGAATAGATTAACGTGCACCATGCGCTTCTGCCATAATCTATTGCCTCAAATCATCAACACATGGCACACATAATATACTCTAGTATTTCAACACACCATCTCACCCTTAGGAGAAAACATCCACTTTTTGGTCTTTAACTGAACCCTTCAGTTTGACAAATTAGAATCCTTATCCTACTTCTCTTTCACCTCAAAGACTAGAGAAGATTCTAAACTACTCTGCGCCCAAAAATTCCCTTCAGCTGAGTCAACTAAACGAACACCCAATCTAGCCAATTAATGAACTTCTCGAACTAGGTCCTTCTTATCACCCTCTACATGACCAACACTACCCATAGACAATCTACTAAGAGCATCTACCACAACATTGGCCTTGCCCAGATGATACAAAATACTTGTGTCATAATCCTTCAATAATTCTAACCACCTTCTCTGATAAAGATTTAAATCTCTCTGTGTAAACACATACTACAAACTTTAATGGTCTATAAACATATCAACATGTTCCCCATAAAGATAGTGTCTCTGGATTTTCAAAGTAAACACAACGGCATCTAATTCAAGATCATGAGTAAGATATTTTTTTTTGTGAGGCTTAAGCTATATAGGGGCATAGGCTATGACCTTACTTCTCTGCATTAAAATACAACCCAATTGAAATCTAGAAGAATCATAATCGACAATGAATCCTTCTGTACCATAAGGTAATGCTAAGACTGGGGCTGAAGTGATTCGATCCTTCAATTTCTTAAAACACTTTTCACAAGAATCTAACCACTGAAACTTGACTTTCTTCTGAGTTAATTTGGTTATGGAAGATGCAATGGCAAAAACCCCTCAACAAACCGTCTATAATAGCCAGCTAAACCCAAGAAACTTCTGATGCCTGATGGAGAAATTAGCGTAGGCCAGTTTCTTATTACTTTTGTCTTTTGTGGGTCAACTCTAATGTCGTTACTAGAAACAACATGACCGAGGAAAGCTATTGTCCTTAGCCAAAATTCACACTTGTTGAATTTGGTGAACAACTGGTGATCTCTATGACTTTGCAATACAATTCAAAGATGAGCTGCATCGTCATCCTTACTACGACAATAGACAAGAATATCATTGATAAAGACTATGAGAAATATTTCTAGGTACTGTTTAAACACTCTGTTCATCAAGTTCATAAAGGCTGCTGGAGTATTTGTTATCCCAAAAGACCTGACTAGGAATTCAAAATGACCATAACGGGTTCTGAAAGCTGTCTTTAGAATATCACATACCCTTACTCTAAGCTGATGATAGCTAGATCTAAGGTCTACCTTGGATAAGTAACTTGCACCTTGGACTAAGTTGAATAAGTCATCAATCCTATAAAGAGGATATTTGTTTTTAACTATGAATTTATTCATCTAATGATAATCAATGCACATGCACAAAAAATTATCGTTCTTTCGCACGAATAGGATGGAAGTGCCCCTTGGAGAAATATTAGGCCTTATAAACCTCTATCTAAGAGGTCTTTGAGTTACTCTTTCAACTCTTTAAGCTCAGTAGGAGCCATACGATATAGAGGAATGGAGATGGGCTGAGTATCAGGAAGAAGATCAATTCTGAATTCTATTTCCCTTTTGGGAGGTATCCTTAGAAAATATTTCGGAAAAACTTAAGGAAATTCATTGATTACACAAACTAACTGAACGATTGGAGTCTCAGACTTAGTGTCTTTGACTCAAACTAGATGATAGCTACACCCTTTTGATATCAACTTTCTGGCTTTAAGATAGGATATGAAATGAATCTAAGGAGATACTAAAATACCTTCCCACACAAAGACTGGCTCATCAGGAAACTAAAACTTCACTACTCGAGTGCAATAATCTATGGATGCATAATAGGAATGGAGCCAATCTATACCAAGAATAAGGTTAAAGTCAACGATGTCTAATTATATCAAATCTGCTAATATAATCCTATGAAGGACAGTGAAATGACACTTTCTATAGATCTATTTGGCAACAACTGAGTCACCTACTGGGGTAGAATAGAGAAGGGCTTAGAAATCTTTTCAGGATCTATTCCAAAATTTATTGTAACCAACGGAGTCATATAAGAGATATTTGACCCTAGGTCTAACAACATATAAACATCAAAATGGAAGACACGAAGTATACAAGTACCAACATCAAGTGAACTCTTTTTCTCCTGGCGGGATGGCAGATCATAGAACCAATTCTGGCACTGACCACCACCAGTACTAAATGAGGTACCCTGAGGAGGAGCTGGCTGACCTATAAGAGCTAGTGCACTAGTGGTCTAAGTCTGTGGACGGACAACCCTATTTCTTTACTTAGCATATAGGCACTCTTTGATACCGTGACCCAACTTACCAAATATAAAACAACCTTTTTGTCCTAACAAATACTCACTAAGATAATTCTTGCAACATCTAGCACATACGGGATAGATAGGCCTTCCACACATATTATTCTTAGACTTGAACATAAAAGTCCTATCCCACTGCTCCAGTTTGGTTTTGGGTGTGGGAGCACTAGCTAAAGATGGTGTTGGCAAGTGCGGGCGACTCTAAAACTATGAACGATTTCCCCCTATAAATCTTGATTGACCATACTCAAACTTCCCAGTTCTAGCCTTCTTATATTCTCTATCTCTTCCCTTCAACTTTTTTCCTCAATTTGTTGGGCATGAGTGATCAATCTACCAAGATCCACATCTCTAATAAGTATGACAGTCCTTTACTCTTTGACTACCAATCCATACACTCAGGTAACCAACTTACTCATACTAGGTTTAGTATCATATATCAACTCAGGAGAATACTTAGACAACTGGTTGATCTTAAGGCAGTACTCCTTCACTGTCATCGCGCCCTGCCTCAGGTTCATGAATTACATAATATTTGCTTCCCATAACTCATATGGAAAGATCCTTCTTAGAAATATATCTTGAAATACCTGCCAACTCATAGGAGCTGCATACTTACCCCTACCTTTCTTCCACATAACAACCTAATCATAAGAAATATCCTTTAGCCTATAAGAAGACAATTCTACACTCTCCTCTTCAGTAACATACATAACTTAGATGATCTCTTTCACCTTATTAAGATATAATTATGGGTCCTCACTTACCTTTGACCTAAAAAATTCAGGCGAATTCATCCTCATGATGTCACGAAGTTTGGATGTAGCTAAATCACCCACTTATTATTGTGGGACTACAGCCTGATGGGTCTCTTGAACATTAGCAGTCACAGCTTGGTCCAATGCCTGAAAGGCATCCCGAAGTTCAACATGAGACACATTCTCATTCAAACGATCAGTAGGTTGAGTTGGATGGTTATTATTTCTACAGGCATTAACTCTGTGAGAAGGCATATTCTATCTTGTAAAATCATGAGTTAGGAGAAGATAGAGATAGTTCTAAGCTCAATGGATCATGAAAGAAAAAAGATGATGTCCTAAAATGTCTCGTAGCCACTTTCTTATAAATGTGGGACACTTCACACCCATGATCAAGACTTTGGGTAACATGGATTGTTTGACTCCCTAGGACTCTTTAAACCTTAGACTCTAATACCAAGTTTGTAACATCCAAAAAATATGTTCTGATATGTCACACGATGCTCAACACTATGAGTAGTCT
The DNA here is from genome assembly GCF_002878395.1 of Capsicum annuum. NCBI lineage: Eukaryota > Viridiplantae > Streptophyta > Magnoliopsida > Solanales > Solanaceae > Capsicum > Capsicum annuum. The sequence goes on along the minus strand of NC_061112.1, from coordinate 107,429,018 downwards.
CGAGCTAACCCTATAAGCCTTGTACTAAGTCTGGAATTTAAATTAAAGGGACTTAAGCAAAAATCAATACTAAAATACTGAATTATAGGAACTGAACTAAGATTAACTGACCATTATGTCTGAACAACTAATATTGGAAGTCAGAATATTATCTAGCAGTCTGACAAGCCTCTACTACTAAGGACTAGAGAGCCGCTGGGACAAACCCTTAACTGACTCGAACTGAACTAAAATAAACAAAATAATTACCACTAAAGCAGAAGATCTGAGGTCCTCAAACAATGAGGACTTACCAACTGTTGGGATATAGATAGAGATGCCCAAAATCACTTGCGTTGTAGATACTGAGCACCTAAACCTACATTATTAAACAATGTAGCACATAGACGTATATGTGGATCAGTACTTTAAGGATGTACTGAGCATTAGGGGGTGAATGCTTAAGTAAAATAATATCTTAATGTAATCAAAATTCATAAAATATGCATGCTAAATGTAATGACTCATATGGGCTTGAATATCTGAAAGCTGAAAATCTTAAATTAAATATAATAAAACATATGTCTAACTGCTGATCCATCACATTTAATTCTAGAAGCTAAACTATTATTCTATTAGTATTTTCTATTAGGCTGTAGACAATTCTTTTAAAAGCTATTCTGCAAGGTTTTTAAGTTGTAGGGAAGTTCTTTTAATCGACATACACTATGTGAGCTATCATAGTATCGAATGTCTAGTTCCCCTTATGGAAAAAACTTACATTGGGGAGATGTGTCAAACTCTTGCTAGGGAGTATAACCTAAGCTAAGTCATCACATCTGGAACTGTCATCCATATAGAAATGGAAATAACTAAATTTGTTCCTACGTAGGCTCGAGTTCTAGAAATGTAGGATGCGCTAAAACCCACACTTCCCACTCGGTGCTAAATACTACTCTCTTTTAATCAGTATGTTCATTCTGTAGGAAATCTACTTTAAAAGTCATAATGATTCATATTGAAAGCTAATTGTGTATCTGTTTGTTTAAAGCTGAAATTTAAGCTATAAATGGATCCCATATCTTTAGCTAAAGATCAAAATATCAAATCTTTATTTCAAAATTGATCATAAACATATCATGGGATTCTTAAAAGCAAAATTTCTTGAATTATAAATGTCAAAGCTAGGGCTTGGTAACCCATATGTCAAACTCAAGGAAAATCATCATGAATTATAGTCAATAGCCAAAAACATAGGATATTTGCACAATTCTAATCATAATAATACCATAGGTTGAAAGGATTACTCTTTTTCATAACCCGACATACCTTAATTGATGAAATTGATGAAGAAACTTGATCTTGGGTTCCTATTTGTGCTCTTAAAGATTGATTCTTAGAATTATTGAACTTGGAACCTTGAATTTAGAACTATCTTGGAAAAAGAATGGTGGAATTTGAATTTCTTGGGGTTTAAGTTTTGAAGCTCTAGGGTTTCTTCGAGAGAAAGTTGATGAATAAGGAGTACAATGTGCTTAGGATAGGCTAAATCTTGTATTTTTCACGAATTGGGGGCTTGGGAAAAGAACAAACTACCCCTTAAAAATAACTTCAAAAACTAGAAGCCCGATTTTGGCATATGGAGCGGCGCAGTGCTTGTCGTGGAGCCATTCTAGAAAAATAACGAATGCAATTTTGCCCTTTGGTGCAACACAGGCTAATCGCGGTGGCTCACTGAAAATAGTATGAGCCCCATTGGTCCATCACCGCGATTCAATAAAATCTTGTCACCTCACTAGAAAAGGATGAGTTCAACAATATACCCCTCCGCGACGTGGTATCCGCTCCACCATGATTTTTGGCGTGACACAGGCCTTTTATGGTGGGTTACTAGAAATGGGACAATTGATATTTTGGCCATCACCGCGATGTTGAATTATTGTATTGAGCCACTTCTATTTACTAAAATGGCCATAACTAGAATGAAGGAAAAATTTGTATTGTTGGAAAGTTAAGTCAATTATATACCAGTTGGTGGGTCTAGAGCTGGAAAATTGTACACGTATCTAGAGTTATTCACTATTAAAGTTGACCCATGACACACTAGGAGTTAAACAGAACTAAGAAAAGTTTTGAGTATTATAATATCTCCCCCTTGGAAACATTCATCCTCGAATCAGACTAATTAAGCCGAGATACTGAGGAACTAAGACTATAAACTAACATTGACAACTGAAGGCTGAATAAGATTATTTACAAATGCAAAAATTATCGAGATAATGACTATAAAAATTGAAACTTTGGATGAAAAAGAGATGATCTGAGGAAACTTTTTACCTTGAACTTATTCTGAGTTTGCGGGAAATAGATGAGGGTACTTGGTCCGCATATCGGCATCTGCTTCCCAAGTGGCTTCCTCAACGAATTGATTACGCCAAAGAACTTTGACCAAGGGAACTTCTTTGTTACTTGGTCTATGAATCTGGAAATCATGGATCTCAATTGGAATCTCCTCAAAAGAGAGCCTAACATGAATATTTGTGCCTTTTAAGGGATGACAAGCCTATAGGCAACTCCAGCTTGTATGCCCCCTTCCCAACATTACTCAACATTCCGTAGGGATAACATAGAGGGGACTAAGTTTCCTCTTTTTACCAAATCTTTTCACCCCTTTCTTGGGTGAAATCTTCAAATAAATTAAGTTATCAACTTCAAACTCAAGAACTCTTCTCCTTAAATTTGCATAAGATTTCTGACGGCTCAGAGCTATTTTCAACCATTCTCGAATCAACTAGACTTTCTCCATAGCTTCTAACATCACATTTGGCCAAATTAAAATGGCCTTACCTACTTCGAACCAACCAATAGGTAACCTACATCTCCTCTCATAAAGAGCCTTAAATGTAGAAATCTGAATGCTAACATGATAACTGTTATTGTGGGCGGACTCGATCAACAGAAAATGCTCATCCCAGCTATCCTTGAGATCAAGCACGCATGCCCTCAATATATCTTCTAGAGTCTGAATGGTCCTCTCTTCTTGACTATCTACCTGAGGATGAAAAGTTGAACTAAGATAGACTTGGGTACCAAGACCTTCTGAAAGGCTTTCTAAAAGTGAGAGGTAAACTGAGTACACCTATCTAAAATGATAGACAAAGAAACTCTATGCAATTTTAACAACTCTCTAATATATAGCTAGCATAATCTTCAGCTGAGTAGGTTGTATGAACAAGTAGGAAATGGGCTGATTTCTTCAACCTACCTACAATAACCTATATCAAATCATGAAGATGACGTGAACGGAGTAAACCTATCATAAAATCCATGTTTACCTCTTCCTACTTCTAAGTGGGAATACCAAACTCCTGTAATGTGCCACCAGGTCTTTGCTGCACAACCTTAACTTGTTGACAAGTTACACACTTTGCTACAAATTCTGCTATGTCTCTCCTCATACCACTCCATTAATAGACTTTTTGCAAATCGTGGTACATTTTGCTGGCTCCAGGATGAATGGAGTAACGTGCACCATGCGCTTCTGCCATAATCCACTACATCAAATCATCAACACATGGCACATATAATCTACTCTGGTATCTCAATACACCATCTCCCCCTTAGGAGAAAACCTCCACCTTTTGGTCTTTAACTAAACCCTTCAGTTTGACTAAATTAGAATCCTTATCCTACTTCTCTTTTACCTCAGAGACTAGAGAAGATTCTAAACTATTCTGTACCCAGACATTCCCTTTAGCTGAATCAACTAAACGAACACCTAATCTAGCCAATTGATAAACTTATCGAACTAGGTTCTTCTTATCACCTTCTACATGAGAAACACTACCCATAGATAGTCTACTAAAAGCGTCACAACAACATTGGCCTTTCCCATATGATACAAAACACTCATGTCATAATCCTTTAACAATTCTAACCACCTTCTTTAATGGAGATTTAACTCTCTCTACGTAAATACATACTTTAAAATTTTGTGGTTCATGAACACATCAGCATGTAGCCCATAAAGATAGTGTCTCCAAATTTTCAAAGAAAACACAACGGCAGCTAATTCAAGATCATGAATAGGATAGTTCATTTCATGAGGCTTAAGTTGTCTAGAGGTATAGGCTATGACCTTACCTCTGTTCATCAAAATACAACCTAATTGGACTCTATAAGCATCATAATAGACAACGAATCCATCAGTACCATCAGGTAATGCTTAGACTGGGACTAAAGTGAATCGAGCCGTCAATTCCTAAAAACTCTTTTCACAAGATCTGACCACTGAAACTTGACTTTTTTCTGATTTAATTTATTCATGGGATATGTAATATATGAAAACCCCTCAACAAACCATCTATAATAGCCAGCTAATCCTAAGAAATTTTTGATATCTGCTGGAGAAATGGGTCTAGGCCAGTTTTTTACTGCTTCTATCTTTTGGGGATCAACTCTAATACCATCACCAGAATTAATATGATTGAGAAAAGCTACTAACCTTCTCCAAAATTCATACTTGTTGAATTTGGTGAACAATTGGTGATTTCTAAGAGTTTTCAATACAATTCTAAGATGATCTGCATGGTCATCCTTACTACGGGGATAGACAAGAATATCATCGATAGAGACTATGAGAAATATGTCTAGGTACTGTTTGAACACTCTGTTCATCAAGTCCATGAAGGCTGCTGGAGCATTTGTTAGCCCAAAAGACAAGACTAGGAATTCAAAATGACCATAATGCTTTCTGAAAGTTGTCTTTTGAATATCATATTCCCTTACTCTAAGCTGGTGATAGCCGGATCTAAGGTCTATCTTGGATAAGTAACTTGCACCTTAGAGTTGGTCAAATAACTCATCAATATTTTTTTAACTATAATTTTATTCAGCTGACAATAGTCAATGCACATGTGCAGAGAACCATCTTTCTTTCAAACGAATAGGATGGAAGTGCCCCATTGAAAAAAACTAGGCCTTATGAAACCTTTATCTAAGAGGTCTTTGAGTTTCTATTTCAACTCTTTAAGCACAGCAAGAGCCATACGATATGGAGGAATAGAGGTGGGATGAGTATTGTGAGGAAGATCAATTTTGAATTCTATTTTCCTTTCGGGAGGTACCCCTGGCAAATCTTTGGGAAAAACTTTAGGAAAATCATTGACTAAACGAACTAACTGAACCATTGTAGTCTCAGAGTTAGTGTCTTTGACTCAAATTAGGTAATAGGTACACCCTTTTGATATCAACTTTATGGATTTAATAAAGGATATGAAATGACTCTTGGGAGACAATAAACTAACTTCCCACTTAAAGACTTGCTCATCAGGATACTAAAACTTCACCACTCGGGTGCAACAAACTATGGATACATAACAAGAATGGAGACAATCCTTACCAAGAATAAGTTTAAAGTCAACCATGTCTAATTCTATCAAATCTGCTAACACGATCCTTTGAAGGACAGTGATATGACACTTTCTATAGATATGTTTAGCAACAACTAACTCACCTACTGGGTAAAAATAGAAAAGGTCTTAGAAAATTTTTTAGGATGTGTTCTAAAATTTACCGCAACTAATGGAATCATATAAGAGAAATTTGACCCTAGGTGTAATAGCACATAAATATCAAAATGGAAGACACGAAGCGTATCACTAGCAACATCTGGTACCTGGTGATATGGCTAAGCATAGAACTGATTTTGGAACTGACAGCCCCTGATACTATATGAAGCACCCTGGGGATGTGTTCTAAAATTTACCGCAACTAATGGAATCATATAAGAGAAATTTGACCCTAGGTGTAATAGCACATAAATATCAAAATGGAAGACACGAAGCGTATCACTAGCAACATCTGGTACCTGGTGATATGGCTAAGCATAGAACTGATTTTGGAACTGACAGCCCCTGATACTATATGAAGCACCCTGGGGAGGAATTGGTGACCTATAAGAGCTGGTGCACTAGTGGCCTGAGTCTAGGGACTGACATCCCTATTTCCTTTATTAGCATATAGGCACTCTTTGATACCGTGACCCAACTACAAAATCTAAAAAACCTTTTGTCCCAACAAACACTCACCAAGATAATTCTTGCCACATCTAGAACATGCACGATAGCTAGGACTTCCATACACACTATTTGTAGACCTAGACATAGAAGTCCTACCCCACTGCTCCTGTTTGGTTCAGGGTATGGGAGCACTACCTGAAGATAGTGCTGGGTGATTTTTTTCACCAGATCAAGATATAACTGTGGGTCCTCACCTACCTTTGACCCAAAGAATTCAGGCAGATTCATCCTCATGAAGTCACAAAGTCTGGATGTAGCTTAAACACCCTCTTTCTATTGTAGGACTATAGCTTGAGGGTTCTCTTTAACATTAGCAGTCACATCTTGGGCCAATGCCTTATTCTCATTCAGAGGATCTGCAGGTTGGGGTGGCTATTTATCATTTCTGCAGACATTAGCTCTGTGATGAAGAATATTTTATAATGTAAGAGCACAAGTTGGAAGAAGATAGAGACAGTTGTAAGCATGATGGATCATGAAAGAAAAAAATAATTTCCTAAAATTTCTCATAGCCTCTTGCTCATAAATATGGTGCGCTTCAGGCCTATGATCAAGACTCTACGTAATGCAGCTTGTCTGACTCCTAGGAATCTTTAAACCTTTGTCTCTGATACCAAGTTTGTAGTGTCGTAGAAACGGGTAGCTAGAGGTCACACGGTGCTTTATACTACGAGTAGTATTAAGCTAACTCTGTAAGCCTTCTACTAAGTCTGGAATTTAAATTAAAGGGACTTAAGCAAAAATCAATACTGCAATATTGAATTATCTGAACTAAGTGGAAATCAACTGATCATAATGTTTTTACAACTAATATTGGAAGTCTGGAGTATAGCTAGCAGTTCGACAAGCCTCTACTACTAAGGACTGGAGAATCGTTGGTACAAACCCCCAACTAACTCGAAATGAACTAAAATCAACTAAACAATAACTACTAAAGCTGAAGATCTGAATAAATGGGTTGCCAAACCATGAGGACTCACCAACTGCTGGGATATAGATAGAGATGCCTGAAATAACACATACTACTGATATTGATCACATGAACCTACATTCTTAAACAATGTAGCATATATACGTATTTGTGGATCAATACTTTAAGGATATACTGAGCATTTGGGGGGATGAATGCATAAGTAAAATAATATCTCAATGTAATCAAAATACATAAAATATACATACTAAATATAATGACTCAAAAGGGCTTGAATATCTAAAATCTAAAAATCTTAAATCGAAAATAATAAAACATATGTGTAAATCTAGTGAGCCATCAAATTTAATTCTAGAAGTTGAACTATTACTCTGTTATTCTTTTCTGCTAGGCTGTAGAAAAATATTTTAAAATCTATTTCGCAAGGTTTTTAGCTGTAGGGAGGTTCTTCTAACCGACATACACTATGTGAGCTATCTTAGTATCTAATGTGTAGTTTCCCTAATCAAAAAACCTCACATTGGGGAGAGGTATCATACTCTTTCCAGGGAGTATAACCTAAGCTAAGTGATCACATCTGTAACTGTCATCCATATAGAAATGGAAATAACTAAATTTGTATGTATGTTGTCTTGTAATTCTAGGAAAGTATGATGCGCTAAACCCACACTTCCGCTCGGTGCTAAATACTACTCCCTTTAATTTGTATGTTTATTTTGTTGGAAATCTTCTTTAAAAGTCATAATGATTCATACTGAAAGCTAATTGTGTATTTGTTAGTTTAAAGCTGAAGTTTAAGCTATAAGTGGATTCCATATTGTTAGCTAAAGATCAAAAAAATCAAAACTGATCATAAACATATCCTGGGACGCTTAAAAGCAAAATTTCTTGGATTATAAATATCAAAGCAAGGTCTTAGTAACCCATATGTCAAACTCAAGGAAAATCATCATGAATCATAGTCAACAGCCAAAATCATAGGATTTTTGCACAATTCTAATCATAATAATGCCATTTAATTCATTCTATATATGTAGAAACAATCCAAATGCATTGACATGTAGAAATAAATATGCAAATCATCATTCAAATCACTTGTAATAGCATAATCTTCAAATAATAATCATTGGGTATGAACCCTATATTGAAATTCATGTGTAGTCATACAAAATCGAGTAAATTGTAATTAAAAACTAGTTTTGGGCACAAGGGTGAAAGGATTATCCTTGTTCATAACCCCACATACCTTAACCGATAAAATTGAGGAAGAAACTTGATCTTGGATTCCTATTTGTTCTCTAAAGATTTATTCTTGGAACTCTTGAATTTGGGAACCTTGAATTTAGAACTATCTTGGAAAAAGAATAGTGGAATTTGGATTTCTTGGGATTTAAGTTTTGAAAATCTAGGGTTTCATTGAGAGAAACTTGATGAATAGGGAGTATAATGTGATTAGGATAGATTAAATCTTGTATTTTTAATGAATTGAGGGTTTGGGAAAAGACTAAACTACCCTTTAAAATCAACTTCTGAAACTAGGAGCCTGATTTTGGCACACGGAGCAATGCAGCGCTTATCGTGGTGCCATTCTGGAAAAATGATGGATATGATTTTTCCCTTTGGTGCAAAGTGCGCTTATCATGGTGGCTTACTGGAAAAAGGATGACACCCAGTTGGTCCATCACCACGACGCGGTAAAATCGCCTTGCCTTACTGGGAAAGGACGAGTGTGAAAATGCACCCCTTCGTGACATAGTACTCGCTCCACCGCAATTTATAGCGCAATACAGGCCTATCATGGTAGGTTACTAGAAATGGGACAATTACCATTTTTTCCGACACTGCAACACAGAATTATCGTGGTGAGCCACTGCTATTTACGAAAATGACTATAACTTCTCTTCCGGATATCGGATTAAGGCAAAATTGATATTGTTGGAAAGCTAATTCAATTATCTACCCATTGGTTGGTCTAGATATGAAAAAATTTACACATATGAAGAGTTATTAACTTTTAAATTTGAACCATAACACATTAGGAGCTAAACGGAACTAAGAAAATTTTAGGGTATTACAACTTATTTCTCTAATGATTGCCTTAATAGATGACTTCCAAGAATTAACTTCTGATAGGGATAAACTATTCAACAGTCTTACAAGTATCAAGTTTGACCTAATTGATATGGAAATTTGCAAAAATATTGTTGAAAAGGAAAAGAGTTCTCTCAAGGAACAAGTTATCAACTTGATTCCTTAAATTTGAACCTTTAATGTAAGATTTTAAAACTGACTCTTTCTAAAAAGGAAAAAATGTAGAAAATAATGAACAAAAAAGATTTGAGCTTGAGTTGACCAAGATTAAAGATTAATATAATAATAAAAAATAAAAGGTAGATAGGTTAAGCCAAGAAATAGCTAGACATCCATAATGATTTATGCTATATTTGTGGCAAACTTAGACATCCCACTACTGATTGTCCAATTGATAATAAATGTAGATCCAGAAGTACAAATCTGGCAAAGAAATCAGATTTCATAAGATCTTACATAAATAGAGTAAATAACAAAACCAAACAGATAAACTGATCACACAAGTTGTTGCCTTATTGGGATAAACGAAACCTGATTCATCCTTTTTCTCACAAGAAAGGACCCAAGCTTTTCTGAGTTCTTAAAGTTAACCCCTAATTTGTTTTACAGGTAAGAGTGAAAGGAGGCAAGAAAAATTAGTACATGGCTAAAGCTTGCTAAAGGCATAAGACTAAAAGAGAACAAACTCCTTTCACTAAGAAGGTAGATTTATATGCAAAAAGGATACAAAGTTTGAGAGAATCAAAACAAAAGTTTTTCAGATATGTAGTGTTTTAGTAAGGGGGAGTAAGATCAACTTCCTTCAAAAGAAAATAATTTGATATGTGTTATGTAGTACTTGAACCTGATTTATGTGAATTCTTGTGGACTGATGTAAGAAGCAGAAAAACAAAAATGGATAGCTGTAAAACTAATGAGTTGCACAGAAATAGGTTGTGCAACCTGGTCCAAATGACTATTAAAGCTAAGGTCATAGTTATAGGGGGGAAATCTAAGATACTAATTCATCAACAACACCTAAGTAATCTTCAAATAAAGTGTAAAGATTCTTGAAGTGAGTAAAACACAAACGTTGTAGGTTACCTTGATGTTGTTTATGTAGGGTATTTTGTAGATAAGAAAAGCACTGCAGGATATAATTATATATATATATATATATATATATATATATATATATACATCTTATTGGATCATGTCTGACAACCTGATCCACTAAGAAACAAAGCTCAGTATCTCGTTCTACTGATGAGGTTGAATGTGTTGTTGCTAATTCATGTTGTGCCTAACTGTTGTAGATCAAAAAATAACTCATGGATTTTTGTATAAATGTAGGATGTGCTTATGCCTTTTGTGAATATACAAGTGCCATCAAATTTGCAAACTTGTATGTACTACATCTTATTAATATTAGACACTAGTCTATGAAAGACAATGTTGAGAAAGGTCTTGTTTCTATCATGTTATGTTTTATGAAAGATCAAATTACTGAGGCACTTAGTTGAGAGTACTATGCAAAGAATAGATTAGAATTACGGATGATTACGATTACATGAACTCCTTCCAATGATTGACTAGAACTATCTATTCTTCGTTTGCCCTAAGCTAAAAATGTTGAATAATTCAGTCTTGCACATTGAATTATGTGTTCTAATTTCAAGATTTTGACAGATCTGACAAATTGTATTGAATTGTATAGAGATACTGGATCCCTTAAAAATGATGGCTATGATTTAAAATCTTCTAGGTATAATATTATCTTAAATTAATTTTAAATTAGAATGATGAAACAACTAAGTTTACTTGGTCACAAAATTAATTAAATATGTAACCGCCAAATTCCTAGAGCTCCTCTTTTCTAAAAGAGACTACCAGCGCCTTCAGCTGTCCTATCATTGCTTGCCAAGTCTTTTCATATTAGAACTCTGTACCTATCATCATTACTCCTACATCTTTGTATTTCTTCTTCCAATTCACTCAACTATTTAAAACAAAATTGTTAAACAAAATCCTAGCATCCGTACATCTCTTTTTCCTCCCTACAAATAGTGTGTTCCTCTTTATTGCTTCAATGGCTTCCTCTTCATCATCTTCCGACATAAAAATCTCACCCATCTAGTGAAACACCATCCATATAATTAGTGATTCACGGCACTGAAAAAACTTTTTTTCATATTTCTCCAAGCATCTCCCCAAAACTTTTTGATTTTGCTGCTTGGATAAATTTTCAAAACCTATTTTTAAGGTTTTCTACAAATTCACCTATTTCTACCACCTTAAGTTTTGAGGTTACTAATGTTGTCCCTCTTAATATCATTGACACTGATGATATTCCCTTTGCAAATCTGATCCTTGGGAAAGCCAGATCTTAATTTAAATTTCAACAATCTTCCACTTCCATTATTGTCGATGAGCTTGAATTTCCTAACGAACCATACTCATTCTTTGTCTTACCTAAAAATCCTTACACTCACAACAAAAAATGCCAAGAGGAGGCTTCTATGGTTGAGGCACTTCAAGACTACAAAAAGACACAATCTACCCAACTTGTTCCTTCCCCTCCCTCTTCCTCCTAAGATGTATTACTTCGTTCTATGAGAAGGGAGAATAAAAACTATATTCCTAACCTCTTCTTTTAGAGCTCCTCACTCTACTCCTGATACAAAAACAAAGTCAACATCCTCTTCCCCTCAAAATCCTTTAATAAAAAATCTTCTTCTAGTTCTAAGAAATGAGCTCCTACACCTGTTCTGTCAGATGCTTCCGAGTCTGACTTTACTCCTACTGTATCTCCTCAATCCGATGAGGACTTTGACATTTAGGAGATTCCTGAGCCTATTGGTTCCAAAGTGGATTATTTTCTCTACTTCTAAAAGAGAAAACTTACTAGGGTGGGGTAATGGCTAGTTATGGAGGTCCTACCATGGCAGTTTTGTTGACAAAATTAGTTGTCCAGGGGTATACTAACATGTTCCTTCAAGGTAATGTTCAAAGGAATTTTTGTAAATCTGAGGTGTCTGAGTGTTACACCAATAGGATTGACTGTGGTGATTTTTTTTCTTCAACTGTGAGAGGGGTGTCTATAACCTTGGTTGTAGATGATTTGGCTAGGATTTTAGATTTCCATTGGGGGTTGGGGTCATTATGTGAAACTAGAATGGACCCTTATGGATAATCTACCTTTTTCCTTGGAAATCTCAAGAAAAATCTCTGGTAACCCAAATTTTGGTCACCATTATAGAGGTTTTAAAAGAGAAATGTCTCCTCTACATCAAATTTATTTTGATGTCATGAATAAGATGATTCCCTACTAAATAAAAATGCACTGAGGAAAATTTTCTTGATATGAGTCTCATGGAACTGTTGGATATTAAAGTCAAAATTGATTTTCCCAAAATCATGATCACGAACATTCAGAGGGTCCTCATTAAAGATAAAAAGGGACATGCTCGACCTTACGAGTTCTAACTGGCACCAGTTTTTAAGGATTACTCAGTGCCTGTGTGGAACACATGGACTTACCTATTTCTATGAGGAGTGTAGATACTCTTCTTCAATGTGCAAGAAATGCTCTTACTAAGAATAATGCTACAATAATTATAGCTCAGGATGAAAATAATGATGAGAAGGCCTTGCTTCAGGCTCAAATTGATTCTTTTAAAGCAGAACTTTCTCGTGAACAAGCTAAGAATATGGATATTGTTTGAAGGCTGGCATAGTTACTTCTATCTATTCCTTCCTCCTCTTCCAACCCTTAGAGCTTTAGTTTTTTCATTGTTATTAATATTGTAGATGTTTCTACATGTTAGTTTAAAGTGATTATTCAATGTTATATCATAGAAATTTAATGAAATAGCTATTTTTGTTCTTAATATTCAGTCCTTATAGAATTTAAATACATTATGTGTCATGTCTTTCATATTTTGACTGTTTTAGTGATAGTCTAAGTGGCCATAAATTATTAAAAGATCCTATTGTCTTGGCTTATCTTGAACAAGATTTTTGATGATGTCAAAAGGAGGAAGACGAGTTGTGCAATGTTTAGAACCTAATGCTTAATCGATTTGACTTTTTAGTGTTGTTTCTTGACTAAGTATTTTAGGGACTTAAAGTTTGTCATCATCAAGAAGGAGAAATTTATTAGGTAAATGAAGTTTTGATGATAGACAGATAAATGGAACATGTTACTCAAGCTAGTCCTAACACATGAAGAAAGAAGTTGATCTCACTAGAAGACACAAAATAATTTGCTTGAAGTCAGGAACGGATAAGCATTCTCAATGTAATCATAATCATGTGTGATAAACAAGAAGTTGTAGTTGAATACAACACCTTATTGATAAGCTGAACAGAAAGATTTTTGCTTAAATGAGGATTTCAAGTTGAAGAAGGAGTTTTACCCATGCAAGGAGTTATACTCGAAGAAGGACTTTTAGTTGACAACAAACTCTATTGAATTAAAGAGTTCTAAGTAAAGTAGAAGACCAAGGAAGTTGAAGGACTCTTTGAAGAGTTCTTATATGTCAAGGGATTAAATCATTTCGTTACTCATGCACTTACAAAGATAGCAAAATATTGATAAATTACCTGGGAAGTTCCAAAGCTTGAAGCAATCAAAGTTAAACCTGTTCCTATTACTTAGAGTTAAGGAGTCTTAGACTTTATGTATTAGATTGGTTATTGAGTTTTAATGTTTTCTTGTCTCAGTAAAGTATAAAATGGATTAGTAGCTTTGTCTTCAAGTTAGGGAACTCGAAAACTTGGAAACACACACCTTGGGGAGGTTTGTACTTTGTAGAAATAGGAGTTAAGAGTTTAATTCCTTAATTACAAGAGTCTTGTTATTGATTGTTGAGGATCAATTGTTTAGTAGAGTTGGGGTTAAATCCTGTAGAGATACAGGTCATGATTTTTTACAAATCTTTGAGCCAGGTGTTTTCCACGTAAACATCATTATGCAATTACTTGGTATTTTAACTAGATAGGATCACGTTAGTCAACCTATTCCATTGATAGGCAATTACTAGGTTAAAATAGGTAATTATTAGGGCACGTACTCTAACATATATCGACTTAGGGTGTATTTGGTATGAAGAAAAATATTTTTCATGCAAACTATTTTCCATGAAAACAAGTTGGCTTCTTACTTGTTTCCTTATATTTGGTTGGCGATTGAAAAATATTTTTTGGAAAATGTTTTCAAGTGTTTTGTTGGTGAATGAAAAAAAAATTGAGAAAATATATTTTAGTGTTTAGCTAAGAGTAAAAATATATTTTAGAAAAATAATTTTAACCCCGAAAAATACTTTTTTAGGTGTGTTCGATTTGGAGGAGGAAAACGTTTTCTAACAAAATAAGTTATTTTCTACTTATATTTTTGTGTTCATTATTCAAATTGGGTAAGTAGATGTTTCTAAAATTATTTGTATATAAAACAGTAAGAACGAATGGGATAAGAAGGGTGGAATAAGAAAAAAGATTTAATTTTTTTAAATAAATAAATTAAATAAATTAATTTTATTCGGAGAAGTGGCCCGGTTGGTAGGGGTTGGGTTGTCAAAATAGGTGGTAGGGGTGCGGCAATAAAAAAATTGTGATATTTTTTCCAAAAATAATTTTATTTTATTTTTATTTTTATTTTTTTTTGGGCGGAGGAGGGGGGAGGGGAGGGGCGGCTAGTAAAGGGAGGGTTAGGGAGGGGAATGAAGGTGGGTAAGAAAAAAATATTTTTTAAAAAAGAATTATTATTCTTTTTGAAGGGAGAAAGGGGGAGGGGTTGGTAGGGATGGGGGAGTTGGGCTAGGGGGATTAAGAAAAAACTTTTAATTTAAAAAAAAAATTGAAAGGAGTAAGGGTTTGAGTTTCGTGGTAGGGGATGAGGTAAAATAAAAATTTAAAATATCTTTTTTGATGGGGGTGGTAGGGGTGGGGATCAGGGTAGGGGTATGAAAGTGAGGGTGGGTTAAGGAAAAAATTTAATTTTTTTAAGACAGGGATGGGGGAGGGGGTTGGTAAGGTGGGGGTAGGGTGAGGGGTAGGGGAGTAAGAAAAAAATTGAATTTAAAATTAAATATTTTTTTGGTGGGGGCGGAAGAGGGTAGGTGTTTTGGTTTTGGATAGGGAATGAGACAAGAAAAAAATTGAAATATTTTTTTTTGGATGGGTGTGGTAGGGGGTGGGGGATGGGTTGAGGGTCGGAGTAGGGATAAATCATTTTGAGAGTTGTATGAACATTTCAATTTAAGAGTGAAACTGAAAGAGAGCTTTGGAAAATATTTTTTACTTTTACTTTTTGAAGGGAAGTCATTTTCCTTAGATTTGAGGAAAATAAGTTGACTTGGAAAACATTTTTTAAAATATTTAAGCCAACCAAATAAGAGAAAATTTGAAAACATTTTCCAAAAAATGTTTTCATTCATACCAAACACACTCTTAGTTCTTCTCATTCATTTCCTTAACTGTAACTCCCAAGGGTTTAATAGAACAAGCCAGTGATCAAATCAAGGTTCTTCCTCAACTCTCCGTAGGGATGGCAATGGGGCAAGTGCGATGCTTGTTGAACTTAATATAATATGGGCTAAAGAGAATTAGATGGTAATCGAAAAGGTGTAAGTCATAAGGGGCTTATTACCTGAAACTACATTTGCCAACTTATGTATTATCATTCCATAAATTTAGACTGATGTTCATGTTCCCTAAATGAGGATGATTTAGTATACTTTTCACGTTATTATATACATAACATACTGATCCATGCAACAAACATGAATCGGTGCATAGTCTATCGGGTGTTGATCGGACCCACAGAACCCGTGATGTATTTATACATTTTATGTAGGTTATGCTATCTAGTCCAACATTTAATTATTGATTCTAATTGATTTCCCCACTTTGCCTAACACATCTCTAAGTTTGCCCATTTCAGCTATTGGTGAACTCTCTATCTTTTCGGAAGGCTTAATCTAGTTATGTTGCTCAAGTTCCTTTGTTAATGTATATTGAGTCCTTGTCCTAATAAACATTGATTCATCTATTTAGAGACTTCGTAAATAGTCGTTAGCTGTCAGATATACATTACTTTCAATTTTACTTTACATGTCTTTGGAACAACTTATGTCTTCTCTTATCAGTTAATGAAGTGGTTTCCTTAAATTAAGTTTTCATGTTTCAAATACTTCCACATATGTCACGCCCTAAGTCGATATCCTAGGCATGGCCGGCACCGAAGACTATCACTGAACCGAGTGAATCGCAATACCAAATATTTTAACACATCAAAAATATAATACTAAAAATAACTTTATACAATGTTTAGTAGGAAGGATATTTTTTAATATCCCACATTTGTCTTAACACCCTCTCTTCAAATCAAACCCATAATCCATTCCTAAACAAAAATGAAGACATTTGAATCATGCATCTAACAATGCATTTCGAATAAATCATAACATACGGAAACAAGAAGCTTGTAAACAAGAGAGGTATTTTTAATAGTTCAAGCTCTCAATTCATCATTCAAAATTATCAAACACATACATATATATACTTATACATGATTATAAATCAAATTTGGGGGAAAGGCCTTAAGACCAAATTAATAATATCATTAAAGAATTCATAAAGCAAAATTGTAACATAATTTCCAATACCCCTTCAAAAACTCATGATTTCAAAATGTTTAAAAGTTGTTGAAATAATTTTCTTATGTCCATGTAGTTTAGCAAAACCCCGCGTATCTTAGTTGCAAAGAAATCACGAAGAAATTTTGAAAGGATTGGACCTTTAAGCTTGACTGCCCAAACTCTAGTTATTTTCTCATCTTGTGTTCTTAGATGATGAACTTATGATTTAAGAGAGTTAAAACGTTAATAATGACCCTAATTTCGTCTATAGATGTTTAGGGACGGTTTAGGAGTGTGAAATGACTTAAACACCCTTGATATAAGTCAAAACGGAGTGTTTTTGGCACTTGGCTATGGCTTAGGCGATGCCCCGTCAATCGCACGATCTAAGATTTGCGTAGCATTGCCAATTGTCCAAGTTTGGTTGGGCTGCACATTGCCCATCACACACCCTTACTGCCTCTCACGAAAAAATACCATAACTTTTCCCTCGGGTAACAGATTAATGCGAAATTGGTATCGTCGGAAAGATATTTCAAAAAGCTTTCATTTGATATATAATAGACCCTCTAATTCATTATATACAAAAGGTTATGGTCAATTTAAGTTTACCCAAGTTTCGACGCTCACTAAAATTCGAACGATAGGAAAGCTTCCAACTCGTCCTTGGGTTATGGGAGCTCTATGATCTCAATTCATGCTCAACTAGATTCCCACACTACATAATTGATTAACAGAAAATTTCCATAGTATTTATGGCTTTTGGAACATTTACACATAGGAATAACGGCTTACATTCTATCCCAAAATGCGGGTCATTACATTATCTCCCCCTTGGGATCATTCATCCCTGAATAATGGGTAGGGAATTCTTGAATCTCTAAAAGTGTAAAATAAAGAACGTAATATTGATTCAAACAATTTTCCTCAACAAAAAATATGCAAAGGCATCACATGATCTTCATGATAACCCCTAGGAATATGGGTAAGCACAAAACCCGAGATAGCAGAACTTGACATTGACATGAATCTTTGCATGTGTTTTATGGAAATTGATCAAAACATTGTAAGACATAACTTTTCCTAAGAGTCCTCGGCCTGATTAAGATTGGTACAAAAGAGGAGATAAGCTTCTCACGGAACATATGAATATTAGTATTCACCATCTTACAAGATACAATGAAAAGACTTAAACTTAGAGACTCTACTTGTCTATACCCCAACATCAATCAACATACTTCATCATTTCCAACTTACAATTCTCTCGTAGCACATCTAACCATAAGAATTTGTGTCTTGCCATATAATACTTCTAGGTTGAAGCCTAGCTCAAAGGAGAGAGGTGCTAACTTAAACTGCGGGACCCCGTACTCTACATCAAATTAAGAAATCACCTCACCTCATCACTATAATCAAACAATCACAAGTCTTAATGCAAAGATACTAACACATGACTCATTGGTTTGTGTTTTCATCAATCACAAAATTCAAGCCTACCACTACTACACCCCACTTCATGGATCTCTCCACTAAGACCAGCAAATTTAATTATTTTCATAAATATTTTCCCATTACTTCCCTCCTAACTATTTCATGTAAGGAATATTCATCTTCTTCCTCCCCCTGCTCCTATAACCTTAGTTCAAGAAATCACATTGAAATTTTTCACCTACAATAACATTTACTCCCCTACCTGAAACATTACTACGCTTCCACAACCACCATTATACTAACATATGGAGGGTAATTGGGTGACCCGAGCATAAACATCCTGAATGGAAGTAACACTATTAAATCATAACTTATACTTATTGCACTACTCAAGGTGGGACATGAAATGAAGATACGATAGAATAGACATGAAGTGTTTCATATATCAAGTGTCTAGATCATAAGTATAGAGCAATTCGGCATAACCACAATACAATGTGATTTCTTAAGACAGACCACGGTGAGGAACATAGGTGCACATATTAAGAGTTGTATAAGATAAAGCCAAAGTTCATGAAGTCAACAATTGAAACAAGGATTTCTACTTGGAGCTATTGCTTCCTATTTTCAAAGCTGAAATAGTCATAAGTTTGCACAACTTTTTCGCTTTAGCTAATTCCGGCATAAAATGATTATGTGACATACAGAAACATGTTTTCTTAGGACCAAGCATGCGGTGAGACATGGATTTATTTTTGTTGGATCATGAGCATCATATCATAGAGCTTGAATACATAAAATACTGGATTTATCGAGACATCATTGCTTCTAGTTTGAAGGTCAAAACATGACTTGACTCATACAGATAACTCAAACCTTAGACATCGGACTTGAATACGTAAGACATTGGTAGAATGAACTCTTAAACTGAAGTAGAAGGAATATGCTTGAATAGTAATAGGTTTATCATGATCTTCCCTAACTTTCCACAATGAGAAAATTTGGAAACTACCTCAACTCACTATCTCCCCCTTAGATCAAAGTCACAATCCTAGGCTTGAGAACATAACCTCTTATCAATCTGTAACCACAATTCTCCATAAAATAAGGGGTATCACTATACACACTTTCATAAACTTCCTTTAAGAATTTTACATAAAGACACTAAATTCTTTTAGGGTCATCCCTTTTCAAGGATACTAATCATAACTTTCTATAACCCCAAAGTCACCAACTTATGGCTAACATTATTATGGGCATGGGCATCCATGCTTTTAAACACTTAGCACTCTATGTTCAACTCCTTAAAATAATCGCATTACACCTCTAATCACATAACTTACAACTTAACAAAATTTGTAAAACCATATCTAAGGCTCATACTGCCTACCTATATTTCCTTTCATCTCTAACGAACACCGTACAACAACTCACCAGACTTCTCCATACTATAATTTCAAGAACACAAACTAGGTACGCTTAACACTTATACGCGTAAATGCTAAACCTTCCCTTTTTAAGTATACTCTAAAGGCATTTCTTTCCAAGAATGCTACTCTTAATTTTTCACTATCCTCTATCATTATTAACCTATAATTTGTATTTTCAAGAGCATACATATCCTCACTCCTTATCACATAAAAATCCACTCTTCACTACTTAACCTTCTAACATTAGACTATTAATCACGTAACTTATATCAAAACAATCGTACGTAACGCCATACTATAAGGGGGAAACTTATTCTTATATACTTACTCCCTTCTACACTTAATGACTCACCCATAATTCATCATTTTAACACTAGTCCTCATATACAGATATACCTCACAATACCGCTTAACTTTTTATAAATTATCAACCTAGGCCCTTTCACAATCACATCAAGCCTACTAATTCATTCCCACAAAACATACATCACTGATCTTAAGCTACTATTCTTACCACCATATTCTATATCTAAAGTCTAAGCCTATAGTCTAGCAACAATCACGTACCACCGATGAAACATGTAATATCTTATACTAGTCCATCAAACTGGGAAATTCAACCCAAATACCTCATTTTACCTAGATACTACCTATAATCAAACCTCTTCCATGACATCACTACTACACCTCAAAATCTACTACATACCTTCTCACAAGTAGTACTAGTTTAAAACTACTAAATAAAAGAAGATCAATGGGTAAAGTCATATAATAGACATGGTCAACCTTAATCTTATATTATATCTCAATATGATCGTATATACATATGCTAATTTCTCACATCATACTCACTTACCCAAGTATATATTTAGACTAGCTTCGTAATCCATATAGAGAAATCAGTTTATACCTATAACTTATTGGCTAATCTAACCATTTCCATTCACAGCCTATAAGAGATTTCTATAACCACCATAACCATCCACTCTTGGCTCCTTTCCTATTTTTTAATAAATAATAATCAAAGACAAAGACTTCCCCCGCAGACTACCATACAATCTACAATTATTACTACCACATTAGTCTATCACTATAAAATGGCAAACCACTCCTCAATCCACAGTTATGCAACTAAACTAACTTCTGTAGGCAAAAGTCCCCCCCTCATTTAGACTCTTAAGCTTGAGACTTCATATCACCAATTTTTGGATCATCTCATTATCAATAGGTCATGACACTTTAACATACACTACTACTCAAGTGGAAATATAGTTCTAACATTCTACTACACATCATTTCCTTTATGCATGACATCTGCAATAAGAATTTTAAAAGGTACTGAATACACTTCATACCTTAGTCTCAAACATACGATTAATGTAGATAAATGTACAAGCTTGAATCAATACACTTTATAGAACTTATGGACTCCTCTCAAGTCCTTATGCAATTTCATAGTCGTTTATGACTAAATCAAAATAGATCACATCATTAATATTCTAAGCTTATGCACTTAATCACCTCAACAATAATACATATCTAAGAACATCAGAGTAAGGAAATAATTAGGATAACTTTAATTTTGTATGGATGACACCATAGAACGAACTAGAACATGAAGAAAGAGAAACATTCCTAAATGTCTTGTAGCCTCCTGCTTATAAGTGTGGCGTGCAACATCCCTATAAATAAGACTATACCCGATGCAATTTTATAGACATGCTGGGACCATGATGAAGAAAGAGAAACATTCCTAAACGCCTTGTAGCCTCCTACTTATAAGTGTGGTGTGCTATACACCCATAAATAGGACTCTACCCGATGTGATTTTGCAGATATGCTGGGACCATAAACTGTGTTCTAATACCAAGTTTTTCATGACCCGAATCAGAGTCTTTGGTGTAATGAGCATGCCAAATCATGAAGGCGTAGGCGCCCTTCTGTATCTGATAATTATTCACAATATTCATAATAATCATGGTTATGTACTGAGTTTGGTTTATCAATATGGAAAGAAAACCATCAACATCTAGACAACATTTGTTTCCGTTTATAAAATCTCTAATACAACTAAAATTAACAATTGTCTAAAACTAGGACAAGGCCCCAGTCAGGCCTAAACCAAATTAACAACAATATACAAAAAGAAACAGGCCTTCTAAAATAAAGAAGGCTCACCAACTGCATACTTCTATCTAATAAATCTATCGCTTAGCAGGACCTCTGGACTAAGCCTCAAACCCTGAAATTAGGGGATCAATACAATTGTATTGGTATGTAGAGCAATCCAAAATAATGAATTTATAAATATAGAACATAGGTGAGAGCAAATCATAAAAATATTATGCATGAATAGTTTAAAAATACATGGGCAATCTCAAATGATCTTAAAACAATCTTGTCAATGCAGTTCTATTCTTTGTATTACTTTTGAGCTAAGTGGTACACCTTACATATCTAAAAGTTTCCTACTGGAAATATGGTATCCTCCATTAATTCAATGTCCAAGCCCCCGATCCAAGTTTGCCGCAAGGGTTGAAGTATCTGAATCTGATATGCCACAGGGCACTAGGCTAGCGTATAATCCCTCTCGGGGAAATAATAAACTCATATCGATAAAACACAATTTTGGGTAGTGAATCATATGACCCACACCTACTTTGGGTAATCACCTAACTCTCTTAGTACCCATTTTTAACATGTTCTAAACATGCATCTATCTAAATTCAAAATCTGAATTCTAAACTGAAATCTGTATTTTGTTCTGAGTTTATCATGGCCTTATCTAATTTGGTATCTTCATACCAAGACTTAAAAGTTGTGTTTTTGAGCCATAAAATATCATATCAGTCTCTTATTTCAAAACATAAAGTTTGGACCACCATACTTTAAACAATTCAAGAGGATTCAGACTTTAAAACATTTATCAGCATTTCAACAAACATGTGGTGGTCATGAAATTTATGACAAAACATGCAATCTTCTAAGTAAACATCTTTAAACTTTAACATCAAGTAAAATACCCTATCTTCAAATCAAATCCATAATCCAGTCACAAATAAAAATCAAGACATTTGAATCATTCTTTTAGCAATGCAATTCGAATAAATCATAACTTACAAAACCAAGAAGCTTGTAAACAAAAGAGGGATTTCTAATAGTTCATGCTCTCAATTCATCATTAAAACTCATCAAATGCATACATATATACACTTATACATGATTACAAATCAAATTTAGTGGAAAGGCCTCAAGACCAAAACAATAATATCATTAAAGAATTCATAAAGCAAAATTATAACATAAATTCAAAAACTCATGATTTCAAAATTTTTAAATGTTGTTGAACAAGTTTTCTTATGCCGATGCAGTTTAGGAAAACCCCACGTACCTTAGTTGTGAAGAATTCACGAAGAAATTTTGAAAAGATTGGACCTTTAAGCTTGATTGTCCAAACTCTAGTTGTTTTCTCCTCTTGTGTTCTTAGATGCTGAACTTATTATTTAAGAGAGTTAAAACATTAATAATGACCCTAATTTCATCTATAGATTTTTAGGGATGGTTTAGGAGTGTGAAATGACTTAAATACCCTTGATATAAGTCAAAATGGAGTGTTTTTGGCACTTGGCTATGGCTTAGGCGACGCCCCATCAATCGCACAATCTAGGCTTTGAGTCATATTTCCAATCCCCCAAGCTTGGTTGGGTGGTGTATTGTCAATCACACACTCTTACTGCCTCTTGTAAAAAATATCATAACTTTTCACTCAGGTAACAAATTAATGCAAAATTGGTATTGTTGGAAAGATATGTTGAAGAAATTTCATTTGATATATAGTAGGCCCTCTAATTAATTATATACCAAAAGCTATGGTCAATTGAAGTTTACCCAAGTTTCGACGCTCACTAAAACTCGAATGATAGATAAACTTCCAACTCGTCCTTGGGTTGCGGGACCGCTATGATCTCAATTCATTCTCAAATAGATTCCCATACTACATAATTTATTAATATACTAAATTTGCATAGGATTTATGGCTTTTGGATCATTTATGCATAGGAATGACGGTTTACATTCTAGCCTAAAATATGGGTCATTACATGTATGAGTTAGATTTTCCTACAAATTTAGCTTTGATTATCCAATTTTTAAGTGTTTATGCTAAAAAGTGTGTGGGTGATCCTTCCTTGATAGTGCATGTTAAGGATGTTGGGGTTGCAGATTCCTTTTCTTATGAGAAAGCCCGATTGAAGTATTGGATAGGTAGGTTTATAGGTTGAGGACAAAGGATGTAGCCTTAGTGAAGGTTATTTGGAGAAATCTAAAGGTAGAAGAGTCTACATAGGAAGTTGAGGAAGAAAGAAAGGCCAAGTCTCCATTCTTGGTCCTCGTGTTGGATGAGAGTGTGCAAGGAATGAGTCTCATTTCCCTCTTGTTGCAATTCAAATTTGTTATTTTCTTTTGATGTATTCTTGTTATTGTCATTCTAAAAGTTTCCTAATTTATCATTCAAGGATGAATGAACCTACGGAGGAGATAATGTAAGACCCCTTTAAATTTTGATCATTATATTTTTAACCCTCTTGCATGCAAAATATCAATTTTTGACTTGAATTATGTTTAGGGATGTTAAAAGGGTATTTTAAAAAAGTTTTAGATATTTTGGAAGGGGTCTGGGGTCATTTTAGGACCTCAAGGCAATAAGCATTCATGATTAGGTCATGTCAGGAGGTTATCCTCTGTGATGTCGGTGAGGCCTGGAGGCTACCCTCACTGATAACGGTGTGCCACGCTAATATTTGATGTGTGAGTAGATGATAACACATTTGAGGCTTTTAACTAAGAATAATTGCAAATTCTTAAGCAATCTTTGTCGTTTTTGATTGTTCTATCTTTGATTTTACAATAGAAGCCAAGATGCAAGAAAACCAATGAGGATGGAAACAAAAGAGTTAAAATCTGAAGCAAATAAAAGAGAAGTATGTATGATGATATTCCTGATAAGTCGTCAGCCATGTGATAAGTTATCAGAGATACCGTCAACCTTAGATAGACAATGGACCTCAGCTGAAAGTTGTGACGACCTTCCCTGATAAGTCATCAAAGAGTTGATAAGTCATGAGGTTTCATCGTCAACCTTAAGCAGGAAGTGTTAAAACTAAAAAATGAGCTGATGACATTTGTGATAAGTCATTAGACTCTTGATAAGGTGTCACGAATGTCGTCATTTAATCCGAGAAATTGCTGAACTTTGTGATTTTGTTTCCATAATTAGGGTGAACTATTTAAAGCATAGGTTAGGGTTTTCTAGGGAAGGGGAACCTGTTTTGGGACACACTTATATTGTTACTTTTCTCTCTAGTTTCTTGGCTTGAAAAATAGTTAACTTTGAAGAGATTTTCATCAATATTTTGGGATTTCTATTGTGATCTAATCTGAGAATCACTAGTTATTATTCATCTTGTGGTAAGTTCATCTTTCAAATTATAATACTTCTAATTGTTTTGCTTATTACATTATGAGTGGCTAAATCTCTTTAACTCGAATTATGGGATCTATGGGTTAGGTCTTGGTAAGTTGCTAAGTGTTTAAGACTCTAAAGGTAATAGGACTCCTTGATAATTTCGAGGTTTTAATTATTGTCTATTGGTTGCAAACTATAGATAGCACCTACTTTGATTTGCTTGGGATAAGAAATCAACTATAGTAGGAAGTGAATTATTGAGAAGGACTTGGAAGCTACCAACCTTCCGTTTAATAATTGATGGTATAACAAGGTTAATTAACCTGAGGTGAAGTCTGGTAAGTGAATATAAATTCCCTAAGTCCGAGAGGATTAGGTAATTAAATGCTTAAGTAGGTCGAGAGACATTTAGGCATTACTTCGATAAAGACAATTTGTTGTTCCTACCTATCATGAGAATATTGAATCACTATTAGCATTTGTCAAGTACCAAAACCCTTAGTGAATATAACTCCGGTTTTCCATAAACTCTTGATTACAAACACTAAAACTAAAGTGACCAACAATTATTTACTAATCTCCAAACCCCCCCCCCCCCATTTTATCTTTTCGTATCATCTGTTTGAATTCAACTTGTAGGTATAGTTTCAAATTATTTTAATCGCCACTCATATTGTTCCCTGCAGATTTGACCCCGACTCCAAAAGTTGGGTAAATATATTGACGACGACCGTCTTGCACTAAATTGATGTGTAAGTTGAGCATTATCAAAAATGGCACTGTTGCCGGGGATCAAATTTGGCGTATTGATTTAGTTTGGAATTTTAGCCTACTCGCTTGAATTCAAACTTGTAAATATTTATTTTTAATTTTCTTTTATTGCTTGTGTTAGGTAGACTTTTATTTTGGTTTACTTATTACTATGGCATCGTGGAATGAACATGAGCTTGGTAGTTGGAAATCTTATCTTGGTGATCTATTTCATATCATGATGGACCTCACTTTTGGAAAGATTATAGATATGCTTCCCGGAGAGAGATGTGTGCACCATCTCCATCCTACCGAGAGTATGATTGTTCTTTATGTGGTGGTCAAGATGGACATTGGAGTGATTTCCCAAATGCCCCCTCCCCCTATTGTGCTAACCCAAATTCTAGTTCTTCTTATGAGATTGATAGGTCTTATGTTCAAGAAAAGGAAGAACGAAGCGCTGAGAAGAATGGCATTAAAGCTATGTTTCAATGAATGTTGGATCTCCAAAAAGAAATAGATCATATCGTATGTGATATGCATTATGAAATGAAGCCAATCATTCATGAGGAGATAGATATAAAGGTTTATCATTCAAAGCATTCTTTTATATTATGTTTAGATGATATCTTGCCTATAGAATCATTTAAAATAATGGAAGAGTGTGAAGATGAGGAGCAAGAGCCCTATATTGATGTTGAGCTTGATGATGAGCAACCCTCGATGATTTCCCAACCAATCGAACCAACCATAAGATATAATGCCAAGATTGAGGAAATGGTGCTAGAGGCAAGAGAAGAAACCAAGCCACTCTCTTATAAAAACTCTAGCCTAATTCGGGATGAAGAGGTCGAGAAGGATGAAAATCTGAAATTAGGGAGAAGACCTCACTCAAATCACTTTTCAACATTATGCATGGTGGATGTGATGAAAGTCAAATCACCCAAGCAAATAATGAATTTTGGAAATGAGGAGGAAAATTCGTATATTTTGTAGTTTGTCTTTCCGAAAGGGTATAATCCAACCCTAATATTGAAGGCCAAGAAGCTTAAAGGTCGATGTCTATTTAGTGTCCTTTTAACATTCTCACCGTTGCCAAATGAGCCCACATGAAAGTTCCATGCAAAATTGGGTAAGCGTTTCAAGTCTTTGAAGTGGCATGATAGAACTTTCCTTATCATGCTCTCATATTTTCCCAACGCATCTAAAAGATGTAAAGATCGAAAGATGGGCCGATGATTCAAATAATCTAAGTGGAGGGATAAAGGATGAAGCACTTTCAAGGTATCTTGATGAATTCTGAGTAGTCAAGATAACCTGATCGTGCCGCGACATTAAATCAGGCGATGCTTAGGAGGAAACCTAAGGTATTTTGTTGTTTGTATTCGTATTATGTGATTGACATCAGATCTTTACACCCATGGTGCCACAGGTATTTTTCTAACTCTTTTGTTTTGGATTGATGCATTGGGGACATAGCATGATTTTAAGTTGAGAGTGTCGGGACTACTTGTGGGTGCTGATGTCCTCTTGGAGTTTTTGTTGTCGTGCCTCTTTTCCCCTAAGTCTTTTTCCTAGTAGAGCCAACATGTTTAGGCATATTGTGATTTTTTGTAAAATATTATAGTTGACTAGGAGAAATACAAGTACCTTAGGCAGTTAATATGTTTTTGTTAAATTTTTAACACCTCTCTAATGATCTATTTTATAACTATGTGATATACATTTATGTGTGACCACTGTGCATCTTTTTATGGCATTAGTACTAGTGACATGATAACTACTGCTAACAATTGCATGAATCGAATGGTTAGTAGCTTGTGATGTACCTTTGTGCCATGTGTGTGTGAGATACTACCTAGTTCTTATTGTGTGTTAAATCTAGAACTTGCCTAGTTGGTCTTGCCTAGGATAGCGGTTAGTAAAAGATCATAGGTCGTTGTTGATATTAGTCCACTTTTAGCCTAAATGACCTTCCATGTGTAAATAATATCCCTTGATCCTAATTTTGAGCCTAAATGTCTATTCTTTTTATTATACCTATCACCTTCCCATTTGTATCACAATGAACTTGTTTTGGCCCTAGTCCTCCTTGGACATTGTGCACTTTAACTTAGGCAAATAGCCTAAGTTAAGGGTGGCTACCATAGGGGTGCGTGATGTAAAATAAGTATGAATAAAAGTAGAATAAAAGAAAAGAATAAAAAGCTGGGTGCGGTGAAAAAGAATAAGAAAAGAAAAGTTGTGAAAAAGAAGAAATAATTGTCAGAAAGACCTCACCCATCCTAATATATGTGATCAAGAAAAGAGAAGAATAGAAAAAGGCCAATGAGTGAGACCCCAAAAGCTAGCATAGTGTCAAGGAGGCTTAGTCACTTTAAATATCATCGTGTATCATACCAGCCCCTAGCCTACATTACAAAGCTAAGAGAAGACCTATAGTGATCCTAGCTGACCTATCTGAAAGTTTTCATAATGAGAATAAGGGCAAGCCTATGGTATTCGGCATACATTGATTGGAACTTCATTCTGAGAGTGAGTGTCTGGTGATTGTCCCTATGGTTACTTATGTAATGTCTGATATAAGTGAAGTGAGACTTTTTTGTAGTGAGAGCATACTGGTTACGTTGCTAGTTGCTAACTTGTTTGGATAGTGTAAGCTTGATACATGCAAGGTTGTTGTTGCTGAATTAATGCCATATCTTGATTCCTATGTGTCCCATTGTTGTTCTTCAGTAGCATACACAGTTGATTTGGAATTAATTGACCTTGGAGAACGTAAAGATGGTTTTGAGATAATTTGGAAGATTGACTGCCAAATGTACTTTGTATCCTCTTGGTTGTGTTTTAGTTGCTTGAGGACAAGCAATTGTTTTAAGTTGAGGGTGTTGATGTGTAAGAGATGCTAACACATTTGAGGCTTTTAACTAAGAATAATTACAAAGTCTTAAGTAACTTTTGTCGTTTTTTATTGTTTTATCTTTGATTTTGCAGTAGAAGCCAAGATGCAAGAGAACCAACAAGGATGTAAACAAAAGAGTTGAAATCTGAAGCAAATAGAAGAGAAGTGTGTCTGACGATATACCTGATAAGTCGTTAGCCATGTGATAAGTTATCAGAGATACCATCAGCCTTAGACAGAGAATGGACCTCAGCTGAAAGTTGTGATGACATTCCCTGATAAGTCGACTCGTCAGGTTTCATCGTCAACCTTAAGCAGGAAGTGCTAAAACTGAAGAAGGATCTGACAACATTTGTGATAAGTCGTCAGACTCCTGATAAGGTGTCACGAATGTCGTCATCTAATCTGAGAAATTGCTGAACTCTGTGATTTTGTTTTCATAATTAGGGTGAACTATTTAAAGAATAGTTTAGGGTTTTCTAAGAGAGGGGAACCTATTTTGGGATGCACTTATATTGTTACTTTTCTCTCTAGTTTCTTGGCTTGAAAAATAGTTAACTTTGAAGAGATTTTCATCAATATTTTGATATTTCTATTGTGATCTAATCTGAGAATCACTAGTTATTATTCATCTTGTGGTAAGTTCATCTTTCAAATTATAAATACATCTAGTTGTTTCGCTTATTACATTATGAGTGGCTAAATCTATTTAACCCGAATTGTAGGATCTATGGGTTAGGTCTTGGTAAGTTGCTAAGTGTTCAAGATTCTAAAGGTAATAGGACTCCTTGATAATTCCGAGGTTTTAATTATTGTCTATTGGTTGCAAACGATAGAAAGCACCTGCTTTGATTTGCTTGAGATAAGAAATCAACTATAGTAGGAAGTGAATTATTGACAGGGACTTGGAAGCTACCAACCTTCCGTTTAATAATTGCCGTTGTAACAAGGTTAATTAACCTGAGGTGAAGTCTGGTCAGTGAATATATATTCCCTAAGTCCGAGAGGATTAGGTAATTAAATGCTTAAGTAGGTCGAGAGATATTTACGCATAACTTTGATAAAGACAATCTGTTGTTCCTACCTATCGTGAGAATCTTGAATCACTATTAGCATCTGTCAAGTACCAAAACCTATAGTGAACATAACTCTGGTTTTCCATAGACTCTTGATTACAAATACTGAAGCTAAAGTGACCAACAATTATTTGCTAAGCTCAAAAACTCCCATTTTATCTTTTTGTATCATCTGTTTGAATTCAACTTGTAGGTATAGTTTCAAATTAGTTTAATTGCCACTCACATTGTTCCTGTGAATTCGACCCCGACTCCAAAAGTTGGGTAAATATATTGACGACGATCGCCTTGCACTAAATTAACGTGTAAGTTGAGTGTTATCAATATTTTAAATGCATTCAATTTTTATTTATTCACTTGGGGTGAGGGGCTTTTGGTCATTTTATCCCTTGTATTATCATATAACATAAAATAACCCCATTTTTTTCAGTTTTCAATGATCAAATCATTCTTTTTCTATCTCAAACTAAAAACCCAAAAACATTCAAGGGTTTTACAATGAATTCATCATTCGGGCTCCAAAATTTGAATTGTTTTCAATTCCTTGTGTAGGTTGGGTATGTTTCTCTTTCCCTAAATTTAATTTTACATTGTGGCATTAATTGAATGGATTTTCATGTGATTTAATTATGGATTTTGAAACTGGGTTGAGGGGCTTTTGTTGTTACTGATTGAATTACTTGTCCTTTGTTATAAATTGATTATTCATGCTTTAATTTGATGCTTTTGGGACATAATTGGTGCATGGTATAAATGGTTGGAATGGGGGACATGAGTTTCCCCAAGTTGATAGAATTTTGGCTTGATAATTGAATGAACCTCAACCCACTTTGTAAACTTGATTTTGAATATGAAAAATTTCATGGTTTAACTTATTTTTGAACTCAATGCATTGCATTAAAGGATAAATAAATGAAAATGATTTTGGATGGCCTTAATGTCCTTGGGTTTGGATTTTAAATGAAACTTGAGAGTCCAATTTGGTTAAACGGATTCGGTTTGGCATAAATATATTAGCTTGCAAGCATATTGGTATGATAATACCAAGTGGTAAATGTCGTGATGAATGATCCTGGGTTAATAGATTGGTTAATGTGCAAATTGTTTTAATTTAGATTTAAAGGAAATTGTGTAGCTCACTGTGAAGTTGTAAGTGCCGGGGGATGAACACTTTTGCCAGCATTGGGGATCTATATGATTGTGTGCTTGGTGAACACTTGATATATATATATTTCTGGACGACTATTGCCTTGGTGGCATTAGCTTTCCCTCAAAATTTTTCTAGGTTCGTGCAGCTAACATGCACTGGGCCCTTTCTATAGGGAGAACTAAACCCATATAGTCCATGGATGACTTTAGGATGGATCGAGCTACACAGTTTAGGTTAAATTTTTAAAAACTTATGTTCATGACCCTTGTCCCAATTCCGACATCATATATGTATCCATATGAATGTGGCACATATGTTTTATGATTAGATTTTGGTAATTGCATTATTTTATCCTTATTATCTGTGTTACATGTCAGCACTTATCCCACTAATCGTCCATGAATGCTACATAGTTACATGGTGTAGAGTTCGAAGGATTTTCTGTTACTCGTGCACTGCATTAGGCGATGTATGCGTTCGTTGAGTTGCGGTGAAGTGCTGAGCTTTCACCCTTCGAGAGGGCCTGTCATTTCACTCATATCTTTTATTGACTTAGAATTGTTGGATTCTTTTCTTTTGGTCATAGTCGGCGGCATGTTCCGACTTAGATGTTATTCTAGTTCTAGAGGCTATTGTGGACAAGTGTGGGTGGATTGTTATTTGAATTCTTTGAACCGTCATTTGATTCATCGATTCCTATTACTATTATCATTGGTTTGATTGGCTTCCGCTTTAGTTTTATAATTATTGGTCTCTTGAGGTTAGGCTAAAGGGGTGATCTCCGGTCCATGTTGGACTTGAGATGCTAGTCACAACTAGATCCTGATTTGGATCATGACAGAAAATAACATATCTTGCGTCTCCTTTTTCATTTAATAAGTACATACCATTTTTTATTGATTTATTCTTTCTAAACTCCTAAGTTTAATTATTCTAAGAACATTTAGTCATGTCCAAATTAAATGTGCTTATCTAGCACTATTTGTTTTATACTTCCATTTGAATTCATGTTGATCTTTAATGATAAGTATGAGAAGATAAAATTTAATGTTATTTTTCTTTGTTAAGAAAATAAGAGAAAAGACATAAAGTCACTGTTGAAGTTGTTCTAAATTTGTTAAAAGCCACTTTAAGTTTGCAGACGTCCTATTACACCATTATTCTTAGTCACAGTGGGTGTATCACCGCTTAGAAGCCCATGTAACGCAAAGTGTAGTACACTTGCTATTGGCAAGTGAGACGAGCAAAAATATAATTTTTTATTTATTTCAATATTTGTTTAGATAGAAATACCATTTTCTTTTTGTTCTAGTTGTTTTTTTATTCTCCGGTTCTTTCTCATTCTTTATCTTCTTTTATCAAGACCCTTGGAGTTTTTGAAAAGACTTCTAACACAGAGGAAGATCAAAAATGGCTGACAAAAATGGGAAAGGGTTAGCGAGAGATGTGTCGAAGAGATTGACGGAAATGATGAAGATAAAATCGTCGGCATGATCATGTTAAAACCAAGTAGAAAGTACCCATTAGATTTGGAGAGAAAAAGCGGCAATCTTCATTGATACAACCCATCTTTGATTTAAAGAAAAATCAAAGCAGAGTACATAAAAATAAGATTAATCATGGAGAAAATAAAATATATTTTGCTCCTCCAACTTTGATTAGCCATTATTTGATAGTGTTTTTTTTTTTCAATTTTCATTTTAATTTGGTAATAAATACCATGGAAGTGGTGTTATAGCAGTAGTTGTGACTGTGGCTAAACAAGATGATAGAGAAGAGGAACAACGGATTGAGGTTATGATTACTGAAGAAGGAAAGAGAAGAAAAGGAGAGACACTAAAGCTAATAAAATAAGAAAATGGTAAATGAAAATGAAGATTAAAAAATTAAATAAATTTTACACATGTTTAGTAACAATTGATGTGTGTTTGCACTTCCTTTTTTTAATTAAGATTGTCTGAAAATAAAATATTTATATCACTTTTAAATTGTTTAAGGGGTATTAAGACTCTTGTAAATTTTCAGTGTCTTATTAAAAATTTAGGACAACTTTAATAGTCTCTTTATGTCTTTTGTCAAAAAATAATAATAATCTATAACTGATCAAAGTTGTTCAGAAAAAGAAAAACAATAATTATCAATTTAAGAAAGTAAGAAATCTAATTTGAGATTCTGAAATTTTGTTAGAGAGTAATAAGAAATAGTGAATAAAAGAAAAAGGAATCGGGGAAAACGTTGCATTTGTGATTTACAAAATCTAAAATAGGTCAGAACTGAGTTGTCTTTTAAAAAGTTTACCCCTAAATCATAATCAATATATTGAACTTGTTGCCTTATATGTGCTAAAATAGTTAACAATTTATTGGAAATTCTGATCCAATATATTTTTATGGACATTTCTTCAATTCCTCACCAATTCATTTCACAATTCTCCAAAAATATCCTTTATGAAATATACAATAATTACCACTAATAGGAGAAATGACTCACCAAGTCATCACAAGGGAGCCTATAGGAATTGTGCACTATTGATATAGGACTAGTCAAATGGTGTTCACCTTAAGCCAAGGGCTAGTTGGGCACACATGCAAGCACCTATTGCAAGGAACATAAAAGGTGAGCGCCATCAAAGATTTTTGCGGCCATCCACTAACCTTCCTGCCTTTCCTATGAATTGGGTAGACGTAAGTTGACTCCAACACTTTTATCCGGGTAAAGATGTTTTTATCATCCTCGTATGAGGAAACCAGTGGTGCAGAGACCTCAGCGACTTCCTGCCGGTCCATAAAATTTTTTTGACCAAGTACAACATGCCATGGTGCGGGTTCCTGAGGTTGCTACACCTGCATCTTCAGTTTTCAGTCCTCTACTAATTCAAGCTATTGTCAGCCATCTTAATCAACAGAATCCGAATAGTATCTAGTTCAATCCAATTGCAGCATCGGTTGCTAGGCCTCTTGGAGTCAATTCATCCGTCGATTGAGCGCACCAATATTAAAAATCGAGAGGAGGAGGAGCTTAACTTAGAGCTTAGGCTTTAGGTCTTAATCAATTTTTATTAGTAGCTTTGTTATCGTTTTCTTTTATCTTATGTTTGTTGTCATATTTTCTTTTTGTTTAAGTTTATGTTCTGAATCTATTTTGCGATTTTACTACGGTCTATTAATGAATTAAATCTCATTTCAATTGAAGTATATAAAATAAAAAGATTTAAAAAATATTATTAGTTGTGACAAAACTAGATATAGTGATAATGATAGAAGTGGATTCACTAATTATTGTGTATTATATAGGTCAGAACTCAATGTTATCACTTGAAACTGAGAAATAAAGTAAGTAATAGATTAGAAATATCCCCTAATTGTTCATAGAAAAAAATGATATTCCATAACCATAAATAGTCATCAAATGTCACCCAATAATGTCTTATCATTAAAGTGATATAGAGATATATATGATAGCACTTTGGTAAAAAAGTTAAAGGGCAAGAATTTATTCATCACAACTCCTAAATCTTCAAACCACAAAATTAATAGAGAGGAGCCATTGAATTACTGAAAAAGGGGTTTCCTTTTTAATTAAATAGTCTGTCAAAGCATACTAAATAGTGAAAAACTAACACATACAGAACATGTTTTGTAGGCTATCCCAATGTATATATTGGAAGAAAGGGATCCTCCCTAAGAAACTTTCAAGATTATTGAGAAACTTCTTATTAGATTCTTATGGTAAACAATATCTAAAATATCCAAGCCTATCCATGGCATGGCAAACCAGAATCAAACAATCGTCCAGTGGAAGAAGCTCGATGACATGCATCAATGGCTCCACATAGTCGGATACAGAATTGACACCTTCTGTAATGCCTGTTGTACGCATCCAAGTCAAGAGCTATGGCCTAGTAACCTAAGAATATTATTGTTATTGTCTTGTACTAACACCATGCTATGTGCCCTAATTCATGCCTGAAAAAGAAATTGGGTGTTTATTATACACCTTAGGCCCCTTTTAATATGTGTAATTTTAATTTATCCTAATAGTTCATGAAATTGATGACAGAATTACTTTTTATCTAACAAAATTAAAGGAAAAAAATCAGCTAAAATGATAGGTTATGATTAAATTTTCTGGACTTCTTGACTATCTGATTAGTAACTCTTTGTTTGATAATAGCTGGCTTGAACTTTGTTTAGTGGATAATATTGAAAATTTAAACACACTCAATTCAAATAGTAATGAAAAATATCTGTGATCATTAAAAATATAACTCATATTTGAGTTCGGAGTAGGATACTTAAGAAAAATTATTTTGAAAATTCGACGTTTTACTCCCACAGTAGTAATACTTTTAAAATTTACTTCCAAAGTAATTAATATGAAATTTACTCATGCCGTAATAAATAATCTAAGATTTTCTTTCTAGTTCTGAAGTAAAAATACTTTGAGATTTTCTTTCAAAGTAGTAAGACTGCCAAATTTACTCCTGTAGTTGCTTTAATTTATAGTAGAACTTAAAATTTTACGCTCAAAGAAGTAAAACTTTAATTATACTCCCAAAGTAATAAATATTTATGTGTGAGTACTGAATCATATGTTCATCATTTATCGTATATTGTATTGTCATGATTATCTTTCACTAATTTGATTTACAGGGAAGGGACAAACCTGCTTGGAACGCAAGGGTCTAGGATTTGAAGGAAAATAAAATATTATATATATATATATATATATATATATATATATATATATATATATATGAAACACACACACACACACAATTTGTGTGTATGTGTGTGTTTGTGTGTGTTTCATATGTTAGCAGTTGTCAAAAGATTAAATTAATTAATAGCAAGTTGTGTGCTTGTTACGCCTCATTAGAGACTTTCTTAGGTTCTTGATAGCTATCCCATGAAATTATTATTTTCTTTTAAAAGAGTTCGTTTCAAATTTTGTTTATCTTCTTTTTCTTTCCCTTTTTGTCGCTTTTCTCATGGTCGACATAATTATATTTCTTGTGCATTCTAAGTCATTCTCTATCTATTTTTCTTGTGTATTGAGATGATAGTGTTGGCTATTTATGGTCATGGAATACCAATTGTTTTATTTTTTTCTATGGACAATTAACGGATCATCCTAATCTATTACTTAATTTATTTTGTATTCTAGTGATAACACTGAGCTCAACCTGTATAATTCACAGTAAATAGAAAATCTACTTCTTTCATTATTACTGTCTAATATTTTCACTAATACTAATATTTTTATTTTTTATTTTTTATTTAATATGCTTTCATTGAAATGAGATTTAATGCATTTTTTGGTGTAAAGACATAATATAGATTTAAAACATAAACTTAAACATTAGACGAATGTTGCAATAAACATAAGACAGAAGAAAACGGCAACAAAATAAGACAACCGATAAAAAAAATTGATTAAGACCTAAAGCCTAAGCTCTAAGTCAAACTCCTTCTCCTGATTTTTAATATTGGTACTCTCAATTGATGGGTTAATTGATCCATGAGGCCTAGCAGTCAATGCAACAATTGGATTGGATGAAATTCCATTCGGATTTTGTTGATTAAGATGATCAATAAATGTTGGAATAAGCTGAGGATTAAAAATTGAAGGTGCAGGTATAGGTATAGATGTAGGTTTAGGGCCAACAACATGAGGCACAGGCACCATGGCTTGTTGGTTCTGGTCAAGAAACTTTTGCGGATAGTCGAGAAGTCTCTGGGGTACTTGCACCACTGGGTTTTTTGAACGGGGATGATAAAAGCATCCCTGTCCAGGTAAAACTGTTGGGATCGATTTACGTCTACCCAATTCACGATAGAGGGTAGGGAGGTCAGTGGATGGCCACAAAAACCTTTCATGGGGCTCACCTTTCATCAGAGTTCCTTGTGATAGGTGCTTGTGTGTGTGCCCAGCTAGACCTTGGCTCGAGGTGAACACCATTTGACAAATCTTGCATCGATAACATATAATTTCTGCAGACTTCATTGAGATGTTTTGGTGAGCCATTTCACTTGGTGGTGGTTGTTATATATTTTGCAAATTATATTTTTTAGAGAATTTGAGAAATGAATTGGTGAGAAATTGAAGAAATATTCATCGAAATATATAGAATCAAATTTTTAATGAAATGGTAAAAATGCTTGCACAGATAATAACAAATTA
This sequence comes from Capsicum annuum, assembly GCF_002878395.1. Lineage (NCBI taxonomy): Eukaryota > Viridiplantae > Streptophyta > Magnoliopsida > Solanales > Solanaceae > Capsicum > Capsicum annuum. Next base: position 107,391,932 of record NC_061112.1, on the reverse strand, counting down.
AATGTATTGATTATGACTGAGGGGTAATTCTAGATACTTACTTCTTAAGAAAAACTTAGTTTTGACTTGTTTTAGATTCTATAAATCTCAAATGCAATGTTTTTCTTGCTCCCTCTTCTTTTTCTCTCTTTGGCTTATTAGATTAAAAAAAATAGATTTGAAAATTTTTTACCTTCTCCATATTGATAATTATTATTTTTCTTTTTATGAAAAAAAGTTGAGTCTGATAAATTCCAAAAAAAAAAAATGACATTTGAAATAAAATTTCTTGCCTTCTTCATATTGATAGTTTTTTTTTTATGAAAGATAGTTGATTTTGATAGAATTTATACATCAAACTAGTAACTATATCATCAACTCTTTTTATTTAAACAAAGGAAATAGCATTTAATTTTATTAACTTCTTCTATTAAATTATCATGATGATCAACGCGAATTTAAATGAAGCTATAAATCAATGCTAGTGCTAGATAAACAAATGATCAAATGCAAGTAGAACATTAAAAGTTTTAAATTTAATTATGTATAGTCCATCTGTAAGTTGTGAGTAGTTATTCTTATAAGTTAAATTTAAAAAAATTGTTCTTCATCTAAAAATATATCTATTTCTATTAAGGGATTAGCAATGTTTGCCATTTTGTTTAATTTATTGTTTTACCAAAAATATCAAATTAAATAGCTTTAAACATACAAACAAAAAAAATCAATTGAAATGAACAATTTTTTTATTTTTAATTTTTCTTCAATTGAATTTCTTAAGTTTTTTCTTGTCATAGGAAATATAAATTGATTAATTCTGTCAAACTAAAGCTACAAGTAAAACTAATAATATATTTACTAATGTTATAGTTCTGCACACCGCGCATAGGGGTAGCTTTAGTGTACCGGGCTGTCCTTTTGTTTTTTACTAATGTTATAGTTAATCCTTTTAATACTTTTCAAAGAAAATTATTTGTATTTTTCAATCAAACATCAGAAAATATATTTCAGGAAAATACTTCTCAAAAAGTATTTCTACGATATCAAACACCGCGATAGTTTAGTTTCTTTTGTATGGGGGACGTTATAACACCCCCGAAGTTCATGCATGTTAAAAATATAAATATAAATAGAGGTAATAGAGAGGTGTCACGTCACCTTGTATATATATACTATAGGAACATGGCCCGTGTCAGCACGGGACCAATATTAAAATATTTTGATCATGCAAAATTAAAATTGAATTATTCAGTATTCATATTTCTGCTAAATCTTACAGGCTCAAAAAGTTATAAGCTACAAAAATTCAATGCCCAGACATGACATCTAATCGTAGCATCAAAATTTCAAATCCACTCAACTTGGACATCTTTTACTTGAACTCAGCAGCTTTAACAAAATGGTTGGCCTCATTCTTGGACACGAATGGGCAGCGAATAAACTAAAATAAAGTCGGCACTACCCCATCTCAAACACAAAGTATAGTAGCTCCATAATAGTCTCTGGAAAATGCCAATGCTATTTCTTAATTTTCAAAATATTTACGAAACTTGTCACTGCACAATGAAAGCTTCATTTACCATAACAAATCCACTAATGCATAAATTATGACTCGTCCATATTCCTCTTGTATTGAGAAAAGCACAAACAACAAAGTGACAATTATTAGAACAACCAAACAAAGTTTTCAAATTTGCAAGTATAGCAAAAATGATGTTTTACAAATTATTAGGAAAAAATCTGACAGATGTTGCACTGCCTTTCCAATTCTTTGCGTGTAAGAGAGAAATTACTCAAAAAGAAGGGTTTGGTTCTTCTAACACGCTGTGCTATCTCATTTTCTCTCAATCCTATGTAGACATATCCAATTATGTCACCAAGTTCCAGGAATTCCTGAATGTTTAAAGGGTTGGCATTAATTATGAGAATGACTTAGAAACAAGGATGGTTAGATTGACAAGGTAATGACTTGCCTCATAGGACATGTTATCCATGTCAATTCTCCAGTTCCGATATCCATCAAGACCATCTGTTCTTCTTCCCATAATACTATTTTGAAGCATCACAATCTTCAATCACACCCTACAAAGACCATGTATATTATATCCTTAAGAGTATCAATTATTCATGTGATTCAAGGCGCTCGAGCATTTGCTTCGACTATTGTCAAACCAGATAAAGAGTAATACTCGAACAAGGCTACCATCATTTTTATCTTTAGTTAACATTAGATAAAGGAAATAGCATGTGTCCTTATTTATCCTTTCTTCTCAATAAATTTCTCCAAAAATCGGCATTCTGTCGAGCAAGGTAGAACAATTGTTTCCAATAGACCCCGACTCAAAAGAGAAATTCCCAAAGTATAATGGTTATGTTACCTGATAATTGGTAATTGTTACAGGAGTATCATTTATATGAGTTATGAATTTACTTCCTTGTTATTTATTTCTCTTTAGACACAATATTTGATGATTTCATAGCCTCCATCTGCTTCTCAATAGCTTGCTATTTATAATCCTTCCTTGCTTCTCAATAGCTTTTTTCATGATTTCATAGCCTCTAGCTTGTTGAGAAGCAAACACAATCCCACATCAGAAAAATAGAGGGAACATGTCTAATATTTAAAGTGTCACCCAACTCCACTAGTATTAGGCCTTTTGGGAGGTGCCCAAAAACAAATCCATGAGGGCTTGGCCCAAAGCGGAAAGTATCATACTAGTGCGGAGATTAGATGGAGTTACACGTGGGCTCTACAAGTGGTATCAGAGACTAGGTTTGAGTGTGTCGGAGTGGTGACTGTGGTTGGTGAGAAGTTCCCGATGTAATGACAAAACTGGATATCTGTAGTTGGTGCCTTGTGTCAAAGTCTTCCTAGCAAGTGGTGGTCAGGCGGCGTGTCCCGTTGGGTGATAAACGGTGGTACAAGATGTTTGGCAGATCATGTGAAGTGATGGTCAAGCGGCGTGTCCCACTGGTTAATTTAGGATGAATTTGAATTTTGAATTTAAGTTTGGTTGTTTGATTTGTTGAGATATTTTAGTTAGTTTAAATTTTAAATGTTGCTGATTTTTCTATTGTAAGGTGACTATTAAAGCACCTTGATGTTCAATAAAATCATTGAATACTATTGAATGCTATTGAAAGTTATTCAATCCTTTGAGAGTCATTTTAACCCCCTTTTTCGCTGCACCGGCTTTCTTTAAAAGAACCAACAATGAAAGATACAAGAACTTCTGTCAAAACGAAATAATTACTTAATCATAAAATCAGTTTCAACACTTGATACTTATTAGCTATCTCTAATCATTTTATCCAGATGTGCTAATATTCTATAGAAAAATAAAAAGACCATTTAATACCTGTAGTTTAAGTGAGCACCAGCACCAGCACCATTACAATCGCCCTGACAGGAAAAAACATGACGTAAATGCAAAGCTTCACTCGAGAATAATCAGCATGTGGCAAGTACTTTTTAACTATCAATGAGCAGATCAACCCGAATTTGAATTTTGAATTTTGAATTTAAGTTAGGTTGTTTGATTTGTTGAGACATTTTAGTTAGTTTAAATTTTAAATGTTGCTGATTTTTCTATTGTAAGGTGACTATTAAAGCACCTTGATGTTCAATAAAATCATTGAATACTATTGAATGCTATTGAAAGTTATTCAATCCTTTGAGAGTCATTTTAACCCCCTTTTTTGCTGCCCCAGCTTTCTTTAAAAGAACCAACAATGAAAGATATAAGAACTTCTGTCGAAACGAAATAATTACTTAATCATAAAATCAGTTTCAACACTTGATACTTATTAGCTATCTCTAATCATTTTATCCAGATGGGCTAATATTCTATAGAAGAATAAAAAGACCATTCAATACCTGTAGTTTAAGTGAGCACAAGCACCAGCACCATTCCAATCGCCCTGACAGTAACCAGGAAAAAACATGACGTAAATGCAAAGCCTCACTCGAGAATAATCAGCATGTGGAAAGTACTTTTTAACAATCAATGAGCAGATCAACCCGACATTTGAACTAACACTAAGAAGATATGTAACAGAAAGCTCACAGGAATAGGTTTCGAGTCGAATGAAATGACAACTCTAGCAGCCTCAGCAATTCTCTGTTAAACACCAATACAAATGAGCAAGTGTAACAATCGAACTCCATTTTAGAGTTAGATTGAAGATTGAAATGCTAAAAAGTTTATAATAGTCAGGTATATTGTACCTCGAGAATGTAACGATCAAAGATCTCAACTTCAAAATGTACTGAATTTTATTATTTATATGAATATATTGTACATAATCATCTTGTGAAACTTTGCTTCTTCGAAAATGCTAGATGCAAATAACTCTATCTGTGAGTGTTATACCAACATTATTTTCTATATCCAGAAAAGGGTTGTCTTCAGCGCTCGCCATTCTTCCTATAGGACAAGTAGATCGCTCTACAGAAAGGAAAGAAACAGCTACCTTTCCCATTAATTAAAACACTATCTGGTTTGCCCAGATCTTTTCCAGCAAGAAGGGTGCTCCTCAAAGACTACATCTAACAACAACCAAAGGTATGCATTACACAGTAAGCTACACAAATTTAACTTTAAACCATAAACTCGTCGTATCATCGCGTAGAGACTAATCGTGTGATTTCTGGTGTACCAATTATCAATCATAATAGTAATATGACCATCTGGAAAATTAAAAGGGATTGAAATCTCATCCTTGTTGTTAATTGTAATTCCCCCAAAACCACCTGATGCCCTCTGAAAATTGAGTGAAGGGAAATAAAAGAAACTTTCAATTTGGTCCTTGACCTGAAATTGCTAAGTCCAGTTCCACTTTGGAGGTGCAAGTTAAATGCTGGCATCAATATTTTACTGAATTAATTCCTACAGAAGAGAATGGTACCTTATTTTACAGAAATAAAGTCACCTCCAAAAGACATTAACTCATCGACAAAGTTTTTCACATGCAACACATTTTTTTTCTGAATGATGACTTCTTTTCTTGTGGCCTTCCTTTCTCATGGAAACATGCCAACATATGGCCCTCAAAGGAGGTTATAGGGAGAAACATTACATGTGAACCAAAAAGGTTATCATCAAATCAATACACACGAAATCCTGGAACCAAACAGTCCTAATCCAATACCTCAGCTGTAGATTTTGGCTTTGTTATATTGCTCTATTTGTTAATTGTTTTTCTAGATGCAGGAGAAGATGCCAACCACCTTCCATCTTCCTATATGGATATGATATTTTCATATCACAGAAAAGGTGCACATATATACATTATCATCTTGGTAGGGTGAATGACTACAATTCTCTAGCAATAAATTTTTCTCACAGAGAGCACACATGTCAAAACCACTTGTAACGGCCCGTACTATCGGACTAGAATCTAGACCGTCATTCCTACACATATAGACCCGAATTAGAAAATTTCTTTGTAATATATGTGTGATCTCCTAGTAGCATGCTTATAGAGTTGAAAACTTAAAATTATTCTAAGTGTCAAAAAGAGACTTAGTCTCAATTTTTTGGACTTTCAATCTTTGAGGATTTTATTTTCGACTTTCCGACCCTCAATAGTCGTTATGTTAGCTAGTTAATGATCCGGGAGGTCAATAGGTGTTCCCGAACGAGTTTTGAATTTTTCAGAACGCGTTTAGACCTCGTTTGATGTTACAAAATAGTGGACCAACGCGATCTTGGCGCACCGCGTTCCCCATCGCATTGGTCAATATTTGTGCAGGAAAGTACTGAGGCTCGACGCGATGGTGGTGTGACTCGTCGATGCCCTGACGCGACGTGTTGCCTGCAACCACTACAAGAAAGTAGGGATACTGCGACATAATATAAATGTCGTGCTAAGGAGTTTAAATGTCACAAATTTATCTACCGACATTTAATTTACATTTGAAACAAATGTCGCAAATTTTAGTGTCGAGAATATTTCCAATATTTAGGTAAATGTCGAAAAATATTTGTGACATTAACTTCGAGACATTTATGTAAATGTCGGAATAGATTTACGACATTTATTTGCAACATATAAGTAAATATTGGTAAGAAATTTACGACATTTTCTCTGACATTTAGATAAAAGGCAGTATGAGATATATGACATTTTATTTTCGACATTAAGATAAATGTTGATAAGAAATTTATGACATTTATATGAAATGTCACTTAATTTCTAACATTTAGATTAAATGTTCGATAGATTTTTCTTTGTGACACTTACTTGTGACCTTTGTAAAATGTTGTATTTAAATTAATGTCGTTTTAGTTGAGGTCAATAAATAAAATATTAATGTCGTAAAATTTAGTAACATTCATTTAGAACATTCCATAATTGTCTTCAATATTATTTGCATTTAGATTAATGTCACTATCAATTATTTTAAAAATGGATACAAATTATTTATAAATGACACAAATATTTATAGTTTATTTAATCTATACATCATAGATAACCACCTCTTATAATAAACATGAAATATATGTAAAGTAAATGTGTTCATTATAACCAAAAAACAAAATTGCAAACTAATAATTGTTCTGTAAAAGTTAAATGGTATCAAATCAAATGATCTAAGTAAAAATGAAATATAAATATAACAGTTTCAACATGCAACCAACTTTAATGCCTAATTCAAATCAATTTCATTAAATTCTCAAATAAAATCTGCAATAAAGCTTTATGAAATCACCAATCCATAAGTTGAGAGCATTTTATAGCTAGTAATTGACCTCAATTCCTTGCAAAGCTCTGCATAAGAAATTCACATAAAAGAAAAAACTATAACTATATGATGAAATTATTTTCTCCATGACTAGAACAGCTTGAGATATCAAAAAAAGCACATTGAATTTTTTTAAGACAAGCATATTGAAAAATTGATGCAAAAGCATCAACTAGAGATGACAATTTTTTCTCTTTGAAAGAAAAGAAAAGAGAAAAGGGATGTCTTGTAATTTTTCTAACTTACCCACTTTTGTTTATTTGTGTCAACTACACTAGTTCCAGTCTTCTTAATCATCTTAGCCTGAGAAGAAAAATTAAGTTGATTACTTAAATATTTACAAAATTCAAAACATAACAAACCATAGCATACATAGTACTCCTATTTTACCCATAAGGAAAATCAAACAAAATTATAAGATTGCTTAAACAACAAATACTTAACCAAGATTATGGATGAATAACTCTGATATAGCATAGCACTATGAAAAATTTATATATTAAAATACACAAAAAACAATTAGTTAAAATGCAACTTAGTCACTCAATTATAATGTTCAGCTATAAGTTATAGAACTACTAAGGTTGAACTTCAATACCAACAGTTTACATGACGTAGTGATTAACAGATGATCGATTAATCCCAAATAGAAACAAGAAAAAGGAATCAACTGATCCCAAAATCACATGAATGTTAGGATTTAAACAAATTGAAATAAAAATCAAAACTTTATTTTCTCTAACTTTTTTGTGTGAACAAATAAAATGGGTGATAAAAGTTGTTGACAATCTTCAATTGAGTTATCAGAAATCTATCACAAAAAAAACTATTCTAATTAAAAATAACTAAGTTATCAACTAACAAAAGTAATTTTTGTGAACAACACAATTATTTACCTATCCTGATTTTGTATTTGCATCAATAGTGATACCTAAAGACTCTAGATATGCTTGTACACCTACCTTTACTTTATCTGCTATAATTTCTTCCATGTCCATTTTTGCTTCCGATAATTTTCTCTCCGCTGCTTCCTTATCCTCTTTTGCTTCAGACAACTTTTTATCCATCGCTTCCATTTCTTTTTTTGCTTCAACTAACTTTTTCACCATCTCAATTTTCATAGCTGAGGTAACTTTTTAAACTTCCAACTTAACCCGTGTATCAAAATCTCTTTTTTCAGCTTGAGATCGTTTATATACTGGACCATAAACTAAACTTGGAGGTGCTCCCTTTCCTAGAGTTCGGACAATCCCATGAGTGTCTGGTCCCATTACATTTGAGTACACATCGTTGGGAGCACTTCCAAGGACATTTAACTCGGGATACACCTCAGTGATATCATGCATTTGTTTCTTTTTGAAAGAAAAGTCAAGCAACGAAAAGTTAAAGAAAATTGCAATAGAATAAAAGTACCAAAATACTTATAAAGAATCAGAATTTACAATAACTTCACCAGCATCTCATTCTCTGGTGGTGTATTCTCTCTTTTGCGAATATTTTTGAATACATCAATACGGGTTGGCTTTACACCACTATTCTTCTTTGTCATTTGTTTCATTAGTAAGAGAATACTATAAAATATTCAAGAAATGTATCAACTAATAAAAAAAATTACAGAACAAAGAGTGTGATTATGTCATACCTCATCTATAATTTGAGCAGGACTTTTTCTTCCTAATATGTGTGGTACAGTCAACTTTTTTCGACTTTCTTTGTTTCTCTTGCTGTTTTCCTAGAAAATTTAACACAATAATACATAATAGAACAATACACTTTATAATATAGTTTGATTAGTTAAAAGGTTTCAGCATAGCCAGAATGGCAAGCAGGGAGAAATAACAATCCAAGTGAAATCTCCAACTACTCAATCTAAGCATCCTGAGAACTTTGATGTAAATAGAGCTAATATTGACACAAAAACACCAATCCAATATGTGAAACAGGCAATTTCAAAGTTTGGAGAGATTGTCGACTGGAAAGCTCATAGACAACTGACAGTGGAGGTATACTTTCTAAAATAAGCATTTTCTCTTCTCAGAAGCTTGGCCAAATAGACTATTTCACGTTATTTTATTTACTTTAAAAGTTTGAATTTTTTCTTGTTTGTTTGTGCAGAGATAGAATGTTATCGACCAAGAACTAGAAAAAGTGTAGGAGTAGATCCCATAGTATAAGAAAAAGTGTCAGGATGCGGAAGATGCAAAACTGTTAGTTCTGAAAGAGCTAGATAGCACAAAGAGACCTATAGAAGAGTTGAAAATCAACCTAGAGAGAGCACAAACAGAAGAGAAACAAGTAAGACATGATTCAGAACTTGCCAAGCTTAGGGTAGAAGAGATGGAGAGGGGGATTGCTGATAACGCTAGTATTGCAGCCAAAGCACAGCTTGAGGTTGCCAGAGCCAGACTTGAAGTTGTAGTTTCAAAGCTACAATCTGTAAATTCTGAATTCGAAGTTATCCATAAGGATTATGACTTAGGATTATGATTTATTAGCTTCCAAAAAAGAAGTTGCTGTGAAAAGTGCTGAAAAACTGTATCTGTATCTAACGATGTTGGGAAGACAGTGGAGAATTTGGCCGTTGAGCTCATTACTTCAAAGGAATTTTTAGAGGCTGCACATGCTGCATATCTGGAGGTTAAGGATCACCGAGTTGGAGCATCTATGGAAAGAGAGCAAGATACTATAAACTGGAAAAAGGAATTGAAGGAAGCAGAAGAGGATCTTGAGAGGCTAAACCAAAAAATTCTGTCTGCAAAGGATCATAAAGCAAAATTAGATACTGCTTCATCTTTGTTACAAGTTATCAACAATGATTTAGTAGCTTACATGGAATAAAAGTTGAAACAGGAGGCTGATGATAATGAGAACTTGAAAGGCGAGCTATTATAGCTAGAGAAACAAAAGCATCATGAGATACAAGTTGCGATGGCATCAGCTTAGATAAAACTCCAAGAAGTAAAGCTCAACATTGAAAAATCAACAACTGAAGTAGAATGCTTGAAAGTAAAAGCAATTGCTTGAAGGAAGAAATGGAAAAGGAAAAATCAGAACTAGCTTCTCTACAAAAGAAAGAAGGAATGGCAGCAATTGTTGTTGCATGTCTTGAAGCTGAGTTGACTAGGACAAAGTCAGAGATTTCATGACTTTGACGAGAATAAAGAATCAAAAGCTTCTGAACATGCACCAGAGGTTGCAGTACCTCATCAAATCTCAAGTCCAAAAGAAAATGTACAAACAAGAAAATGTACAAACAAGAAATAGTGAAACTGATTCATCTCCAGCTGTAAAGGTCGCAAAGAAAAAGAAGAATTCCTTGTTTTTGCACATCTTAATATTTTTGCGGAGAAAGCTGGCACAGGCGAAGGAAAGATGATGATCTCTTCTCCATCTTTCTTAGTTTGAGGCGAGTAAATTCTTGTAGAATATTTATGTATATGCTAAGGAATTTTTATGTACAGTACGAAAATAATTCTCGCTTTCTGGATGGCAGATTATAGAGGGCAATAAGTTTGTCATAGGTTTGGCTCTTTCATAAGCCTTTGCGTATTAAAGTTGTTGGCAGCTTCAAATGGTTACTCCTCTTAGTTCTGCAAAAAGCTAGCAGCAAACTCCAAAGTTTTGCCTCCTGAAAATATGAGTTTCCTAGTATTTCATGTTCTTATGGGTTATGTAATACAACACATTGATTTTTGCTATCACTTGGCATACCTTTCACTACTAATTTGCCCCACAACCATAACTATGTTCTCTGTATCTACTTAAAATAGGCCATTTACAGTGAAGACTAGTTTCTTCTATTTTCTCAACTTAATTCGACGGGATGCTTACTACCTTCAGCAACACATGTAGTGTGTAATTCTATCTACCAAGGTCATGAGAAGAAATCAACTAATATTTATGCCTACCGAGATCTCATTTTCCTCAATCCTCTTCACTAACTACAAGGCTACATCCTCGGATGCTCTTCTTTTTCTTTTCTTTCTTTTATCTATAGTGTAATTTAGAAGGAGAGATCTGAATAGAACAGAGGGGAGAATACTATCATTTGTAGAAAACTTAACTAATTGGAACTTTGTATTTGCTAGGTACTATCAGAAGTACATAATTAGTCCATGGAAAAAATTTTACTCTTTAATAACGTGAAGAACTCTAGCCCTTAGACAACTTGATTTGTCTATATAGTTTCGGGAAAACATTGAATTTAGTTACTTACTGTCTCTAGCTATGACTAACAAATCCTTATAAAAGAATTTTATATTCTTATCAAATAGAGATGAATGCCGTGATGGGAAGGAGGTGAGTACTGTGATTTGTAGTCCACAAATTGCTCAAGTTGTTAGAATATTTGTGTTCTCTAGGTTCTAGGCATCAAACTTCATAATATTTTGTGCCACCTACTTAAGTTGTGACTTCTACCTCTTCCCGGTACACCACTATAGAAAGGTTATCCTTTTAAAACTGGATTGCCAGCTTCATCAGGGACTTCTCAGCAGTATGAAGCAAAAATTTCTTCACTAATGGGAAGGTGGCATTGATATTTGTGACAATACATGAAAACGCGACACCTTGGGGTAATCATACAATCTACAAAGAACTGAACAAGCACAAGAAAGAAAGAAAATAGAAAAAGACAAGAAGTTAGCTACTATAGCTTGTTAACTGAAACAAAGTATTTATAGAATCAAAAAGGAAAGTGAAATAACACAATTTGGCTACTTGTTTTACTAGACCCCTGGCTAATGCTTTTCAAGAATAGTGTTAATTTCACTAGGCTGAATTGATCATGCTTTTTTTGTTGAGTAATTCAAAGAGTCATGTTCAAAGTTCATGAGTAGATTTTTTTGTCATTATCAGTAGTTTTTTTAGAAGGTAAAAGATACAAGGCAAGGCACCCACGTTCTGGGAAGTAAAAAAAACAACAAAAATGAAGTAGTTTATATCGCCACCACCTAAAAAAAGCACTTGTAAACAAGTTGAAACTGTGCAAGTAGTTCAGTTTGCTGTTGATGATATGAGTATGTTACTATATGCAAGTTCTCAAAGAGAAATTCCCTTTTATACCAAGTGATTCTTAGTGGAAGAACGGTTCTTTTGTAGGGTCAACGTTAATTTAATCATATTAAAACCGACCTATTCCATTTGCAGAATGGTTTTTCTGGTTGAAGATAAATGGAGGGTGTCCCTTGAACAAGAATAATTTAACTTATATACATTGACAACATAAAATTTACAACGGTCAGATCTATTAAAAGACAACTATATGCAACGACCTTACACAGCAAGAGGTATTACGAACCTTGAAAATAGAAAATGTTATGATAGTATAACCCTTTTTCTTTTATGTTGTCAGAATATATAATTTAAATCCCAACAAGAAAAAAAAAGGGGGGTGGGGGGTTATGAGATCATCATATAATAGTGAAAATCTAAAAAACCCCACAGTTTCATCCCATTACCTGCCACTTTCTTTGGTCCCAAAACTGGTGAGACTGCCCAATATGCATTCTCTCTTTCAGTTATTCTGATGGAACATATTATGGTTATTAACTTAACATCTAGTTATAAAAATCTGCCTCACAGAATGCTTCTTTTAAATTTCTGTTAGGAATAATACTAATGTAATTTAAATCTCAATTTTTAGTGGCCATAGCAAAAGGATTGCAGTTGTATTTGTGGGTGGGTTTCAATTTTTGTCTACTTGATTACACTAATAGAAAAATGACTAACCACTAATCTATCACATATGATGAGCTTGAACAACTTGCTCCACCATGAAAGAGTCTTGTTTTTACATGTATTAAGAAGCACATATTAGGGATGTAGTGTTTGTATATAGTTCACATAGAGTGAGTGGATATAAAAATTTAAGGTGTAATACTCCGTCGGTCCATCTTTTCTTGTTCATTATACTAAAAATAGTTGTCCAACTTTACTTGTTGGAAAATCAAGAGATAATTTATCGTGTTATCTTTATTTTATCCTTACTACTAAATACTATTCACAATTAACATCTTAAGGGTGTGTTGAATCAAACATGAACAAGTAAAGCTAATCTGGGAAGCAGTTAGTAACTATTCACAAAATTACCCACTAACTCAAGCTATAGGATCTTTTCTTTGGAAGTGGGACATTGTGCGCACCTAAAATATAGTAGTAGGTGTTTTAGACTCTGGTTTTGAGAGGATACATGTATCCAATCTAAGTTATGGTAGGATAGAATTTGTTCAATCTCAAGTGATGATATCGAGTTCGAGTTCTGGATAGAAAAAATGTCTCGGTAGGGAGTGATTTCCTCGATAACCTCTTATCCAATGCAAGTCTGAATTAATTGGCACCCCAATACGGATACTACACACCGAGTGGAAAATTAAAAAGGTTATAATTAAAGTCAACAGTTCTTGATAAGGATAACTAATTTTATACAATTATTATATTTCCTAGGGTCTCAATAAAGAAAAAGGGATCTTAAGAAAAAATACTCACCACCTAACCTAATAGTTTGTAGTCGTCGCCAACTAGCTTATCAGACGTGAGTCCTTACTAGACCAGATTTCTCCTTTTGCTCCTCAGCCTACATGGTATTAGCGATCAATTTCAGTTATTGTCCTTCCCAGCCCAAGGAAAGATTCTTACGTATTACCCATGCTCACTCATCTACCACTGTTTTTCTGTAGAAAGAACGGAATTCTAGAAGGACAGCTAGTAGCTGCATTGGCTGGCAGTGAAGCAGCAGAGAAAAAATTATCTTTTTCTTTGAAGAGTAAACATGACATAGAGAAAAAGATGGCCGATACTATAAATAGTACATTCACTCTTCATTACTAAATGATTGCAGGTTCATTCTCCGGCGACTAAACAGGACAACGGTGAACCATGTCTAAAGAGAACAAAATAGGTTAGTTGATGGTTTAGCGACAATGTCTTGTGCTAATGATGCAAGTACCTCTATAGGCTTTTTTTTCTGGGGATGCTCCAGCATCTTTATGGGATCTTTTGTGCACTGATAGGAATTGAGATATGTCCATTAGAAGGGTTAATGTACATAATCTCAATCCTACTACTTTGTATTATACTAGTTCTACAAGTACTCTTCTTTGCTCCAAAAAAAAAGAGTCTGCAGTATAGCCAAAATAGATGCAGCACCATATCCTCATGCTAATTGCACTCCAAACTGACCATTTTGCAAATCTTATACATGGTAATGAAAGACCAATACACCAAAGATCAAAATAACAATATTTTTCAAGATCAAAATGACAGAATTTGGATATATGATCAGGAAATGACTAATCAACCTACTACAACTCGCTTTTATATGCAATTTAAAACTAGTTACCTACAATCAAATTATGCTCCCTAGAACTAGCAATACTTGATCCTTTAATTGCATGCCTTATAAGCTCCCTACACACACTAAAGAACCCATTAAGACAGTACACCTCCCTCGTAACTCAAACCCAATAGATAGTCTTGTATGGTCATCTATCCGACAAAATTCAATCTACTGGGAACATGCTTTTCCTTTCTTCATTTGAAATAATTGGCCAGACAAAAATAATAAATTACATATAACAAGGTTAAAATAATATCCCACTTTTAGTACCCCTAGTTAGGACAATGGAGTTCATTTATTATACTAATAAAGAACCCCAACCACACAACAATGAAATCTCTAAAATAATGCCACATTAATTCATGAACTATTAAGGATGGTATGAGAGGAGTAATTCATGATGTCAATGCAAAGTGGATAGAGGTCTAGCATATATTTGTGCATCCTTTGAGCTCCAATAATGAACTAGTGATCACCACTGATCTTCTTCAACATTATCTGGACAATGAGCTAAGCGCTCAATATTAGTATCATACGGATCATATCCACTAGTTTTTGCTTCATGCTTTGCTTCTTTCCATTTAGTTCCAAGTGACATCATCAAAATGCGCCTCATATCATTAGTTGCGTCAGTATTTTCCTACATATATATTTAACACACAACTTATTTATATGCAAAAAATATATAAAAATAACAATATCTTAATATATAGGTTTTGGTTATACTAAGTACCTTAATTTGATCCCACATTTTATTCTTGTACATTTTAGGAACAAGTCTCCGATCTATATAATTAAGTGACGCTAAGATGCCATTTCGCACTAGCACACCAAGTTTTGAACTCAATCTAGGTCCTTTGGCCTAATAACCTGATCATATTCATTCAGTTCAATATTTAAATTGCCACCATCTTTCCCCCATCCTGAGCGCATCATAGTAGGACCCCTACAATGTTTAAGCTGATCTTCACTCTCACTAGAATTTACAAGTAATCAAATATAAGACGATAACATACCCAGTGTATTCATAGAAAAGCAAAATTATTATTCATAAAAATTAAGTTATCTAACAACTTTGTACTATAGAAGGAAGAAAAGATATCATGAAAATTTAATACCTGGAAGTGCTTTGATATCATGTAAATTAGTTTTCGATGAGTTATTAGATTAGAGTTTCCTTTCATTTCATGGCAAGTTTTGAGGTAGTAGAGGCATTGACGCACTTCCTACTTGTTGTTTTTGTTGCATCGAAGAATCAGATAAAATCTCACCATGACTAGAATTTCTCTGTCTTTTACTTACCATGTCCACAAAGTTCCTCAAAAACTATGAATCCTGCCAAAGTTAAAAAAAAAAAAGAAATCTACTATGCATAAATATTCATAATATCTAACTATCATTCAAGTAATAAGACACATAAATATATGAGATTTTAACAACTAATGATATAATAATAAACATCAAAATCGCTATTGTTCAATAACTATTTGTACTGAAATAGTAATCAAACTATAATAGTAAGAACTAAGCCACGTAGTCATCTTCATCATATGCTTCATTACATTTCAGAGTTTGTGGGTCAATTTCTATTCCTGGTACTCCTTTACTAACCTATCCAATGTCCTCTTTACTTTGAAATGTAGTATCATCTAGTTGTTGATCAGGCCACAACTCCAAATGCCCTTCCTTATTCTAAACTACCGATGTATTTTCACCTAAATCATAAAAATCTCTTGGCTTAAGTTTAACAACAATTTTCCACTCATTTTTCATAGAATTATCAACATAAAACACTTGTTGAGATTGAGAAGCGAGGATAAAAGGTTCATCTGACAACTGATTCCTTGGATAGAGTAGATGATTAAAATTCATAAGAGTAAAATCCTAATCATCTTTCTCAATAAGCCCCTTGTTATTGTTCACCCATTTACACCTAAACAATACTAACTTGAGCTTTTTGGTATAATACAACTCTTGTTATTGTTCACCCATTTACACCTAAACAATTCGAACTTGAGCTTTTTGGTATAATACAACTCTTGTTATTGTTCACCCATTTACACCTAAACAATTCGAACTTGAGTTTTTTGGTATAATACAACTCAATTTTATATGTGAGAATCCCATCAAAACAAACTTCTGCCAATATGGAATTTTTATCTCTTGAGCTTTCATAAGCCCCTTGTTATTGTTCACCCATTTAAACCTAAACAATACAAACTTGAGCTTTTTTGTATAATACAACTCAATTATATATGTGATAATCCCATAAAAAGAAACTTTTGCCACTATGAAATTTTTATCTCTTGAGCTTGCATAACTTTGAGTGGTAGCCTTTACCATAATACCACTATTTTGAGTTTTTCTCTTAATATCCCGAGACTCTGTTATGTATTTAACTCGATTACATATATATCCAATCATCTTTTTTGCTTGTCTTAATGGGCCAATAGCTAAATTTTGAATATCTTCAGATATTTGTTGACCGGCCATATGCATCTTCTCAACCTACCATTTAAAAGTAAAGATGTGATTGAAAGATATCACTATATAGTAATAAATATGAAAATATTTTAGCTGGTTCATAGTTACATGATTTCTAAACCACATTTGAAATCTTTCATTGTGAATTCGGTCCACGTCATGTCTTGATAAACGAGAATTTTTCTTCTTGATTTCTTTTATAAGTTCACTGTAGATGTAAAATACATAAAATCTTAATAAATAAAATTTGAATGAAAATTACATAATAATTAATTACTATGCATAAATTATGATTTAATATTTACTCATGATATGGAGTTGTGGAGGCAGAATTGAATAAAACATATCTGTGTGCTTAAGCACGTGTTATGTCATCAACCTCAAACCCTTTCTCTCTACTTGATCGACGATCCTCTTGGTTTGAGATTTTATTAGAAAAAATATTATTTCTTAAAGGCGATTAGACTTAGTCTCCACATCTGCTAAATATCTTGAGCAGAACGTCATGCACTCTTCTATCCAATATTCCTCTGCAATTGAACCTTCTGAATGACTTCTACTCCTAACATAGTTTTTAATACTAAGAAAGAACCTACAATAGAAAATTTTAAAAAGTCAATTATAATTTTTTATAAGTACAAAAAAATAATAAAATGATACCTTTCGATGAACCACATTGAACGATATTGTGAAGGTCTAGCCAGCATTGCTTCTTCGGCTAAATGAATGACTAGATGTTCCATGATATCAAAAAAAAGATGAAGGAAATATTATCTCCAAATGACAGAGAACCAATGCAACTCAATCTTGAAGCTTTTTTAAGTCACCAATCTTCAAAACTTTTGAACAAATGCCTCTAAAAAAATTACTTATTTCAATCAGTGGCTTAAGGACATTCAGTGGCAGGAGATACCACAAGGCAATCTGAAGGAGTTGTTGCATTAAAATATGACAATTATGACTCTTCAGTCCATGCATCGTGCGTTGCTTAAGATCAACACAACTTGAGATATTTGATGCATATCTATCTGGAACTTTCACTTCTTTTAAAACTTGCAAGAGCATATATTTTTGTGAATTACTCAATGTGAAACATGCTGGAGGCAGATAATATTTCCCATTAGCCTTTTTCTTAGGATGAACAGCTTTTCAGATTCCCATCTCTTGTAAATCTAAACGAGAATTTAAATTATCTTTTCCTTTTCCATCAATATTCAACAACGTCCAGAATAA
The DNA here is from genome assembly GCF_002878395.1 of Capsicum annuum. NCBI lineage: Eukaryota > Viridiplantae > Streptophyta > Magnoliopsida > Solanales > Solanaceae > Capsicum > Capsicum annuum. The sequence continues at coordinate 107,374,152 of NC_061112.1, read as the reverse complement.
GTTGTCGAAGAAGTTCTTTTAAACATGCATCGTATCAAGACTATGATGAATCGGACTGTCTTTTCAGTAATCCAACTCAAAAAAAATGCTCTTTTTGTTCCATATATTTTGCAAGAAATTATCACCATCCTCCCATTTTTTATGAGATTTAACCAAAGGTCGTTTTTCAAATTTGTTTCTAATATTACCCAATTGTTCAAGAATCTCAATTCCCGTCAACCGTTTAGGTGCTACCTCTAACTCCGCAAGGCCATCGAATGCAACTTTATCTTTTTGAAACTTATGTCCACGAGGTAACCATAACCTATGAGACATGAGATAATACTTTCTTCCATTTTTCAATCTTCTTGATTTAGTCTTGGTAAGACAACATGGACAACCATATCTAGTTTCCACACCATATCATGATAAGTTACCTACCACGGAAAAATCACTTATTGTCCAAAGCAATGTCGCACGCATTTGAAACATGTTATTCTTTGATGCATCATAAGTGGCAACACCAATTCATAATTCTTTTAACTCATCAAATAAGGGTCGTAGATAGATATCAATATCATTGCCTGGTGCACGAGGACCATCAATGATAATTGATAATATCATATATGGTTGTTTCATGCACAACCACGGTGGCAAATTATATGGAATTAAAATAACTGGCCATGTGCTATGTGAGGTAGACATAGATTTAAATGGACTAAAGCCATCAGAAGCTAAACCAAGTCTTAAATTTCGAGGATCCTGAGCAAAATCTGCATTCTCTTCATCAAATTTCCTCCAAACAATACTGTCAGCAAGATGTCGCATTACCCCGTCCCTTAGTGCAACCTTCAGCATGCCATCTCATTTGAGTAGATGTTTTAGCAGACATAAATAGTCTTTGAAGCCATGGTATCAATGGAAAATATCTAAACACCTTTGCTGGAACTTTTGATGTATCTGAACTGCAATTAACTGGTCCACCTTTGATTTTTATATCTGGGAGCTTTACAAACCTGACAATCCGTTCTATCTTTCTTTTCATCCCAATAAATCATACAATCATTTGGACATGCATGTATTTTTTTGTATTCAAGTCCTAAATCTTTAATAATTTTCCTTGCATCATAAAAGGACTTGGGTAATGTTTCACCTTCAGGAAGCACATCTTTTAACAACTCTAGCAGCATGGAAAACAAATTATTACTCCACCCATTAAGACATTTTAAATGTAATAGACGAACAAGGAATGAAAGTAGAGAAACTTACTACTAGGATATAATTTACGTTCAACTTCTTTCAATAAATTAAAAAATTCTTCAGTATGCTTATCAAACCCTCTGTTATGTTGATTTGACCCACCAAATACTTCACCACTATTGTCCATATCAGCAAAGCTCTATGTAGAAGGAATTCCAAAAGTTTCATGTAACATGTCTTGCATTGCATCACCTTTAACTAATTGTGTCACAAATACTGAAGAAGATGATTGCTCACCATGATAAATCCAACTAGTATAACTAGTTAGAAATCCGTCAACTACAATATGTTCAACAATCAAATCTTTTTTGACAAAATTTATATTACGACACTTTCGGCATGGACACAAGATTAAAGATGCATTAGGCCTATCTAATGACGCAAAATGAAGAAATTCTTTGGCTCTATTCTCATATAATGGATCAAGCCTATTCAATAAGTTTATCCAGATCTTATCCATTTAAGTTTATAACATATACATGTAACAAAAAGAATCAACGAAATGTGATTTTTTTCTTGGTTAAAGCTGCCAATATTATTGTTGTAATGCCCCAAAATCTCATTCCAAAGCATCACACGGTGTTTAAGGCTACAAGTATCCCCAATCTAACCCTTTGAGCTTATTACTATATATAATAACTTATCTCGAAATTAAATGAATAAAACATTGGTACTGTAATATCAAATGATAGGAAATACGAAGAAAATACTCGATCCAAACAACCACAATACTGGAAATCTCAACATACTAAAAATCTGATAACTAGTCTCACAAAGCCTCTCCTACTCTATGACTACAGAGCCAGCCATTGGAACAGGTCCCCAACTGACTCAAACTGAACTGGAAGCAATAATATATCTACTAAAATACTAAAATATCTGAAGATAGGTCCTCGGACCATGAGGACACACCATTGTGGAGATGTAGACAAAGGTACTCAAAAATCACTGACGAGGCTGGGACTGAGCACCTGAACCTACATTATAAGACAATGTAGCACATAGACATATATGTGGATCAGCACTTAAGAATGTACCAAGTATATGGGGGTGTATGCGTTTACATAAAACAGTATCAATATTCTTTAATCAAATCATCCATGCAATTAGGAATGACTCACATGGCTTGAATAAGTCTAGAATGTAAAGCTCATAAATCATGTATAATGAAGCATGTAACACAAATCTCGTGAGTCATTATACTCAACTTTAAAATCTCTACTCTCCTCTTATTCTCATTACTTGAAGGCTAAAGGAACTTTAAACAATGCTATCAAACTCATACTTTTATCTCATAGAGAGTAAAACTTCTTTGAAACTTAAGGACTCAGGACTCTTTGAAACTTTAAGACTTGGGAACTCTGTGACTCTTGGAATTACATAACTTTGGACACTCGGGAGTTTCTTCTAACCGACATAAACCATGTGAGCTACATGGAGTCCAACGTCTTATACTTCTAAGGGAGAAACCTTACATTGGGGAGAGGCATCATACTTTTGCCAGGGAGTATAAACTTAACTCAGTGATCACTATCTCGGCCACGGGCCCATAAATCTCAGTCCTACGATGGCACATAGTTCTGGGGTATGAGACCTCAGAATCATACCCAACTCGATACTAAATACTACTTCCATACTCAGCTCAGAACTTTTAGGAAATCCACCTCAAATAACTCAAGGGTCTATACTGAATACCAAAATGTAATACTATTTGTTTTAATAGAACATCATTATGGATTCCAACTCTATTAGGACCAAAAAGGTCAAATATTTCTCAATAATCTCAAAGTACTCAATTCATAGGTGCTTATAGCACAGAAGTTCATAAAATTACAATTCTTAAGTAGGTCTTAGTGGCCCATAGTTCAACCTCAAGTTATGACTCATCAAAATGCATATTAGAGATCATAAGGACTCATAAATCATACAGAAATCTGGAATTCAGCATTATGCATTAAAATCTCAACATACTCATGTATCTTAATTTCTAAAACATAAAAATTATCATAATCTCAATAACAAAAACAAAGGGTACAAACCCATACTTCAACTTTCATAAGAAAACATGTGAAACCATGTATTCTTGTTATTTAAAACAACTTTTGGGCACAAGGACGAAGGAAGTTTCCTTGTTCAAACCTCACATACCTTGAATTAGAAGCTTTGGATGAGCTCTCACTTTTGGGACTCTATTCGTAGTCTTGAATGAGGGTTCTTGAATCCCTTGACTTGGGAACCTTGAATCTTGACTCAATTTAGAAAATCTATGGTGGATTCTTGAGATTCTTGTAAGAGGTTTTGGATACTTATGGTTTTTATTGAGAGAAAAGTTGAGAAAACTTCATAGAATTCCTATAAATGACTTTAATTTGGTGTTTGTATGGTTTAAGAGGCTTGAAAAAATTCCAAAGTGCCCTTTTTAACTTTTGCACGAAGCTGGAAAAATGAAACTGGGAACCTGATTTTATGGGCCACCGCGACGCGCCACTATCGCGGTGGCTCACTGGAAATTGACAAATGGGAATCTGGGAGTCATGCGACGCGAAGCCATTGCGTTGTCCAATTGGTTGGGACCTGGAACTTCGGCGCAATGCATCACAATTGCGCTAGGCCACTGGAAATTGACTATTGGGAAATTGGGGTCCTCCGTGATGCGCCACTATCGTGGAGTTCCACTGGAATTTGACAATTGCCAAATAGACCCTCTCCGCGATGCGTCAAGCACTAAAATGATGATGTTTTACGACTAGGACTTAAATTAGCCATAACTTCTTGCCCGGTTATCGGATTTGGGCCGATCTAATATCATTGGAAAGCTAATTAAATTTTCCACATGATAAAAAGTCAAAATTATGGAAATTCTGTATGGTTAAAATGATACTTACTTAGGAATTCACTCCTTAACCTTCTCGAGGAGAAATTAAGCTTAGGAAAAATTTGGGGTATTACAATATCTCCTCCTTGGAAACATTCATCCACAAATGTCACTAGTTAAGCTAAGAGCACGGAGGAAATTGAGTACGTAAAGCTAGAAGAACTCACTAAACTGACTCTATGTCTTTCTAAACTCTTGAATACTTTATAGAATGCATGAACTTAATAAGGGTAGATGCATAGCTGAAATTTTAGATTAGAAGGGCTGAATTAAGGAAGAATATTACCATCAGCTTAATCTGAACTCGCGGAAAAGAGGTGAGGGAACTTGGCTCACATGTCTGCTTCTGCCTCCCAAGTAGCACCCTCAGCTGACTAGTTCCACCACAAAACTTTAACCAAGGGAACTTCTTTGTTCCTCAGTCTACGGATCTGAAAATCTAGAATCTCAATAGGAATCTCATTAAATAAAAGACTGTTCTGAATATCAGCACTCTCTGAAATATCTTCTACAACAGAAACACCGATATGATTTTTTAGCATGGAGACATGAAAAATAGGATGAACGACTGACAACTCTGTGGGCAAATCAACTTCATAGGCTACTTTACCAACACAGCTCAAAACTTTATAGGGGCCAACATAACGGGGGCTAATCTTCCCCTTTCTACCAAACCTTTTCACCCCTTTCATGGGTGAAATCTTCAAGTACACCAAATCACTCTTCTCAAACTCAAGATTCCTTCTCCTCACATCGGTATATGACTTTTGATGACTTTGAGATATTTTCAACCTTTCTCTAATCAACTTCACCTTCTCCATAGCCTTAAATACTGTATCAGGTCCAACCAAAGCAGCTTTACCCACTTCAAACCAACCTATGGGTGATCTACATCTCCTACCATACAAAGCCTCAAATGGTGCCATCTCGATTCTAGCATGGTAACTATTTTTATATGCAAACTCGATCAATGGTAAATGTTCATCCCAACTACCTTTTAAGTCAAGAGAACTTGCTCTCAACATATCCTCCAAAGTTTGGATGGTCCACTTAGCCTGACCATCTATCTGCGGATAAAAAGTGAAACTCAAATAAACTTAGGTACCATGACCCTTCTGGAACTCCCTCCAAAATTCAGAAGTAAACTGAGCACCCCTATCTGAGATGATAGACAAGGGAACTCCATGCAACCTGACCAACTCTCGAATATACAATCTAGCATAATCCTCAGTTGTATAGGATGTATGCACAGGCAAGAAATGTGTTGACTTAGTCAGCCTGTCTACAACAACCCAAACAGAATCATGATGACGTCGCGAAAGAGGTAAACCAGTCAAAAAATCCATATTCACCCCTTCCTACTTCTAAGTGGGAATACCAAACTCTTGCATCACACCACCAAGTCTTTGGTGCTCTATCTTAACCTATTGGCATATTGTGCACTTCTCTACAAACCCAGCTATATCCTTCTTCACACCACTCCACCAATAGATTTCTCGCAAGTCATGGTACATCTTAGTAGCACCAAGATGAATAGAATATCGTGCATCATACGCTTCAGTCACAATTCTCTGCCTCATATTATCAACACAAGGAACACACAATCTACCCTACAACCTCAACACCCCATCTTCTCCTTGGGAGAAAACCTCTGCCTTTTGGTCTTTAACTAACTCCTTCAGTCTGACCAAACTGGCATCTAAGTCTTGCTTCTCCTTCATTCCGAAACTAAAGAGGATTCGGAACTACTCTGCACTAAAATACTCCCCTCAGCAGAATCATGCAACCTAACACCTAATCTAGCCATACAATGCACATAATGAGCTAACTCTTTCTTACCCTTCTTTACATGAGTAACACTGCTTATTGATAACCTGATAAGGACATCTATCACTATATTGGCCTTGCTCAGATGGTACAACATGCTTATGTCATAATATTTTAGCAACTCTAACCATCTCCTCTGGCGAAGATTCAACTCCCTCTGAGAAAACACATACTGCAAGCTTTTGTGGTCCATAAACACATCAACATGAACTCTATATAGATAGTGTCTCCATATTTTCAAAGCAAAAACCACATCATCTAATTCAAGATCATGGGTTGAGTATTTCTTTTCATATGGATTCAACTGTCTAAAGGCATAGGCTATAACCTTACCTGTTTGCATTAACGCACAACCCAAACCAACTCTAGAGGCATCACGATATACCACAAAACTATCTGTACCATCAGGCAAAGTGAACACAGGGGCTGAAGTAAGTTGAGTCTTCAACTCTTGAAAACTCTTCTCACAGGAATCTGACCACTGGAACTTAACTTTCTTTTGGGTCAAATGGGTCATAGAGGATGCAATAGAAGAGAAACCTTCAACAAAACGGTGGTAGTAGGCAGCTAAACCCAAGAAACTTCTAATGTTAGATGGAGAGATAGATCTAGGCCAATTTCTTACAGCTTCTATTTTTTAGGGATCAACTCTAATGCCTTCGGCTGAAATAATATGACCTAAAAAGGCTACTGATCTTAGCCAAAATTCACACTTATTGAATTTAGCAAAAAACTGGTGATCTCTAAGAGTTTGCAAGACAATTCTAAGATGATCTGCATGGTCATTCCCAGTACGGGAGTACACAAGGATATCATCTATGAAAACAATGACAAACATATCAAGATATTGCTTGAACACTTAATTCATGAGGTCCATAAAGGCTGCTGGGGCATTGGTTAGCCCGAAAGACATGACTAGAAACTCAAAATGACCATAACGGGTTTGGAAGACTGTCTTTAGAACATCACATTCCCTCACTTTAAGCTGATGATAGCCGAATCTAAGGTCTATTCTTAGAAGAGGATACTTATAATTAACTGTGACCTTGTTAAGCTGACGATAGTCAATGCAATACGCCAAGAACCATCTTTTTTTCATACGAAAAGAATAGGTGTGCCCCAAGAAGAGACACTAGGCCTTATAAAACCTTTATCTAAAAGATCTTTGAGTTGCTCTTTCAACTCCTTAAGCTTTGCAGGTGTCATACGGTATGGCGGAATAGAAATAGGCTGAGTGTCGGGAAGAAGGTCAATCCCAAATTCTATCTCTCTATCGAGAGGTACTCCTGGGAGATCTTCCAAAAAAATATCAGGAAACTCATTAACAATATTGAATGACTAAATAGTTGGAGCCTCGAACTTAGTGTCTTTCACTCTAACTAGGTGATAGAGGCAACCTTTGGATATTAGCTTTATAGCTTTGAGATAAGAGATAAAATGACTCTTGGGAGATACCGAACTCCTGGACCACTCAAAAACTAGTTCATCAGGGAACTGAAAATTGACCACGCGGGTACCACAGTCTATAGATGTATAACAAGAATGAAGACAATCTATACCCAGAATAAGGTTGAAATCCACAATTTCCAACTCTATTAAATCAACAAATATGACTCTATGAAGAACAGTAGCAGGACAATCTGTATACACTTGTTTAGAAATAACTGACTCTCCTACTGGTGTGGAAACTATAAAAGGCTCAGGAATCTTCTCGGGACTCATTTTGAAATTCACAGCTACTAATGGGGTCACATAAGAGAAACTTGACCGAGGGTCCAAAAACACAAAAACACCAAAGCAAAAGACATAGAGCATACCACTAAAAACATTGGGGGGATCCTCCTACTTCTGATGGGATGGTAAGGCATAGAATCTATTCTAGCACTAACTACCAGTAGTGCTAAATAAAGTGCCTTAAGCAGGGGCGGAATGAGCTATAAGAGATAGTGCACTAGTAGCCTGTGTCTTGGGTCGGGCATCTCTATTCCCCTTCCTAGCATGCGGACAATCTCTAAGTCTATGGACTAGCTTGCCATAACTAAAAAAAACCCTTCTAGTCTGCTAAACACTCACCGGGATGATCTCTACCACACTTAGCATATGGAGGATAGCGGGGACTATTACTTACACTGTTCTAGGATCAGGACATAGAAGACCTGTTCCCTTACTCCTTCTTGTCTCTAGGAGCAAGAGCACTAGCTGATGAAGGAGATGATATAGATGAATAACTCTAGAACTGTGGGCGGTTCCCTCTATGGGACCTTGCCTGACTATACTCATATTGCTTAGATTTAGCCCTCTTGTTACCCCTCACTCTACTCTCTCCCTTATTTTGTCTGCCTCTATCTATTGTGCATGTATCATCAACTTGAATAGATTTATATTCGTATTCAGCATTGCAGTCCTACACTCTTTCAGTACTAAACCATAAACACCTATCACAAACTTGCTCATACTAGCTCGGGGTTAGAAATCAAATCAGGAGCATACTTGGCTAACTGGTTTAACTTCAAGCAGTACTCTATAATAGTCATAGAGCCCTGCCTTAAGTTCATAAATTCCACAATCTTCACTTCTCTCATCTTAAGCGGGAAGAAATTTTCCAAGAATGTATTTTGGAACACCTGCCAAGCCAGAGAAGTAGCATCCTCACCTCTACCTTTCCTCTATGATACAACCCAGTCATAAGAAATATCTTTCAACCTGTAAGACGCCAGCTCAATACTTTCTTCCTCAGAAACATACATCACCTGTGTGATCTTTCTCACCTCTTCAAGGTATTACTCGGGGTCTTCACCTGCCTTAGACCCATAAAACTCTGGCAAATTCATCCACATGAAATCACAAATCCTAGTAGCAGCTAAATCACCTCCTTGCTAATTTAGAATTGCAGCCTGGTTATTGGCCTGAACATTAGTGGTGACTGCTTGGGCTAACGCCTAAAAGGTCGCCCAAAACTCAACATGAGACACAGTATCATTCATGGGATCGATAGGCTGGGGTTGCTCATTATCGATTCGGCGGGCGTTCACTCTTCGGGGAGGCATTTTATGAAATAAGAGAGCACGAATTATTAGATGAGGGGGATAACTATAGGAATGATAGAATCTGAAAGAAAGAAACAACTTTTTCCTAAAACATCTTGTAGCCTCCTGCTCATAGATATGGCACGCTACACACCGATGATTAAGACTCTACTTAATGCGGCTTGTCAGACTTCCTAGGACTCCTTAAACCTTAGGCTCTGATACCAAGTTTGTAATGCCCCAAATTCTCATCCCGAAGCATCACATGGTGCTTAAGGCTACAAGTAGACCCAAGCTAACCCTTTGAGCTTGTTACTACATATAATAACTTATCTCAAAATTAAATGAATAAAACGCTAGTACTATCATATCAAATGATAGGAAATACGAAGAAAATACTCGATCCAAACAACCACAATACTGGAAATCTCAATATACTAACAATCTGGTATCTAGTCTGACAAAGCCTCTACTGCTCCATGGCTAGAGAGCCATTAGGCCAGGTCCCCAACTGACTCAAACTGAACTGGAAGCAATAATATATCTACTAAAATGCTGAAACGTCTGAAGATAGGTCCTCGAACTATGAGGACTCATCACTGTAGAGATATAGACAAAGGTACTCAAAAATCACTAACGAGGCTGGGATTGAGCACCTGAACCTATATTATAAGACAATGTAGCACATAGACGTATATGTGGATCAACACTTGGGAATGTACTGAGTATATAGGGGTGTATGCATTTACATAAAACAGTATCAATATTCTTTAATCAAATCATGCATGCAATTAGGAATGACTCACATAGCTTGAATAAGTCTAAAATGTAAATCTCATAAATCATGTATAATGAAGCATGCAACACAAAGCTCGTGAGTCACTATACTTAACTTTAAAATCTCTAATCTCCACTTATTCTTAATACTTGAAGGTTAAAAAAACTTTAAATAATGCTTTGAAACTTATACTTTTATCTCATGGAGAGTAAAACATTTTTGAAACTCAAGGACTTAGGACTCTTTGAAACTTTCAGACTTGGCAACTCTGTGAATCTTGGAATTATATAACTTTGCATACTCGGGATTTTCTTCTAACCGACATAAACCATGTGAGCTACATGGAGGCCAATGTTTTTTCCTCCTAAGGAAGAAACCTTATGTTGGGGAAAGGCGTCATACTTTTGCCAGGGAGTATAACCTCAACTCAGTGATTACTATCTCAGCCTCAGACCCATAAATCTCAGTCCTACGGTGGCACGTAGATCTAGGGTATGAGACCTCAAAATCATACCTAACTCGATGCTAAATACTACCCCTATACTCAGCTCAGAACTCTTAGAAAATACACCTCAAATAACTCAAGGGTCTATACTGAAGACCAAAATGTAATACTATTTGTTTTAATAGAACATTATTGTGGATTCCAACTCTATTAAGACCAAAAAGGTCAAATATTTCTCAATAATCTCAAAGTACTCAATTCATAGGTGCTTATAGCACAGTAGTTCATAAAATTGCAATTCTGAAGTAGGTCTTAGTAGCCCATAGGTCAATCTCAAGTTATGACTCATCAAAACGCATACTAGAGATCATAAGGACTCATAAATCATACTGAAATCTGGAATTTCAGCATTATGCATTAAAATCTCAACATACTCATGTATCTCAATTTCTAAAACATGAAAATTATCATAATCTCAAGAACAACAACAAAGGATACTGTAACGCCCCACATTTTGGGCTATAATATAGACCATGATTCCGATGCATTGATAATCCCGAAGCCATAAATCCTATGCCAATATGGTATGTTAATTATTTGTGTAGTATGTGAATCCATTCAAACTTGAATTTAGACCATAAAGGTCTTTTTACTCAAGGACGAGTTGAAAACTACTTCGATCGATTAAGTTTAAGCGAATATTATAACTTGTGTCAACTTCTATCTACCATGACTCTTTGTATATGTCGAATTAGAGAGCCTACTATGTGTAAAATGATAGGTTTTCGAGTTATCTTTCCAATGATACCAATTTTGCTAAAATTCGGCACCCGAGCAAGAAGTTATGGCCTTTCAAAGTATTATGCATCACCTAACCAATCGCACATAGCCACTGGAAAGCATATGCGATAGCATATGCGATAGCATATGCGGTGCCTATGAAAACATAGGTGATAGCATAGGCGGCGCCTATGTAAACATAGGTGATAGCATAGGCGGCGCCTATGTAAACATAGGCGATATCATATGCGGTGCCTATGTAATGGTTTCAAGTGACTTAAACACTCCATTTTTGGGGCAAAATGGTCCTTTTCCCACCCTTTTTCACCCATAAACACGAAATTCAGTCCCCAATTCTCCAAAATACATCCACATCCATCTAAAAATTATCAAGAACACTCCCAAGGGTTTCAAACTAAAAACCCAAATAAATCAAGATTCAACCATGGATTTTCATAATCGATTAGAGATTCGGAATCCCCAATCCACAGGCTTCAAAAAGCACCCATTATTTTCCGAAATAGAGGTATGCGGGGTTTTCCTAAATTCTTATGGGCATAGGAAAATCATGTTTTAGAATGGGGTTTTTGAATCTATATATATATTCATGTATTAAATGTTTTAACATCATTGTTTTGGTCTTTTGACCTTCCCCAAGGTGATTTGAGAATATGAATGTATGAAACCATGTATTTAAGAATAAATTCTTGTTGAGAAAATGATTTTCGGTGAATTCCCTCCTATTATGAATTTTTCAAATTTCTTATAGCATATGAATTGTTTTGCAATGCATCCTTGAAAAGCACTATATGAAATGATTGAACTCTTGTTATGATTTAAAGGTGGTTTTAAATCACTAAAGAGGGAATCTAGCATAAATGTTTAATTTTCATAATGCATGTAATGAAAGAGTGCATGGATTTGCTAAAGGCACTAGACCACCATATGTTGATGAAGTTTTTGCATGATTTTGACTTAAGTTTCAAAACACAAAATCTTCAATATCAGTTGCATATTTTTGGTGGTCTAAATTATGCTTTAAATGAAAGATTTAACTTAATGTATTATGGCTCAGAAATCATGACTTGCAAGTCTTGGTATGACAATACCAATTCAGACCAATGCCATATCAGACTCAGACTAATAGATATTTCAGAATATCATAATTTTAGACATTAAGAATGTTGCATGTACAGAAAAGGATAAAAATAGTCATACAGAGATGTTAGGTGGTTCCCTGAAGAAGGCTTGATTTCAAGCAACTCATTACCTAAAATCGTGGTTTGCCGACACGGGTATATTATTATAATTTGACTTAAGTATCGTGTGGCGTATCAGATTCAGGAACTCCAACCCTTGCGGCATACTGGGGTTGGAGGCTTCCCCGCTGAATCAATGGTGGATTCCATATCACCCGCGGAATATCAAACTTGTAAGGGATACCACCTAACTCAGTAGTAATACACAGATCAGAGTTTGAGATTTACAAACAGGTTACATGTTTTCAGAAAATGCCCATGTGTTTTCAGAAATTGTTTTATGCATAATGTTTGATGAAAATTTGCTCTCACGTATTATATATATATATATATGTGTTCAATTACTCTATTTTGAATTGCTTCGAGTGCCAGTACAATTGTACTGACCCCCTCCCCCCCTCCTTCCAGGTTTTGAGGCACAGTCTAGCAGTCCAGATAAATAGTAGAGATTTCAAATCACAGACAAGAGTTTGCAATGGTGAGACTTTTGTGATTCAAAAGGCCTGGTTATTTCATCTTACTACTATTAGTTAGGTTTTGGTCTACTGGGGGCCTTGTCCCAGCTTTCAGACAACTTTGATTAGTTCATGGTAGAGATTTTGTAGACTGAGTCAGACATTATTTTTTAGATATATTTTGGATTTTAGTTTTCAGTATTATGATCACATTCAGATTGACCATGTTTCCATATTAGATTTCTCTTTCTACATTACCTTTTATCATATGAATTATGTACATGATTACCAAATAGATAGAGAAAGATGTTCCAGGACTTCATGGTTTGGGATGCTCGTCATGGCTAGGGCCCTGGCTTGGGTCGTGACAAACTTGGTATTAGAGCACGGTTCATGGTCCCAGGGTGTCTACGAAATCGTGTCAGGTAGAGTCTTGGTTATGGGTGTGTAGCGTACCACACTTATAAGCAAGAGGCTACTAGGAGTTTAGGAAATGTTTTCCTTCTTTCTGATTTAGTTCTTGCTTCAGAGTTTGAACTATCCCCTAATCAATGATCTCTTGTATTTCAGAAACACAGTTATGCCTCCACGTTGTATCATCGATCAGAATGCTCAGGCAAATAAGGTCCGTCCCACCCATGGGATGCGGACCCGTAATAGAGCTCACACTTCAGAACTTGTCCCTACTCTGGGAGTCTCTCCAGTCCCAACCAGTCCACCTTAAGCTTCGCGGACTGATGACAACCGTCCCCCAACTGCTCAGAGAGATATTTCAAATATAGAATTCAAATAGTCTATTCATATGCTAACATAGTTAGTAGCTAACCAGGCTTAACGATCAGAAGATGTTGGGTCTGTATCTGTTACGTCTGAGGCTACCAGGGTTAGACATAACATTAAAATGAACCCACCTAAGTTCACTGGCACCATGGTGGAGGAAGATCCACAGGAGTTCGTGGATGAGATGGAAAACATATTTAAGGTAATGCATGTGGATGAGGTTGAAGGGGGTGGAACTAGCAACTTATCAGCTTAAGGATGTTATGAATCAATGGTATGCTGACTGGGAGGATGTAAAAGGTGAGAGTGCTGAGCCCACAGTTTGGGGCAAATTTGTGGAAGCTTTCCTTGATCGATTTTTTCCTCTGGAGTTGAGGGAGGACAAAGAAAAAGAGTTTATGAATCTAAAGCAAGGCAGTATGAGTGTCCAGGAGTACACTTTGAAGTTTAATAAACTAGCCTTCTATGCACCAGAGTTGACTAGTAATATGAGAGCTCGGATGAGGAAATTTGCATCTGGCCTTTCTGATAACTTGATACTTGAGTGCCAGGGGGAATGTTGAATAAGGAGTTAGACTTTTCTAGGCTGACCGTTCATATACAGCAGGTAGAAGAGAAAAATAAGAAGATCTCTAAAGCTAGGGAGGTGGAAAGACAAGTGAAAAGAGCCAGATCAGCCGACCAGAGTCACAGCCAGCCTTAGGACAGTAAGTAGGGAAATAAATGGCAGAAAAAAAAGAATTAGGGTAATACCCAGTCTACTGCCAGTGCCCCAGTACCTCGACCACCAGCAGACAGACGATCTTAGAGTTTTTAGACTAACTATAGAACCAGAGCTTAGGATACTCGATCATAGGGTAGTATGGCTCAGCAGCATCGTACTTTTCCACGGTGTGAGACCTGTGGTAGAAATGATCTGGGAAGGTGTCAGTTGGGCTCGATAGTGTATTATTCATATGGTCAGCGGGGTCTCTTTCAGAGGGAATGTCCATCTACTAGAAAGAATGTTGGTGGTTCAAAGTCTCAGGCAAATTCTTCGGCACCACCCTCGCTTCAGAAGGGTGCCACATCAGCTACTGGGAATAGTCGCAACCGGTTATATGCTTTGACCATCTGCTAGGAGGCGAAAGCTTCCCCAGATGTTGTTACCAATACGTAACAAATCTTTTCCCGTGATGTTTATGTGTTACTTGATCCCGGGTCTACCTTATCCTTTGTGACCCCTTATGTGGCTGTTGGTTTTGGGTTTGAGCCTAGTGTAATTTCTGAACCCTTTTCTGTTTCCACCCCAGTGGGGGATTCTATTATTTCTAGAAGGGTGTACAGGGGTTGTGTTATGACTGTTGGTAGCCGGGATACGTTAGTAGATCTCATAGAGTCAGATATGGTTACCTTTGATACTATCTTGGGAATGGATTGGCTCTATTCGTGTTATGCCACATTAGATTGTAGGACTCAAAGGGTCACTTTTTCTTTCCCGAATGAACCAGTGATATAGTAGGAAGGACATTGTTTAGCACCCAGAGGGCACTTTATATCCTATTTCAGAGCCCGCAAACTCATTTCTGAAGGTTTCTTGTACCACCTTATCCAAGTTAAGGACTCCAATGCTGAGAGTCTTCCTCTTGAATCTATTCCCATAGTAAAAGAATTACTAGAAGTCTTTCCAAATGATCTCCCAGGAATACCACCTGATAGGGAGATTGAGTTTGGTATTAATGTGTTGTGAACACTCGTCCTATTTCCATTCCGCCATATAGAATGTCTCCTGTAGAACTAAAAGAGTTGAAAGAGCAGTTAGCAGATCTCCTAGATAAGGGTTTTATACGCCTCAGTGTGTCTCCTTGGGGCGCACCTGTACTTTTCATGCAAAAGAAAGATAGTTCCCTTCGTATGTGCGTAGACTATCGTCAGCTGAATAAGGTCACGATTTAAAATAAATATCCTCTTCCTAAGATTGACGACCTTTTTGACCAGCTTCAGGGTGCCAAGTGTTTTTCAAAAATAGACCTTCATTTGGGTTAGTATCAGTTGAAAGTAAGGGAGTCAGATAACCTTCCAAACCCGATATGGTGACTACGAATTTCTAGTCATGTCCTTCGGGTTGACTAACGCCCCTGCAGCCTTCATAGATCTTATGAATAGAGTATTCCGTCAGTTGCTTGACTTGTTCGTCATTGTATTTATTGATTATATCCTGATCTATTCTAAGAGTAAAGAGGATCATGCCAATCACCTCTAAATTATTCTTCAGACCCTTAAAAATCATCTGTTGTATGACAAATTTTCTAAGTGTGAATTCTGATTAGATGTTATTGCCTTCTTGGGGCATATTGTCTCCAGTGACGGGATAAGAGTGGATCCCCAGAAAGTTGAAAAAGTGAGAAAATGGCCCACACCCATGACTCTAACTGATATTCGGAGCTTTTTGGGTTTGGCAGGGTATTACAGAAGGTTCGTAGAGATTTTTTCTTCCATAGATGCTCCACGCACTAAATTGACTCAGAAAAAGGTAAAGTTTGTGTGGTCTGATCTGTGTGAGAATAGTTTTGAGAAGTTGAAAGAAAAACTGACCACTGCTCCTATTTTGACCCTTCCTGAGGGTGTAGATGGCTTTATGGTATACTGTGATGTATCCCATGTGGGACTTGGTTGTGTGTTGATGCATCATGGTAAGGTAGTGGCTTATGCATCTAAGCAGTTGAAGGTGCACGAGTGGAACTACCCCACCCATGATTTGGAGTTAGTGGTTGTGGTGTTTGCACTTAAGATTTGGCAGCACTACTTTTACGGTGTTCACGTTGATATCTTCACTGACCACAAGAGTCTGCAGTATGTTTTCTCGCAAAAAAGAATTGAACCTCAGGCAGAGGTGCTAGATAGAGCTTCTGAAAGACTATGATATGAGCCTGCATTACCATCCAGGCAAGGCAAATGTTGTAGCCGACGCCCTCAGCAGGTTGTCTATGGGCATCCTTTCTCATGTAGAAGAAGAAAAGAAAGAGATGGTGAAGGATATTCACTGCCTTGCAAATCTTAGAGTGCGACTCTTAGATTCCAAAGATGGAGGGTTAATTTTTCATAAGTTAGCTAAGTCATCCCTTTGTGATAAAGTTAAGGAGAAGCAGGTTGAAGATCCCATCTTGATGCAAATCAAGAAAGATATGGGTCAACAAAAGGTTATGTCATTTGAAATTAGTAGTGATGGTATTCTGAGATTTTAGGGAAGGTTATGCGTTCTGAATATTGATGGACTGCAGGAAAGAATCCTTGATGAGGCGCACACTTCAAGGTATGTCGTTCACCCAGGCTCAACTAAGATGTACCATGATCTAAAAACCTTGTATTGGTGGAATAACATGAAACGTAATGTAGCTGATTTTGTGTCCAAGTGTTTGAACTGTCAACAAGTGAAGGTAGAACACATGAGGCCAGGTGGTACTTCCCAAGAGATAGCCCTGCCTTTATGGAAGTGGGAGATGATAAAGATGGACTTTATTATAGGACTTTTGAGATCCTGAAACCAATATGATTCTATATGGGTGATTGTAGATCGGTTGACAAAGTCAGCCCACTTTTTATGCTAAGATTTATGTTGAGGAGATAGTTCGGTTGCATGGGGCACCAGTGTCCATTATATTCGATAGAGGTACACAGTTTTTATCTCAGTTCTGGAGATCTTTTCAGAAGGGTTTAGGTATACAAGTGAATTTGAGAACAGTTTTCCACCCTCAAATGGATGGGAAAGCTGAGCGTACCATTCAGACCCTTGAGAATATGTTGAGGGCATGTGTCATTGATTTCAAAGGTAGTTGGGTAGATCACCTGCCACTGATTGAATTTGCTTACAATAATAGTTACCATGCCAGCATCAAGATAGCTCCTTTTGAGGCTTTGTATCGAAAGAGATGTAGGTCTCCGATAGGATGGTATAAAGTAGGTGAGACGCAGTTGTATGGGCCTGATCTTGTTCATTCGGTGATGGAGAAATTAAAGATCATTATAGAATGACTCAAGACTGCTCAGAGTCGTCAGAAGTCCTATGCCGATGTTCGGAGAAGAGAATTAGAGTTTAAAGATGGTGATTGGGTATAGCTCAAGGTTTCTCCTATGAAAGGAGTTATGCGGTTTGAAAAAAGGGGTAAATTGAGCCCTCGCTATATAGGGCCATATCAGATTCTGAGAAAGATTGGTGAAGTTGCTTATGAGCTAGAATTGCCTACAAGTTTAGGTTCCGTTCATCCGGTATTCCATGTATCCATGTTGAAGAAATACATTGGAGATCATTCTTTGGTATTGCCAGTAGAGGATATCAAAGTGAAAGATTCCTTGTCTTACGAAGAAGAGCCCATTGAAATTTTAGATCGCCAAGTTCGAAAGTTGAGGAGCAAAGAGATAGCCTCAGTGAAGGTATTGTGGAGGAATCAGAAAGTTGAAGAAGCAACTTGGGAGTCAGAAGATGACATGAGAATCTTATATCCCAATTTGTTTGCTTCGATGGATGATGAGACAGAAGGTACTATTCCTATCTTATCTTTCCTAGTCCTTATTATGCTTGAAATTGTGTCTGTCTGTATCCCACATCATCATTTGGGATGAATGATCCTAAGGGGGGATAATGTAACACTCCGTATTTTGGGCTACAATATAGGCCATGATTTTGATGCGTTGATAATCCCGAAGCCATAAATCCTATGCCAATATGGCATGTTCAATATTTATGTAGTATGTGAATCCATTCAAGCTTGAATTTAGACCATAGAGGTCCTTTGACTCAAGGACAATTTGAAAACTACTTCGATCGATTAAGTTTAAGTGGACATTAAAACTAGTGTCAACTTCTATCGACTATGACTCTTTGTATATGTCCAATAAGAGAGCCTACTGTGTGTGAAATGATAGGTTTTCGAGTTAAATTTCCAATGATACCAATTTTGCTAAAATTCGGCACCCGAGCAAGAAGTTATGGCCTTTCAAAGTATTATGCATCGCCTAACCAATCGCACATGGCCACTGGAAAGCATATGTGATAGCATATGCGGCGCCTATATAAATATAGGCAATAGCATAGGCGGCGCCTATGTAAACATAGGTGATATCATATGCGGCGCCTATGTAATGGTTTCAAGTGACTTATACACTCCGTTTTGGGGGCAAAATGGTCCTTTTCCCACCCTTATTCAGCCATAAACACGAAATTCAGTCCCCAATTCTCCAAAATACATCCACATTCATCTAAAGATTCTCAAGATCACTCCCAAGTGTTTCAAACTAAAAACCCAAATAAATCAAGATTCAACTGTGGGTTTTCAAAATCGATTAGAGATTCGGAATCCCCAATCCACAGGCTTCAAGAAGTACCCATTATTTTCTGAAATAGAGGTACACGGGGTTTTCCTAAATTCTCACGGGCATAGGAAAATCATATTTTAGAATAGGGTTTTTGAATCTATATATATATTCATGTATTAAATGTTTTAACATCATTGTTTTGGCCTTTTGACCTTTCCCAAAGTGATTTGAGAATATGAATGTATGAAATCATGTATTTAAGAATGAATTCTTGTTGAGAGCATGATTTTCGATGAATTCCCTCTTATTATGAATTTTTCAGATTTCTCATAGCATGTGAATTATTTTGCAAGGCATCCTTGAAAAGCACTATATGAAATGATTGAACCCTTTTTATGATTTAAAGGTGGTTTTAAATCACTAAAGAGGGAATCTAGCATGAATGTTTAATGTTCATAATGCACGTAATGAAAGAGTGCATGGATTTGCTAAAGGCACTAGACCACCATATGTTGATGAAGTTTTTCCATGATTTTGACTTGAGTTTCGAAACACGAAATCTTCTATATCAGTTGCATGTTTTTGGCGGTCTAAATTATGCTTTAAATGAAAGATTTAGCTTAATGTAATATGGCTCAGAAATCATGACTTGGAAGCCTTAGTATGACGATACCAATTCAGACCAATGCCATATCAGACTCAAACTAATAGATATTTTAGACTATCATGATTTTAGACATTCAGAATGTTGCATGTACAGAAAAGGTTAAAAATAGGCATACAGAGATATTAGGTGGTTCCCTGAAGAGGGCTTGAGTTCAAGTAACTCATTTCCTAAAACCGTGGTTTGCTGACCCTGGTATATTATTATACGCTGACTTAAGTGTCATGTGGCGTATCAGATTTAAAAACTCCAACCCTTGCGGCATACTCGGGTTGGAGGCTTCCCCGCTGAGTCAATGGCAGATTTCATATTGCCCGTGGAATATCAGACTTGTAAGGGATACCACCTAACTCAGAAGTAATACACAGATCAGAGTTTGAGATTGACAGACAGGTTATATGTTTTCAGAAAATGCCCATGTGTTTTCAAAAACTGTTTTATGCATAATGTTTGATGAAAATTTGCTCTCACGTATTATATATATATATATGTTCAATTACTCTATTTTGGATTGCTTCGCGTGCCAGTACAATTGTGTTGACCCCCTCTCCCCCTCCTTCCAGGTTCTGAGGCACAGTTTAGGGGTCCGAATAAATAGTAGAGATTTCAGATCACAGACCGGAGTTTGCAGTGGTGAGCCTTCTATGATTCAGAAGGCCTGGTTATTTTATATTACTACTATTAGTTAGGTTTTGGTCTACTGGGGGCCTTGTCCCAGCTTTCAGACAACTTTGATTAGTTCATGGTAGAGATTTCGCAGACTGAGTCAGACATTATTATTCAGATATATTTTGGATTTTAGTTTTCAGTATTATGATCACATTCAGATTGACCATGTTTCCGTGTTAGATTTCTCTTTTCGCATTACCTTTTATCATATGAATTATGTGCATGATTACCAGATAGATAGAGAAGGGTGTTCCGGGCCTTCATGGTTCGGGATGCTCGTCACGGCTAGGGCCCCGGCTCGAGTCATGATAGATACAAACCCATACTTTAACTTTTATAAGAAAACATGTGAAACCATATATTCTTGTAATTTAAAACAACTTTTGGGCACTAGGACGAAAGGAGTGTCCTTGTTCAAACCCCACATGCCTTGAATTAGAAGCTTTGGATGAACTCTCGCTTTTTGGACTCTATTCGTACTCTTGAATGAGGGTTCTTGAAGCCCTTGACTTGGGAACCTTGAATCTTGACTCAAATTAGAAAATCTATAGTGGATTCTTGAGATTCTTGGGAGAGGTTTTGGATACTTAGGGTTTATGTTGAGAGAAAACTTGAGAAAAACTTCATAGAATGCTTGTAAATGACTTTAATTCGGTGTTTGTACGGTTTAAGAGGCTTGAAAAAAGTCCAAAGTGCCCTTTCTAACTTCTGTACGAAGTTGGAAAAATTGAACTAGGAACCCAATTTTATGGGCCACCGCGATGCGCCACAATCGCGGTGGCTCACTAGAAATTGACAAATGGGAATCTGGGAGTCACAGCGATGCAAAGCCATCGCGTTGTCGAACTGGTTGGGACCTGGAACTTCAGGGCGACGCATCAAAATTGCGCTAGGCCACTGGAAATTGACTATTGGAAAATTGTGATCCTCCGCGACGCGCCACTATCGCGGAGTTCCACTGGAATTTGACAATTGCCAAATAGACCCTCTCTGCAGCGCGCCAAGCACTAAAATAACATTGTTTTACAATTCAGACTGAAATTAGGCATAACTTCTTGCCCGGTTATCAGATTTGGGCGAATCTAATATCGTTGGAAAGCTAATTAAATTTCCCAAATGATAAAAAAATCCAAATTCGAGAAATTCTATATGATTTAAATGATATTCACTTAGAAAGTCACTCCTTAACCTTCTCGAGGAGAAATTAAGCTTAGGTTACAATTGTTTTAGGCTAACAAAGTTGTACATGTTCACGTCTAAGAACTAAAAAAATACTTTTCAAAATTCTTACACAATAAAGAATTAGACCTCCATAATATCAAACAAAATAAAAAGCACATAATAACTTGCAAGTCAATGTTCTTCCAATAGTATTGCCTTTGTTGTATACTCAAAACTGCAAATCAATAACAAACTTTCGATAAATATATAAAATAGATGACGGTTATTCATATGGAATTGAATAATCTGTGAAAACAACATAAGACGTACTTCAAAAAGTTTAAATCTTATTCTAAAGTACAAATTGTGTAATATCTATCTACATGTCTCTAAATTAATTTTCTGTAACAATCTCTATTTCATCAATAGATTGGTAACAAATCTCAGATTAGTAAAGACCTATATTAGAGTACATAATAGATTCGCCTCAACCACAGACTAAAGAGCTTTGGAGAAAATAGTAAAGAATATGTAGGAAACTGCAATTATACTTGATAAAAGAAATTGCAAAAGTTGAAATTGAAAGGAGGGAAGCCCTAAAACCTGAACTAAAAGGAGGAAAACCCAAAATCTTACTGCTAATTTATTTTTTTCCACTACATCTGCAATACTTCTATTTTTATCGTGCCACATCTGCACAATTCCATATTTTTATAACTTTGATTTGTGGAAAAAAATGTATGAGAGAGTGGATTCGACTAATTTTAACACAAATGTACTGAATTTGAGATTAAAAAAAATGAGCCAAATTGAGCCGATTGACAACATTTGGTTCTTGTCCATGGTGAGACTCAAATGGGTCTTCTCGTGCTTTACTAAAAAAAAAAATTGGTCAAATTGGATTTGCTGGTATGTGTTATGTTTAACTAACAATTCAAAAAATATTTTTGCCAAGACTGGAGCAACAATTTGTAAACAACCGGGCTTTCAAAAATATTTCTAGGTTAAAAAACTATTTTTATTAGTTTTTGCACTTTTTTTTCTGACCAAATACCTCAATTCTCTAAAATAAGTACTTTTGAATTTTCAAAATCTTAGCCGACCAAGAGTGGAACTACCAAGGGCACCATTTTAATTTTCATCAACATTAATCGCATTTACCAATTAGCTATTTTGGAAATTTTCTTCAAATATCACTTATATTTTATTTAGGACCATAATATCTCAACTATCACTCTTTTCCTCAAAAAAAGTCATACCAAATTCAAAAGTATTAAAAAAAATTTAAGTCTCATTTAATAATTATACAAATACTAGATATCGAGAAAGCGTGCCTGTAATATATGTTATTTTTTTGTCTTTATTTAAGTGACACAAATATGATTTAAATAATCAATTGTATTTTTTATATATTTTACATATTTTAATATGTTAACTATTATAATATTTAAATAATATATGTTACTCTCCTGACCAAACTTTTATGGTATTAATAATCAATTATATTTTAAAAATAATTTAAGTTTTAATTATTGTAATTTATAATATTTTTTTCTTCTATTTCAATCTAAGTGGCACTGGTATAACTTCTTGTCCAAATATTTTATATTTTTAAAAAAATTTAAGTTGTTGATTATTATGATTTATAGTATTTTTTACATTTTTTTTTTTTTGAAATATATAACAAATTAAGAAAATAAGATAAATAAATTAAAGCGAAGGATAAAAGACCAATGAAATTGTGTCAAAGTAGGCAATAGGTCAACATATCTGCTTTGACACTTCTTCATTGGGCTAAAATTACATTTAAAAAGTTATATATTTAATAAAGGGGGATAGTCTAGCATGAGGTTATGCCAAGCGTGACATCTTGAGAACTAACATTTTACAATAAAAAATTATTTTGTATATTAGTTATTAATCGAAAAGGGGTCAAAAATACCCCCAAACTACTTGAAATAGAGCAAAACTATCCTTTGTTAATTTTTTAGATTGAAAATACCCTTCCGTTAAATTTTTAGCTCGAAAATAACCCCCTCTCTAATGAAATGACACCAAGCATGTCATGTGGACAAAAAACACCACTTGAACAATCCATGTCAGCATCCACGTGAAAAATTCCCTCATTTTTATTTAAATTTTTTTCAAAAATGCCCAATTCAATAATAGGTAATTTAATCAAGATAAAGAAAAGACGTAATCTTTTCACTAGAAAATTCTACAAGACATGTTTTCGAGCAAAACCAAAAACCTAAAAGCAATGGATAAAAGAAGTGAAATTACCATAGCAAGTAATTTCGAGATTGGATGAAGATCGCTCTTCCTCAATATCCAACAGGTAAAAATAATTAAGTTTGATCAAAACGTCATTTCAAAATAATAAAAAAAATTATGAAAAAAATGTCATCTCCTAAAATATGTAAATAATTGATTCAAATAATATAAATGATATTATTATAAAAAATAAATATTTATGATCTCTATAATTAAGGAAATCAAAACAAATGTAGGATACTTATCTAAAAGATATCTTTCCTAAAACAAATAATAATATCAAATAAAAAAATATTTATCATTTTATTACAATTGAATAAATTCAGAAAGTACTACAAGAAAATTCAATTAAGAGAAAAAATTATTTCAATCAAGCAACTTATAAATATAGAAATTTATGACCAATTATAAGAGTTTTTTTGTAAAATAATATTATGAAAAAGATGGCATTCCTTAAAATATGTAAGAAATTAATTTAAATAATATAAATAATTATATTATAAAAATAAATATTTATCATTTCATTACAATTGAGTAAATCAAAAGTGTATTACAAGAAACATCAATAATAAAGATCAATTAGTAAATAATCAAAAGCAACTTATATGAAAAATATTATTATATCCAAATAATAATTCAAAAAATTGAAATACCATGAAAAAATATGTCATTCCCAAATATGTAAATAATTAATTTAAATAATACTATTTTAAAAAAAATATGTTTTAATATAATTAAGTGAATCAAGAAAGTATTTTACATGCATAAAAATGAAAACTTTCATTTTCATATTTAAAGAATTTATATAAACAAAGAGTAAATATGTTATTTGAATTTGAAAAGTACAATATGCAATTCTTTATGATCTTCTTATATTTTTTTGAGAGGGACATTGCCACACATATTATAGATGAATACAGATCACAATATATTATCTAATATTGATCTCGCATCGAGCAAGTACTAATTCTAGTATATTATTAAAAAAATAAATTATTATTTTGAGTTAGCTAGATTGGTTTTTACTCATTTTCTAGGCAAAATTGACCCAAGCATCTCGATCCGAGCAAATATTAGGCCAAATATGATGTAGTGTTTATTGATTTTTAAACTTATCCAAATATCGTTCAACTTGCTCATTGACAACCTTATTTTTTAGTAAGCATTAAAATGTATTTGGTTGAACAATATTTACTTTGATGAGTAACTAAATTATTTCGAGATCATTATAGTCCTAGGATCATACTATCTGGACTGGCCAGTTATCCTATATGGGAGGTGGCATCATAAGGTAATTTTTATTTAAATCGTATTGTACTCCGCAGAAAAATTAAAACCTTTGCTAATACATAGTGATGCATAACTTAAAAAGATTTTCAAAATTAGGAATAGATATCGATAATTAGCGATTAATAATATGTTTTAACGATAATTTTGTCAATTGTTGTTAAAAATGATATTTGCAATAAATATCTAATTTATCCGACATTTATATCAAATGACACTATTTTCGCATCATTTTAGCTAAATGTCGCTGAAATTAATTACATTTACAACAAACGTCAAATATATTCGACGTTTGCATCTAACGTCACTATTTTATCGATATTTTTGCTAAATGACGCTAAAATCAATGACATTTGCAATAAATGTCATTATTTTATTGACATTTTGGATGAAATGTCATCGTTTTTACGACATTTGATATCAAATGTCATCGCTTGTACGATATTTGATATCAAATGTCGTTGTTTTATGACAATTGTTCATAAATATCAAGAAATTCTTTACTTTCCGACATTTATTTCGAATGTCGTCATATCTCCATTTTCTTGTAGTGAGCGTCAATGCCCAGTTTTTAGTTTTAAAATATCCGCGTCCTAGGGGGTAAATTTATCATTTTTCCCATCTTTTTTCAGCCCAAACACAGGATTTATATCCCCAAATACCAAAATAAGGTTATTTCCATCAAATTCCTCTAAGAACACTCCCAAGGGTTTCAAACTAAAAATTCAAATAACTCAAGATTCAACCATGGATTTTGAAAATTGATTGAAGATTTAGAATCCCCAAACCGTAGGCTTCAAGAATCACCTAATAATTTCCTAAATTGAGGTACGCGGGGTTTTCCTAAAATCTCATGGGCATAGAAATCTTATTTTAATTATGTACAAGGTTTAGAAATCATGATTTTAAGGAATGGGTTTTGGATTTATGAATATAATCATGTTTTAGAAATACTTGATGGAATTGTTTTGGTCTTTAGGCCTTCCCCCAAATTGATTTAAAATTATATATATATTTAAGCATGTGATTTAAGATTGACAATTGAATTGAGAGCATGAATCATGTGGAATCCCTCTCTTGTTATGAATTTTCTTACTTATCATATGATATGGATTGTTTGAATGGAGCTTGAAAGGCATGATACAAAAATGTTTTGATTGATGTTATGATTGGTTTACAGTTTTAAATTTCAAAAGAGAGGGTTGTTCATGTTGATAAATTTTGAATATAAATATATAATGAAAAGAGTTGCATGGTTCGTTAAAGATTATATGACCACCATATGTTTATTGAAAGTATGAGAATCTTTGCATAGTTCTGACTTGTGTTTTCACAACATGAAATCTCTTATACTAATATCATGCTTGGGTGGTCTAAATTGTGTTTTAATGAAAGATCATGCTTAATACATTATGGCTTAGAAAAAACATGACTTGCAAGTCTTGGTATGACGATACCAAATCAGACAATGCCATAACAGACACAGACTAGTTTAGAAATCAAACTTTTATCAGAATTTCATGATTTAGAATTCAGAATGACTCGTGTTTAGAAAAGGGTAAAATTGGGCATAACGAGATGTTAGGTGGTTCCTCGAAGAAGGCAAGAGTTCAAACAACTCATTTTCCAAAACTGTGATTTGCCGATCCGAGTATATTATATTATGTTGGCCTAGTGCCTTGCTCCAACCCTTGCAGTACACTTGGGTTGGGGACTTCCACTCCAAGTCAATGGCGGATTCCATATAGTCCGTGGAATATCAGACTTGTAGGAGAGTGCCACCTAACTCAGAAGTAACACAAAGAATAGAATTTTCACCGTCAAGAATGTTTTACATGTATTCAAGAAATGCCCGTGTTTGAAACTATATCATGCATGATTTTTTGTAAATTGCTCTCATCTATTTTATATATACAAATACTTTATTTTGGATTTCTTCGCGTACCAGTACATCTGTATTGACCCCCTACCGTTCAGGTTCTGTGGCACAATCTAGGGGTCCTGATAAGCAGTAGTTTTCTTCAGAGATTTCGCAGACTGGTTCAGGTATTGTCTAGTTGTTAATGGGTATTATTTTCCTCATTGAATTGAAAAAATCAGATTTATGACCATGTTTCTGTGATGATTTATAATTCTGCATCTTCTATTATATTTTTATGAATATTGTGCCTGATTACTAGATATAGAAGGGCGCCCAGGCCTTCATGGTTCGGGATTCTCTTCATGGCCAGGGCCTCGGTTCGGGTTGTGACACCACTGCTTCTACAATATTAAAATAAAAATAACTAGAAATATAAAGGGATTAATGGATGATGAATGTGTGTACATATACATACTACAGAAATATCCAACTTAAGGCTCGGATATTATAAGCAGGGCAAAAGGAAACAACACATCCGATATGGCTGCAGACCATACTGGTCGCCCTGCCAAGATACGGAGTAAGCTCCAAATACCCAACCCAACTCTAGACGAACTTCATTATTCATCATCACAGCCTCATTGATAAAGAAGAAGAGGTGAAGAAGCAATATTAGTTTGCTTAAAAGCTCATAAAATAAACCAATACAAACAACAAATTAGGTAAACAGACCTTTAAGATATCTGTGTATATGTATCTATACATACCACAGAAACTCTCGGTTTCCAATGGAACAGTTTAACCAAGCAGACCCTTAAGATAAATGGTGGTCAATACCAGAAAAAATTGCTGAACAAAATGTTGTAAAAGCTGAAGAGGAATGAAAAAATATTTTAAAGAGAGTTGTACATGTATACATACAGTAGAAACTTCTGATAAAAAGTCTCATATTAGTATAATCAGGGCAAAGGGGATAATGCATCAATCATGGCTGCAAAACCACAGTTGCTCTACAAATAAGGCCTTCTGGGTTGGCCTGCCAAACTACGGGCATAGCTTTGTTACCCCATTAACTCTAGACACCTCAATCGTCACAGCGTCACATTGTAAAACCACCACCAACAACAACAACAACTGCAGCAGCAGCAATATCAATGACAGCGAAAACTGATGTCATGGGATAAGACCCCATGACAATGTTGTGTTTTCACCCATAGAATTAGAAATTTTATGCTAATAACTATTTCAATTATAGGGGTCGA
The DNA here is from genome assembly GCF_002878395.1 of Capsicum annuum. Taxonomy (NCBI): domain Eukaryota; kingdom Viridiplantae; phylum Streptophyta; class Magnoliopsida; order Solanales; family Solanaceae; genus Capsicum; species Capsicum annuum. The sequence continues at coordinate 107,346,218 of NC_061112.1, read as the reverse complement.
AAGATGGTTATTTGTGAATGATCACAAACTTTGGGAGAATCCTAAAGTTTGTGCAACTTTTTCATTAGCCCATGTCACAACTATCAGAGAATTTAGTATGAGAGACTATCAACAACTTTTTCTAATCCCATAAATGAAACACAAAAACACAAAAAGTCATCAAACACGGATAAGAGGTTACAATTTTCTCAGGAAGTAAAATTTTATTCCTTACTTTTGGATGGAAGCTATTCACATATCACAATAGTTTCTTATATGTTCTACTTGCCATTCTCTTTCGCTTGAACTCCACAAAGCCCCTATTTTTAGGAAATATTTTGATTGTTTGATCCCTTATGCAAAATGAGAAACAGAATTCACTCTTAGAACCCCAACATAAAGCCTAAGTCTTAGGTAAAATTTCAAATTCCTAAATGAAAATATAAAATAAACGAAATTTTATACATGTGAAGCTTCAACAAATCAAAAATCTCCATTGTTGAGATTTTCTTAGTGGTTGTTTTGTTTCAGATCCAAAAACAAAATAAAAGATAATCAATTGAGTGTTTGCGGTTATGGCTTAATACACAATGAAAAGGCACAGAAGGGAGAAGAGATGTTTCACTCTGTCCATTTTCTCCATGTCCCCATTCTGATTAATGACACATGGCCTAATTAAATTGAACGGTATTTAATTTATTTCAAACTAAATCTCTAACCATGGTTAATATAATAAGTATATTATATCATCTAAAATAGATTGTTTATCCAATGTTTCCTCCCGATTAGCTCTTAACTTTCTCTCATTCCCTCCAAATTTATCAATTCTAAATTCTCTCATCCCCTCTCGTATCCAAATCACCAAAAGGAAAAAAAAATATTCTAATTTCCAATTTCACTTTAGTAGATTTTCATTTTCAAAAGCTATGTAATTAACTTTTTTTCTAAATTGTTTCTCAATATATTTCCACTTTGGTCAACCTATTTCTCTACTCTCCATCTTACTTGTCTTATTTTCCAAATATCATCTCCATGTAAATAAAAAAATATCATAACTCATAACATCACTTCAAATTTACAAGGGAAAAAATCATTTAAGAATTGAATTTCTTTCCTATTCGTCCAAATTATAGTACACAAAATTTACACAATACTTGTACAAGTGAAAAACATATGTACTACTAACCAAAATATCCATTTGAATAGTTGCTACCAAAGAAAATGATAGTAAGCATAAAATTGTTTAAATTTAAATGACATCTTTTCTTGTTAACTAGCTTAAGAAAAGAATGTTATATTTGTATTTGAACCTTTGAATACTTCCGAACTACATCATTCTAGCTAGCTAGATGAATGTGATAGTAAAATGAACACCTTCAGTGAAGGCATAAAATCTTTTTCATGCAGGGTCCAACGGTACCAGTGGTAAGCAACACAGTGACATAGATAACCAAGGTCTTGCCCTTACAAAATCCCATCCAAGCTCTCTCACACACCCTTCGATGAAAAAATATATCATTTATACATAATTAAAATTACTTTTTATGTATCTATAGTAGGTGTTAAATATCCGCATCCATAATTTTAGGTTTAGATTTAATTAAATTATTTTGATGTCTCTATCATCGTATTATTTTATTGTAGTTTATAAGTGGTAGATCAAAGTCGATCGACTTTGAGAATTTTTTTTTGGTAAAGGTTAGGTTTAATTAAATAAATTCTCCAAAAGATGTTGAATTTAATTATTGTATTCATCTTTATTATTTAAATAAATATCATATTTAGTATAACGTTTGAACTCAATAAAGTGAGGTACATGCGCAAAGAGCGTATACCTAACCTAGTGTGTGTGTGTGTATACATATACATACTAGATGTCGAAGGCCCGTGCTGTTATTTTTTAGTCTCAATTTATGTGATACAAATAGAATTCTTTAGTTATTTTAAGTTGTTAGTTGTCATAATTTATAAGATTTTTATTTAATTTTCAAATAATACATGTTATTGTCCTTGTTTTAACTTTTGTGACATTGACAGTTAATTATATTTTTAAAATAATTTAACTTTTTTATTATTGAGATTTATAATACCTCTTCTCCATTCCTATTAAAGTGACACTAATATAATTTTTAGAGTCCACCAAATATTTTATATATTTAAAATTTTTAAGCTGTTAATTATTGTGATTTATAATAATTTTTTTTTTTGAAAGATATAACATATTAATTTTTTGTAAAGATATTTTAAGCTATTAACTATTGTAATTATATTACTTTTTATGTAATTTTCAAATAATATATGTTACTCTCCTTGTCCAAACTTTTGTGGTCATTGATACTCATATTTTTAGCTATTCCAATTTAAGTTGCACTGATATAATTTCAAGAGTCAACCAAATATTTTAGATCTTTTAAATATCATAAGTTGTTAATTATTGTGATCTATAATATTTTTTAGTATATAACCGATTAATTTTTCAGATATTTTAAATTGTTAAATATTATAATTTATAATACTTTTTATGTACTTTTCAAATGATATATGTTACTCTCCTTGTCCAAAGTTTTATGGCATTGATAGTCAATTATATTCTAAAAATAATTTAAGTTTTAATTACTGTAATTTATAATACTCTTTTTTATTTTAATTTAAATGATACAAATATAATTTTGAGAGTCAACCAAATATTTTATATCTTTTAAATTTTTTAAGTTATTTTTGAAATATATACCAGATAAACAAGATAAGACAAACAAATTAAAATTGATGAAAAAAATGAAAGTAGGGGAAAGGACCAATGAAGTTGTGCCAAAGCAGACATATTAACCTTTATGGCTTTAATGTTTTAATGCTTTTAATTATTGTGATTTATAGTAATTTTTTTGAAATATATAACAGAGTAAATATTTTTTTGAATTTTAAACTATTACCTATTGTAATTTATAGTTTTTTTATGTAATTTTCAAATAATATATGTTACTCTCCGTGTTCAAAATTTTATGTCATTGATAGTTAATTATTGTAATACCCCGAGTTTGTACCCCAGGCGCTACACAGTGCTCATAATCCCAAAGAACCCACAAGCTAACCCATGACTGGTGCTTGCTGCATTAACTGAATAACAATACTGTAATTATGCGAAAATTAGGAAAAAACTTGTCATAAGGTTTAAAGCTATAAATAAATACTGAGTTCGGTAGATCAATACCAAAACTGAACATCTGTCTATAAATACTCTATGTCTGAAAAGCCTCTACTATCTGAACAAAGAGTTGATGGGATAAGTCCCCAACTAGCTCCGACTACTGAAATAAATTGAGTACTAAAATACTGAAATAATAAATCTGTCCTCGAACAATGAGAACTCACCACTAGTCTGCTGCTGATGAATCAGGCTGCTAAGTATGATCGGGAGCCTGTGAGTTTGAATCTATGATATAAGACATCATAGCTCAAAAGAAAGGTATGTGTCAGTAATTTTAATGTACTGGTATGCTAAGTGAGGTAGGCTGAGACGCATGGGTTCATATGCATGAATAATACTAACTGAATAACATGAGTATAACTGAATGAGAGTACATGCATGAAATACGTAAACTGTAACTGAGGTTATGGTAACACTGGATACTGCATTCAGAATCACTGGTTTACTGATATCTAAGTTTACTGATACTGTATTATTGTTAACTGAGTAACTGTATCTGTAAACACCTAATTTTTTACCAAACCTAACATTTTTACGCCATTTTAGTATTCAATTTATTTATTTACTTAAGTCTAAATTAGATATTGTAAGTTTATCTTATTTTTATTAAGTTTGGTTTAATAGTTTTGAAAAATACAAAAATAGAGTCACATTTTAGATAAGTTTTTATTTTCATTATTATTATTTATTTATTTAAAAAAAAGGGAAAATTAAATTATGTTGTTTTCTTCTTTTAAATTTTAAATAAACAATCTAGTGATATTAATATTTTCTTAATCATATTTCTAAGACTAGCTATTTAACTTATTTGTATTTTGTTAGTTTTAAATAGATTTTATTATTTTTATTTTATTTAAAATATTGATTAAAAAAAAGAGAAAGAAACTTAAAACTACCCAATATCCCCATTCCCCTTAACCTAAACTACCCATTCCCACACCCTAATACCACCCCCACTTTTCCCTCACAAACTCCCTCAACTACACACATGTACACACAACACTCTCTTATATATGGACATACACCACACACGGACAAAGGGAACCAAAAAGGGAGAACATTACAGAAGAGAAGAAAAAAAAAGGAGAAGAAGAGAGAAAACAAGAAACAAAAGGCTAAAAAAAACAAAGAGAACCAAAAAAAAGAGAGTATTCTTATGGGTTCGTGAGTTGGAGTTTGAGTTTCGGTTCCTGTTTTATTCTCCGGTAATGGCATCCTACTCTTGCTTTCAATTAATTTGTTACAAAGGTATGTCTATTGTCGAGGCTTGACTTTGTTGTATCAAGAATGATTTATTGTTAATTCAATTTTGAAAATATATTAGGTTGGGTCTATTCGATGTTCAATCCTCGAACTTTCTATTTCATTGTGATAATATCTCCATCTATATTTATTGTTTTCGTTCATCTTTGTGTGAATATGTTAATTAATATGTATTTTTTACATTTAAAATTCATGTTGGTAGATACTTTTCATATTTAACTTGTTGCACTGAAAATGGTGAGAAAAGTTAATGACAAAAGATTTATGTAAATTGGTCAAAAATTTTATCTTTAGTTATTTATTTATTTATTTATTAATTTATGCGATTATTAATTGAAATTTACTTTATTAAGTCTTTGATGTAAAAGAGGCAACTCTCAAATCTTCTCTTTGTAACATAATAACCATGTTAAATGAAGACATTTATGTTTTAATTAGGGATTCAATATTTTTTTTTCTTTCTTTTCTTAGTTTACATTTAGATCAGATCCATGGTAGGTTTAACATTTTTTTATATTTCATCGAATATGTTAGTTAATGAAGAGTCAATTCATTTTTGTTTCTTTTTCGTTCTTGGCTCTCATTTACTGTAATAGATTCAAGCAATTGGTTAATTAGTTTATTTTCTTCTTATTCATTTTTTTTTTATTTTTCTGGAGTTTCATGTTATTATAATTTAGTTGATGAAAATTGAGAATATGTATTAAGGGTTTGTTGTGAAATAAAATAAAAAGGAAAAGCAATATAGATGAGAAAAGATAAAACATATACAACAGTATTATAATACAATTAGATTATGAGAAACAAGCATAATTGATTTTGTTATTGGTTAAATTAATATTCTTTCATGTTAATACTAAATACTAGTATGTGTGCTTTGGTTTCTGTAGATTTTCTTTTAATATGTTATTGTAATCACGAGATATAAGAAATCAATTAATTAATGTGAAAATGAGCGAGATGGGGTGCAGATCTATTCTAAATCCTATCGCATAAAAGAAAAGAAAAAGAGGGAAAATCATTTGTAAGAGAGTGAATTCATAAAACAACGAGTTAGGTTCTTAGCCCCCTAAATTAAAGTTTAGTACAAATGAAGGTTAACGATGAAGTTGGAAAAGCTTGCTACGACTATTCATTATAATAAATTTTACTATACCATTTGAAGTCGTTTCAATCGGGTTGGGTAGATTCTAAACCTATTCGGTACTTATTTAGACTGGGAAAATGGGAACGATCCATAAATACCTCAAAGGTGCGAGAAATACATCCAAACTCGTGGTAAGGATGAAAAGTACTACTATCAGTAAGTCACGCATCAAAGCAGTTTTTAATAAATTCTCAATAAATAAAAGCAGGATGTAAGTAACTTTTAGGCTAACAAATGTTTTATGTATTGAAGAGATTAATTTAAGCCAGACATAAGTCATTAAAGCGACCGTGCTAGAACCACGGGACTCAAGGGATGCCTAACACCTTCCCCTCGGTCAACAGAATTCCTTATCCGGATTTCTAGTTCGCAGACCAAAAATAAAGAGTCATTTCTTTTGAATAGGGATTCAATAAGGTGACTTGGAACACCCAAACTCAATTCCAAGTGGCGACTCTATAAAATAATTAATCCTTTTTCAAAACGTCACTTTAATTGAAAAAACCCATTTTTCTCAAAACCAATTTCCTAGCGGGGTTGGGGGTGGTAAAATAGGGGTGTGACAGATGGCGACTTTGTTGGGGATATAATTAAAATTCGAGCTTTTATATTGATGGGTTTGGCTTTATTTAATTTTGATATTTCATATTGTTGGCCTAAATGTGTTATTTGCCTACATATTTAATTGCTTTGATATTATTTGAATTGCAATATAAATTGTCTTCTCTCGTGCACCCATCTGAGTCATCTGAGATACTTTATACTCAGAGATGTGGTATACGCTCCCGAGCTTGAGATACCAGAGATGCGACAACGCTCCTGGGAAGAATTCTGTAGTCACCCATGATTTAGGACAGGAAGGGACCAACAGTGAGGCTGGAAAGCCCTACTACCGATAAAGTTGTCCCTGCCCGACTCGAGTTGCCCTCTCGTTTTACAACCAGTATAGATACCTAACTCCGCCAGGTTAAACCTAGTAGAACTGAAACTTAGACATGATTATCCCTATTAGGATCCACTTTATTTGTATAACGTGCATTTTTAACTTAGTGGAGGCTCGACAAAGTTTTGAATGTATAAAAATACCCTATTTTAAGACTATTCATTTTTTGTGTCACTAGTTGCATTAATTGTTAGGCTATTTTGAATGTTGATCGGTTTTGGAATCCATTATGGTAAGAGAGGCTGAAAATTGCTCTCCAAAACCTATCCTTTTTTTAAACTCAAATAAGGTGCAAGATTTGCTTTCACAATAAAAGACAAAAAAAATAATTTTATAAATTATTGAGTTTGCCGCAATCTGGACGAACTACGCACACTTGATTCTCATCTCTGCGAGATACGTAGGCATCCCTCTACGGGTTTAGTGATCCTTAAAAACGAAGGTTGTATTTTCTAAAAAAAAAAAAAAAAAGAGTTTTGATCCTTATAAAAAAATCAATCAATTCGTTTTCAAATTTTTTTTTTCATTATTCTAATAAAAAATGGGATTCTTCATGTCTCCATTTTCATGAACTACGCACACTTGATTCTTATCTTAGTGAGATACGTAGGCAACCTTTCTTAGGTTCGGTGATCCTCATTAAATTTGATAAAAAAGGACGTTAGTCTTCTTCTAAAAGAAATACTTATATAAAGTAAAAAAATAAGGTTTTTATTAAGATTTCAAAAACAAAAAGAAAAAAGAAAAAAAAAGTTTTTTCTAATTCAAAATTCAAAAAAAAAAAAAAAAAGTTCTAGCTTCATCTTTTAAGCTTCCTGAACTACGTTTGACCTGATTCTTGTTTCAACAAGATACGTAGGCAAATCTTCTTTTGGGTTTGGTCTCATCTAAAAATGAATCTTGACTTAGTAATTGGTACCAACATACTTAAAAATATGAAGAAAAAAACGTGTTAAATTATAAGACATAATAGAATGGACCAACTTGGTTATGAACTATAGATTCTTATGGTACCTCTAATTATACTAAAGTTGCACTTGTAAAGTTTTCTTGCTCTAAGTCAAGTTTAAAATAAATCTTACCTCATTGTTTCATGTGCATTGTGTGGTAAGTCTTAGATTGAAAATTCAAAGGCATCGCTCTGTTGATCTAGAACTTGGCTTGAATGTCTGTTGAGGCAAAATTTTGAGATACACTTGGTTTGGGAAAGGATCGTAGGCCTTCTTTGATTCGATTGTGCATTCCACAACCCACAAAATGACATTAATCCCTAACACTTCTCCCTTTGATCCTAAAACCTTTTCTTTGGATAACCACATCTGAGCCTATACCTTTCGAGTGCTTATATGCACTATCCCTCTTTTGGCCTACTTCATTGAGCACACTAAATAAGTACAAGTTGCAAATGAAGATTCAAGATCAAAGACGCCAGAGGCAAAGAACGTATAGCCTAGGAGAACAAAAATAAAAGACGATTTCAAAGAAGAAAGAGCAAAACCCCATAAAAAATGAAAAAAAAACTCCAACAAAGATGGAGAATCCTCATCATCATAAAAAAATTAAGAAAATACATTTATCGAAAATAAAAGGAGAAAATCTCTAGCATAAGGTTCAAACAAAGTCGAAACAAATACACGACAAAGGGCAAAGAAGCACAACAAAGAAGATCGAGTGTCAAACCGCAACAAATGGTAAAAGCACAAAAATAATACAGTGCTCATTGAGGAATTAGTCACTTAACTCCCAAATATCATCCTACCTGTCCGTAAGCCTACAATATCAACCAATGACAAGTCCTACATGATTCCATTTTGAGTGTTCTCACATTAGTGGATACGTACATGATTGTCAAGCTTATGGTATCTCATTGATGCGTTGAATATCTTTCTGAGTATGAGTGATTCTTGAATGGCCTCAAATCTGAACTCTTTTATTACAAGTAAATTAGGACTTTAGTTGTGGTGAGGACACTTGAAACTTGAGGATAAGAAGGATTTTAAACACTTGATTGAAGCAAGATAAAAAGATCTTGTCGTAAATTAAGTATATTCGAGGTACCATTTGAAACTATAGGGATCACTTCTAAGTTGATCTTGATTTTTGTCGAAAGTAATTAGAGATAATTCAACCATAATGCTAATTGTTGGTACCAATTGAAGTCAAGAAATGAATTAATTTCATTCTTTCATTCTCCAGATATTTACAAAGCACATACTTTCAAAAAAATGAAATAAAAAATATTATGTTCTCGTGAACTATGTTAGACCTGATTCTTGCAACGCAACATATGTAGGCAATCCTACAATAGTGTTCGGTCTCGCTGAATGATTGTTTTTTTACATCCCTAAAAGGTATAATATTGGGGAATTTTTTTTTTATTTAAAAAAAAATATTTCAAAAAGAATTTCAAAGTTCCTCGTATCCAAAATTGGGGCATATTTTATTTTTATTTAAAAAAATAGGAAAAAAATATCTCACTTACCTCAACAGTTACAACATCTCCTGAGTACTCTTTAGGGAACAAAACTCCCTCATTCTCTTCGTCCTCATAGGGTACCATCCCTTAGTTGACATCTCTTCGTCCTCATAGGGTATAATCCCCTAGTTGACTCTTATTCGTCTTCATAGGATGTCATCCCCTAGTTGACATCTTATTAGTTTTTATAGACTGTCATCCCCTAGTGGACATCTTATTCATCTTCATAGGGCGTCATACCCTAGTTGACATCTTATCTCGTCTTCATAGGGCGTCATCTCCTAGTTGATACCTTATTCGTCTTCATAGGGCATCATCCCCTAGTGGACATCTTATTTCGTCTTCATAGGGCGTCATCCCCTAGTTGACATCTTATTCGTCTTTATAGTGCGCCATCCCCTAGTTGATATCTTATCTCGTCTTCATAGGGTGTCATCCCCTAGTTGATATCTTATTCGTCTACATAGGGTGTCATCCCCTAGTTGACATCTTATTCATCTTCATAAGGCGCCATCCCCTAGTTGATATCTTATTCGTCTTCATAGGCGCCATCCCCTAGTTGACATCTTATTCGTCTTCATAGGGCACCATCCCCTAGTGGACATCTTATTCGTTTTCATAGGGCGTCATCCCCTAGTTGACATCTTATTCGTCTTTATAGGGCATCATCCGCTAGTTGACATCTTATCTCGTCTTCATAGAGCGGCATCCCCTAGTTAAAATCTTATCTCATCTTCATAGGGCGTCATCCCGTAGTTACATCTTATTCGTCTTCATAGGGTGTCATCTAATAGGTGACATCTTATTCATCTTCATAGGGCGTCGTCCCCTAGTGGATATCGTATTTCGCCTTCATAGGGCGTCATCCCCTAGTTGACATCTTATCTCGTCTTCATAGGGCGCCATCCATTAGTTGACATCTTATCTCGTCTTCATAGGGCGTCATCCATTAGTTGACATCTTATTCATCTTCATAGGGCGTCATCCCCTAGTGGATATCGTATTTCGTCTTCATAGGGCGTCATCCCCTAGTTAACATCTTATCTCGTCTTCATAGGGCGTCATCCATTAGTTGACATCTTATCTAATCTTCATAGGGTGTCATCCCCTAGTGGATATCGTATTTCATCTTCATAGGGCGTCATCCCCTAGTTGACATCTTATCTCGTCTTCATAGGGTGTCATCCAATAGTTGACATCTTATTCATCTTCATAGGGCGTCATCCCCTAGTGGATATCGTATTTCGTCTTCATAGGGCGTCATCCCCTAGTTGACATCTTATCTCGTCTTCATA
>NC_061112.1:107312698-107332910 GCF_002878395.1 Capsicum annuum | reverse complement strand
TCAAGCAATTGGTTAATTAGTTTATTTTCTTCTTATTCATTTTTTTTGTTTTTCTTGAGTTTCATGTTATTATAATTTAGTTGATGAAAATTGAGAATATGTATTAAGGGTTTGTCGTGAAATAAAATAAAAAGGAAAAGCAATATAGATGAGAAAAGATAAAACATATACAACAGTATTATAATACAATTAGATTATGAGAAACTAGCATAATTGATTTTTTTATTGGTTAAATTAATATTCTTTCATGTTAATACTAAATACTAGTATGTGTGCTTCGATTTCTGTAGATTTTCTTTTAATATGTTACTGTAATCACGAGATATAAGAAATCAATTAATTAATGTGAAAATGAGCGATATGGGGTGCAGATTTGTTCTAAATCCTATCGCATAAAAGAAAAGAAAAAGAGAGAAAATCATTTGTAAGAGAGTGAATTCATTAAACTACAAGTTAGGTTCTTAGCCCCCTAAATTAAAGTTTAATACAAGTGAAGGTTAACGATGAAGTTGGAAAGCCCTACTACCGACTATTCGTTATGATAAATTTTAATATACCATTTGAAGTCGTTTCAATCGGGTTGGGTAGATTCTAAACCTATTCGGTACTTATTTAGACTGGGAAAATGGGAACGATCCATAAATACCTCAAAGGTGCGAGAAATACATCCAAACTCGTGGTAAGGCCGAAAAGTACTACTATCGTAAGCCATAAATCAAGGCACTTTTTAATAAATTCTCAATAAATAAAAGCAGGATGCAAGTAACTTTTAGGTTAACAAATATTTTACGTATCCAAGAGATTAATTTAAGCCAGACGTAAGTCATTAAAGAGATCGTGCTAGAACCACGGGACTCGAGGGGTGCCTAACACCTTTCCCTCGGTTAACAGAATTCCTTATCCGGATTTCTAGTTCCCAGACCAAAAATAAAGAGTCATTTCCTTTTGAATGGGGATTCAATAAGGTGACTTGGAACACCTAAACTCTATTTCATGTGGCGACTCTATGAAATAATTAATCCCTTTTCAAAACATCACTTTAATTGAAAACCCCATTTTCTCTAAAACCAATTCCTTAGAGGGGTCGGATGCGGTAAAAAATAGGGGTGTGACAGTATCTGACAGTCCTGATTTTGTGGAACTATTCTGAGTTCCGTGCTGAACTGAGTGACTGTGTCTGACAGTCCTAATTTCTGTAGAACTGAACTAAGTTCTATTCTAAGTCTGTTGGAGGTAATCATCTAACCGATATTTCCCGTTTTGAATGAATTGGGGTCTAACCTATAACCCCGGTTGGAAGGGTGTCAGTACCGTGCCACGGGTAAAGACAAGCTGAGTCACCCTCATCTGACAGGTGCTTTGAATGAGAACGGTAGTACCCTCAACAGGCAGGTAGGACACCTCATCAACCCTCAACTGGCAGGTTGATGTCTCAACCTACGCTGGCTATGTAGTTTTGAAACACAAGGACTGTTTACCCTCTGCTGGCAAGTGAGTCCTCATCCTTGGGTTCACTCGGTACTGAATCTTACTTCCAACTGAATAGATGCTGGACTGAATTCTAAACTGTGCTAGTCTGGACTGATCTGTTACTGATTGATACTGTCTGACTGAACTGAACTGAGTTCTCTGTATTCCGCTAACTGGCGAAATACTACTGAATTCTGTTAACTGACCGAACTCTATTAGGTTTTGAACTGATTACTAAACTATTGATCATGATACTACCGAGTCTATTCTATAGCTACTATAGCTCTAGGTAAATAGCTAGATTTTTGGGTATTAAATACCCCCAGGATGCGATAGCATAGACTATAAGACAACACAATCTTGACACATAATAACTAATTACTTGAACATCATTCATTCATTGAAGCATTTTGACAAACACTTGCATAACATGAACTTGTATACATGCTAATATGATGGGACTTAACTATTCAACTCACATAAACAATCCACCAAACACTTGGAGGGCATAGTATATGCACACAATACTAAACAACACGGGGCATTACAATTTCAAATACGAAATTCATAATTCAAAGGTTTTAACATGAATTCTCATGATGCAAACATGTGTAATAAATAATTTCATAAAAATCTTGCAACTAGTCATGGATTAGGAACTCCATTAACATGGAAATTGTGATCACATTCAAACTCAATCATGAAATTCATCAAACTCATGAACTTGTAGTAAAAAGGGTTTCTTGAACTCCAAGGGTGGAGGAAAACCCTTGGATGAACACTAGACATACCTCAATGTCTGAATTCTTGAAGATTGGTGGTGCAATCCTTGGGAATTGAATCTTGGGTTGATAGCCCTAGGGTTTGTTCTTGAATGATTTTGAGAGAAAAGAGTGTAATTTACTTTGTGAGATTTCGTGTTTTAGGGGCTAATTCGAAATGGAGAAATTTCCCAAATACCCCTCTGGGCGCTGTTTTAATTATTGAAAAACGTGCCTAGTGACACGCAGGTCGACACATCACATTGATGGGGTCGACGTTATGGCCAACGCACTGCATCAATTTCGCGTTGGCTCACTGGAATTTGCACTGGGAGCTGGGAAAGAAATACTCATCGACACGATGGGCGATATGGCACGTCGAGATTGCGTCGATCAACTGGTTTGGACTTCCAAACGTGCCTCAAACGAAGTCCGAAAAATTCAAACCTGTTTGAGAACACCTACTGACATTCCTGATCATGAATTAACCTAAAAATCAATATTTGAAGGTTATAAGGGTTGTGAAAAAGGATCGCCAACTTACGAAGGCTAAAATAACTCTAAGTATGAACACTTAGCTGAATTTCTCTAAGTTTGGGACCCCTTACTAGCTTTTACAAGACTGAATCAAGATTAAGATTTTGCGAGGTCTTACAATTATATTTTTTAAATAATTTAAATTTTTAATTATTGTGATTTATAATATTTTTCTTCTATTTTTACTACTAATTTAAATGACACAATGTTTAGATCACCGTAATAATTAATTAGGGGGTGATTTAATAAAATCATGATTGAACTAGCAAATCATAAATGTCTTAAATGACTTATAATAACTAATTAAAAGTGATATAAAAAACTATTATAAAAAAATACTCGTGGAAAAAAATTAAGTGAATCGCATATAAGACGTCAAGATAATTTAATATTAAATATTATTAACTTTTTAATTCTTAAATGAATTTATAGTAATTTTTTTAATACTTAGATGACTTGTAATAATTAATTAAGAATGATATGGTAAAATCATGATTGAAGAATCTGAAGCAGGCAGAGCAAGAAGACGTGTCGACCCGCTGCCTGCTTATTCCCTCTCAACCCAGTTCTTATCGGTTGAAATAGGTTGATTTAAAGTGGATTGAACTAAAAAATAGGCAGGTCAATAATCAGTCTAAATTTAAATAAATTGAACAAATTATAATTTCATGAGTTAATTTTACCACCTTTAAATTTTTAGGTATAATGTAACACCCGTTTGCTGACAATTGTTTAGACATGCAATAGAATCAAGTTAGATGAGCATCAATCATATTCTCCCAATATGTAAATCAGTTTGTTCTCTAGTTTAACGTACATCTCAATATTTACAGAAATATTTCCTTAATAGAGTCCAATTTTAGGAGTATTTTTCTAATTGAACAGTAGAATGAAAAATATTAATTAACTCTCCAACCATATATTTTTGCAGTACCATATATTGTAGTAAGTCTAGTAGAAAAGAAAATATCAATTAATTCTCCTACCATATATTTTAGGAGTTTCATATATTTTAGGAAGTCTAGTTAATAATAATAGTTAATAGTAATGGTAGAAACAATTGTAGTAGCAGTATGTATGTATTGTACTGCTGAAATCACCACATCAGTCTTTCCTCCTCAACAATCTTTTCAAATTGAAAAGGATAATAAAGTAGTATATTTTACGGCATTTGCTACATTGCTTGAGAATGATACTTCTCTTGTTACTTCTCAACATATCAATGTTATGTTAAAAAAATATAATTATGTTAATATTTATATGAGCATATTGGGTGAACAAATTATTTCCATACATGACCGAATTGATAAGATTTTTTCTTAATTAAAAAAAATAGAGCTTAATAATACTGAGCAAAAAGATAAAGTTGCTATTTCTACTACTAGTATTCAGCCTCCCCTTGATATTAGATATTTTAAGCTAAGCAGCGACTTAGATGACATAAAAAAATTTAGTGGGTTAAAAATAAATCCTATCCACAATAATGATAGATTAGATGTTGTCAAATCAGGCCACACTGAGATTAATATAATCTCTGAAAATTTTGCAAGAAAGCCAGTCCAAAGAATGTTCTACTATCCTAGACCAAACACCCAGAATATTCTTTTGGAAGAACAAGAATTGCTTATTCCTAATAGCTTTAGTGGAAAATGAATCTATGAATAGAATATAAATGGTTTCACTGAGAGACAAATTTCGACAGTAATACATCGAATGTTGATGTACAGTACAATTTGTAAGGTTCATAAGGAAAATAATGATAAAAATACTACAGAAATGATTACTGCAGGTTTTACTGGTTAGCTGAAAGGCTAGTGGGATAATTATCTCACTTTAGACCAACATGCAAAAATTTTGCACGCGGTAAAAATAGAACAAGGAAAACCTGTCCTTAATGTTGTTTATACTTTAGTTCTTAATATTATGGAGTACTTTTCAGGAAGATGGTCCAACAATAGTGAGACTTTCAGGATTATGCTCCAAAATCTGAGATGTAAGACTTTCACATCTTTTAGATGGTATAAAGATGTATTCTTATCCAGAGTTATGGAATTACCAGAGAGTAATAGGCCTCACTGAAAGTCCAAATTTGTTGATGGTCTTCCAATATTATTTGTTGAAAGGGTTAGAAAAGCTTTTTAAGGACCTTCCTTAAGTATTAACCATTATGAGTACATTTATGGAAAGTTAATCAATATTTTTACTCAAGAAGGCCTATCTATATGTGATGAGATTAAACTAAATCATCAAGTTAAGAAATATCGACTTAATGAAAGTCAACAACTAGGAGAATTCTGTGAACAAGATGCCATAGATATTCCTAAAAGTTCAAAAGAGCCTTATAAGCATAAGAAGAAGAAATTTACCGAGAGTAGAAAGAATAAGAGAATTGAGAAAAAATATAGAAGAAAAAAGGATTATAAAGCCAAAAAGGATTTTATCAAATCCAAGAAGCCTAATGCTTGCTACAAATGTGGTAGAGCAGTCCACTTTGCAAAATATTGCGAAGTCAAGAAAAAAATTAAGAACCTCACGATAAATGAAGAAATAAAAGATTCCTTGTGCAAAATATTGTTGAATTCCTCTCCAGACAATTCTATCTCGGACCAAAGTGATAATGAGGAAGACTATTTATGATGGATGAAGATCTAAGAGTCCTCCACAATGAAGATTATATGACTTCTGAAGACGAATGTCTACCTTGTCAGCAAGGACAAACTTGTAATAACAGAGAAGAGGATAATGTTTTTTACAAAATCTATTCTCAATTCCAGTATTTGAAAATTAATGTGCTAAAAGTACACAAGTTTGCAGCTTTTTTAGATCTTATGAAAAATCTAAGCTAGGATTACCAACCCTCTATAAGTTCTCCTAAAGAACTGGAGGAAATTCCCCCCAGAAGGGTAATTATACAATGACAAAAGTTCATAGACTTCTCAAAGAAAGACAGAAGGTGGTTGATGTCCCAGCAACTACCCAGGATCTGAAGGTTGAGATTGATAATCTCAAGAAGAAAATAACTTCCTAAAAAATCATAATATAACTTTGGATAAAAGGGTTTCAGCTTTGGAAAATAATGGCCTCATTCGTAATAAGGAAATCCAAGATCCTATCCTACCTGAAGAGGGAGTTCTTCAGACATTAGAAACAGTTACTCAACAGAATTTTTATGCAAAGGTAACTCATTTAATTGATTATAATTATAAAATAATTACAGCTCTCATGCATTATAGTGGGGCAGGATGCAATTGCATTCAAGAAGAGTTAATTCCTTTAAAATATTTTGTTTAAACCACTCACGTTTTAAGAAATTCTAATGGTCAAAAAAAGGGGGTAGAATATAAAATTCCCTATGCATATATTGATCAAGATAAAATATGCATGGCAGAAACTTTCGTACTGGTAAAAGATATCAGTGACAAAATCATTCTGGGAAAATCATGGTTTGTCCATATATTCTCCATTACTAGGTGGGATGAAAATGATGTAATAGGCACTTTTAAGAATAAAGCAGTCATGCACCGTATTTTATGTTAATAAGCATGTTGAACAAGAAAGAGGGATTCCTCAATTGATTATAAATTATAAAACTCTCAATAAAGTCCTCAAATCGATCAGGTATCTGATTCCTAATAAAAAGAATTTATTGGATAAATTATATGATTCTCTAATATTTTTGAAATTTGATTTAAAATCAAGTTACTCAAAAATCCAGATAGCAAAAGCAAATAAATATAAAACTGCTTTTAATGTTCCTATGTGTTAATTCAAATGAAATGTCATGCCTTTTGGATTGAAGAATGCTCCCTCTGAATTTTAAAATATTATGAATGATTTCATGTCTTATAGCAATTTCATAATTGTTTATATTAAGGATATTTTCGTATTCTCAAAAAATATAGAGATACACTTCAAACATTTAGATCTTTTCAGGAAGATCATTCTAAAGAATGAGTTAGTAATATCTAAACCCAAGATATTCCTCTTTCAGACAAAAGTGTGGTTCTTAGATCATAATATTGACCAAGGGAAAATAGTCCCTATAAATAGAAGCGTAGAATTTGCTTTGAAATATCCATATGTTATAACTGATAAAACTCAATTGTAGAGGTTTTTGGGAAGTTTGAATTATATATCTCCTTTTATAAAGGACTTTGCAAAAGATACAACTATATATGATAGACTAAAGAAAAGTCCAAATACATGGATAGAGAGTCATACTCTCACTGTAAAAAATATAAAATCAAAGGTTAATAACCTACCATGTCTTACATTGACCAATCCTAACTGGAAAAAAATAATTGAAATTGATGCTTCTGATATTGGCTATGGTGGAATTCTAAAACAATACTTCCCCCAGAATAAACAGGCTTATATTATCCTGTTTTATTCAGAAAAATGAAATTCCAGTCAAAAGAATTATGCAACTATTGCAAAGGAAATTCTTGTAATAGGAAACTATGTTTTAAAATTTCAAGGGGATTTATACAATCAAAAGTTTTTAATAAAAACTGATTGTCAGTCAACAAAATTCATCTTTAATAAGCATTGTAAACATAATGTTTCTAAACAAATTTTAGCACGATAGCAAGCTTTATTAGCTCTATTTAATTTTGAAATATAATATTTAAATGGATCTGAAAATAGTCTTTCCAACATTATCACCAGAGAATATTTGAATTAATGTTGTTTATGTTATATAGGATGGCATCTCAAGGATAAACCTCTTCTAATAGAGGAAAGGGCAGAGGTAGATCAACTAGATGCAAAGGAAATATCCTTCCTCAAATGAGAAACCAAAGGCTAATAGCCGTGAATATTTCAGGATCATCTGATCTTAATAAAGATCAACAGATGTATTAGGAATTCTTGAATTTTATCAAATCCAAAAAAGGGAAAAATGTTGTCCCTTCATATTCCAGTGCTCTAATAGATGATAATAATGAGAACATTGAACTATATGAACAAAATGAAGCAGATGAAGTTATACTCATCTTGGAACACAATGATCTCAAATGGCACGATGATCTGTGGCAGTTAATGCAATAATATTTGGATAATACATCATACACCACTATTGCATACAAATACAGGATGCATTTTGAGACTATATTATCTCAAACTAGGTCTGCTGAAATTCAAAATTTTTATACAACCGCTAATATAAAAAAAGATTATAGTTTTTTATCATTATCGAAATTATTTTTACTCTAGACAAGTGGGCACTGAGCACTCACAAAGAAAAGGAATAGTTGCATCTAGATCAAAAAGTCTCAGTAAAATTCAATTACTAGGATTATGTCGAAAGTTTTAATAAAACCTTATTATATGAAAATCCTAATAGAAAACATTCATGATTTATAAAAATTTATGGAAATATTTTTAAACAAAGCAGTCCAAATTGGTTTGCATCCATGGTATCTCCCATTTTACTAGAACATGTTAAAAGTTTATACACTGATTGGACCGAAGTATCTCCAATGCTTCTCAAACTAGAAAAAGATAATATCTATTTTAAAGGAATATCTAAGATGTGTTTCTTTATTGAATTTTTCATCCCATGGATTATGAAGTGGTCCGTGAAAGTAAAATGGAATCTTAATAACTTTCAATGTCTTATAAGAATTTTTTATACAAATTTTGGAACAAATTAAATCAAAAAAGGGCAGATAGACATATGCATGGTCAAGGAATAGGTGACTCTATCAAAGCTGCTATCATCCAATACAAAGAACAAGAAGCTATGACACCATCACATGAACTTGATGAAATTAGTCCTTTCAAAAGTATTGCCGAAAGACTTCAAATGAAGAAGAGAATCATATCATGGTCCAAGATGATTGCCTCCTACATGGAAGAGGTAAAAAGAGATTTAATGAGAAATCTAGCTATGAAAAACACATCAGACGTATTCATGGCATCTATTAATCATACCACAAATAATGAAGACGACTGTCTAGAAGGGGAATCCCAAAGTATTAAAAGCAATGAAGAACTTGACCTGGATGAATACCTGAAGAAATTCAAAGACACATTGAAAGAATTTTCCAAATCAGAAAAAAAACAAAGGAAAAAAAAAGATACAAAATAAAATACAAGACCCCACAAAAGGAATTATTGGGGAAAACATCATGTGAATACGAAAGGCTTTTATAAAGTCTACAGTAAAGGCCAACTTTCATAAAGTAAAGGCCACTTTTGTAATAGTAAAGGCCAAGTAGTAATAGTAAAGGCCAACTTTTTAGTTTTGTCTTTTCATTTGGAGAATCCTCTACAAGAGGATCTCATTTTTCTTGTTACAAATAAGTTTCAGAAACCACCTTTCTCTACTACTCTCTCTCTGTAATCATATTTCTCTTCAAATAAAGCTTTTTGTAAATTTTTGCCAAGTACTGGTCAGACCCTTACTTAAGGTATTTTAATTTTCTGTTATTTATTTTATTTACATTACTTTAGATTAGCACATATGATAGGCTAAACATTTAGTGTTGAACTATAACATACTAAGCTACTAGTATAATATGGCAAGGATTACATGAATAAGAATCAAATCACCCAATGATATTATGGTCTCATGGCATAGATTTACAGTAATAGTTTTTTGAAAATTGAAATTTGCAGCTTGACATTAGAACAAACTTTACAAAATCCTAAATTAATGGAGAAAATAGATTTTCTAAAAAATCAGTTTTCATTAGAAATATACAGGGACCATCCATATGCTTTTTGGCAAAGGAAAAAGCATATGGTCAGTCTTTCATTTGAAGACAACTTTCAAGTGGGTAATATCCCAACCAAGGCATGACCTTTCCAAATGAATCTGAATATCTAGAATTGTGTAAAAAAGAAATTGAATCTCCTTATTAAAGTTTTAGAAAAAACATTTTCTAAAAAGTTCCCATCTTGGTTTAAAGAACTCATTCGAGTTTCTTTTTCTTGTCGGTGATCGCGAACTAAAATCAATTTTGTTTTGATTCATTTTAAACCTGTGGGGAAATCAATTTTGGATTTAGTTGGATCCATATCAGGAATAATATTAGCAATATTATCTTTGTCAATTCTAATACTATTGAATCTAGTACTTTCTCTTATTTGAGAAGTAGATGCTCTAGATAAAGAGTTAACAATATAATCAATAGGAGAAATATAAGAAGATGTCAACCTAGATGTAACACTCAAATTATCATATCTATTCATTAGAGGCATAGGATCAGAAAATCTGATCTTAACAGTATCGTTAGTGGCCTTTTCAACCTCTATAATTTCTCGTTTTGATTCATTCCGAGGAGAAGCTGCATCCTCAAGAATCCACTATTTGAGGAAATCAATTTCATCCCATTTAATAGGTCGTCTAGTGATAAATTTGGACCTACCAAAATTAGTTTCTATTAGAATAGTTTCATTTTTAAAATCCATCATTTTACACGTAGGATTTAAAGTATAAAGAGGTTTTTAGCAAATTCTATAACAAATACATATAACCTCAAAACCTGGCATATATGATACAAGAATTACAAGGAGAACACAAAACACACTTCAAAATCAGTCCACAAGATCAAAGATCCGAGGACCCTTTTAAAGGCCACACTCCGATTCAACAATACAACACAATAACGAGATATAAGGGTGAGATTTAACACCAAGGCAGCCACCCAAACTAGATTTAGCAACAAAAAATATAAAGACAAGATGAAAAACAATAAGGTGGTAACAATAAAAACACCTCACGAGTTACATTAACAAGAGCAAGAAACAACTATTACAACAAAAGAAAGGATAGATAGATAGACCACATGAAGGTATAATATTAAGAACCCAAGAATGGACACTCTTGGACCCTTAACACTACACACAACAATAAACCTATCTCCTACGTTGACACAAGAGGAAATTTACCTCCTCTAAACACCAACGTCTCAAGCCAACATTGCATCACAAGTGATATCCACACTTGTTACCCTCATTTCGGTGTGGTGGCTATTCCAAGCCCTACAACTAAAGGTGTTTCATGTTTCAAGTCTTACATCAATGAACAACCAAAGAGAAAAGACCTAAAATATTCTATTTATATTCTATTACAAGATAAGACAAAATGACAAAATTGACCTTAAAGGGAGGGGTGGCCATGGAGTGAAGTTGGACCCAATGAAGTGACCAAAATACCCTTAATGAAGATGATCAAATCGTGACCCATTAAGTATTATCCGAAATCGTGATTCCTTAAGTCTTCGATGCTCCAAGTAATCTTCCACACACGACCTTGCTTGTGCTTAAAACGAGTCTTCCTTGCATATTTTTGTGCCCTCGGGGTGACCAAGTCTTGAGTCTTTTTAAGTGATGCCCTCCAATTATGTCTTCAAAAATTAGGGTGGCCATATGACTTGTATTATCCTCCCCTTCCTGAAAAGGATTCGACCTCGAATCCAAACCTTGAAAGAACAAAGAGAAGACAAACAAGCACCACATCCTCATGATATGAGGGTTAGAGTTAGTACAATAAACAACATCAACATACCAAAGAGGTACACACTTAAGGTATAACTACACATCCTTTGTTGTAATCGCGAGGAACTTAGAAAAAATATTACAAAGGAGTGGGCAAAAGGAATCACCATCAAGGGTTGGTGCTCTAATTGAAAGAAAAGTCCACGCAACACATATAGCAATGTCACTAAAACAAGTGGACCTACCAACAACTATCCATTCTTCACACCCTAAGAAGTTACCGGGATCAAATGGGAGACATAACCAAGGACTTAGGTCTTGGCCATTCTCACTTTCCCCTAGGGTGTCATCCTCGAAATTAAGCAATCCCTCTTTATCACCATTGGAAATATCATAAACAAAAAGAGGGTTGAGAAAGGTGTTCCATAAGTCAACTTCGATTAAAGGGTTCTCATTTATGCTCTTACTACTAGTTTTAAAATCCCCACTAGGAATATGTCCAACATAAGAAACACATAAAGAAGAAGTAGATGGCATTTCTAAGAACACATCACCTTCTCTTTCACAAAAGTAGTCCTCACATACATAAAAACCATCACGGGCAGCCAAAGGGCCACAATCAAAATCGTCTTCACAAGTACAATCACAACTTGAGTTTTCTAAACATTCAAGCAAGTCAAGATCATCTACTCTCGGTTGATCATTTTGCTCACCCTCACTAGTTATTGGCAATTCACATACCAACGTAGACTCACCTTGTTTTTTACAAGGGTCAACTAGTGTTTGAATATTCTCATCACTTAGTAATGGAACCTTAGTCAAGTCGTAAGTGCTAGCACTAGATGGACACAATTCATTCTCACGAGGAGAATCAATTTCGTCATCTAAAGGATCAACTAGTTCCTGCATACCTACAACAAGAGTTTGGTCCTCATGTGACCTAACAATATCAAAATTATCACAAAATGAAGACTCATGCACTCCTACACTAGGTAAAATCGCAACTACGTTCATAAGAGTACAGGGGATAGCATTTTTACCTCTTAGCTCACATGAGCTACGGTCTTTATCTTGACGTGTGTCCGGGTAGCCCACTTGCTCTCTTGGAACTCCCATGTGATCCAACCTTTCATTTATCACTTCCCTTTGACAGGTAATGGCTTCAAGTTTAGCCGAAATAGCACTTGCAGCTGTGGGTTCCATTTTAATTGCACCTAAAAAAAAAAAAGAACAAGCCTACAAATAAAAACACTAGTTAGTTTGAAACAACCTCACCACACTCTCACACACTTGATCGTCTCACACTTGGATTCACAAGTGTTGCAAGTCGGCTTGTAGTTTGTGATGAGTCAAGGGGTGAGTTTACTCTTTGGTCGGAATGGATTCTTTGTTTGAAGACTCAAGGAAATAAAGTTCGAACTTGAACCAAGAAGTACTACGATTGATAAAAATGACAAAAGCACAAAAGAAACGTAAACACGAATAATGGATGCAAAGGACTAATTGACAATCTAGTAGGAGTTTACTAGTTTGTTAATTAGTTCTAGGATCAACTAATGAAACCAAGAATCAACAATTAGAAACTAGGAAAATCCAAATTTGAGCTTAATATTGATGGTGAACAGTAATTAGGGTGATGTGGCAGCATGTAATTGGTCTCGAGCCCACACAACTTTAATCACAAATTTGAAATTTCAATTTTCACACAATTTGGAATGGAAGACAATTGGTTTTGGAGGAAAAGTATAAGTCTTGAACCCCTTTTAAGTCCAATCTCCAAAAAGATGAGACTTGAATTGTACTAGTCCCACAAAACAAGGTCCCTTGAAACAAGAAAAAGTGGGTGGAAAGTAGATGTCAAGTCTAGGAAGTGATGGGCTCAAGTCTTCTCACAAACAAACTTTACAACTTTTATCTTCACCCCTTTGAATCTATTTTGTACTTTTTGGCTGGTCAAGATATGAGAGTGGATGAAGAACAACAAGAACACCACAATAATTTTTCAACAACACCAACAACGCACCCAATGTTTTTTTTTTCAACCAAATCCACAACAACAAGCTCAACAATCCCATGGCCAAGACCCCTTTTATGTTGTGTTTTCGATTTTTACAAGAGATGAAGGTTGTGATGAACAACAAGAACACCACAACAATATTTCAAGAACAACAAAAACAACACAATAAAATCCACCCCAACCTCCAACAATAAATCTACAACTCATGGCCCAAAATAGTCTGTCACAACAATTGTTCAACAACAAGCGGTCAAGTATTATGTTCACAAACACAACATCAATTTTTAAAGCTCAAATATAGATCTAGACTCAAGTGTTAGTGAAGAACAAAATCTAACACTTAGAGACAACAAAACAAGTAAAAATATCGTCTAAGACACAACAAGAACACAATTTCGGCCAAGACAACAACAATGGACAGATTGCTATTTTTCTGAAATTTTCAGTTTTCGCCAATTTTTTTTTATTTTTAAGTTTACGAGCCCAAGATTGATCTTGTTAGAACAAAATCAAATATGGCTCTGATACCAAATTATACAAGAATTACAAGGCCAACACGAAACACACTTCAGAATCAGTCTACAAGATCAAAGATCTGAGGACCCTTTTGAAAACCACACTCAGATCCAATAATACAACATAATAACGAGCTATAAGGGTGAGATTTAACACCAAGGCAGCCACCCAAACTAGATTTAGCAACAAACAATATTAATACAAGATGAACAACACCAAGGTGGTAACAATAACAACACCTCACAGGTTACATTAATAAGAACAAGAAACAACGATTACAACAAAAGAAAGGATAGATCGATAGACCAAATGAAGGTATAATATTAAGAACCCAAGAATGGACACTCTTGGACCCTTAAAACTACACACAACAATAAAATTATCTCCTACATTGACACAAGAGGAACTTTACCTCCTCTAAACACCAACGTCTCAAGCCAACATTGCATCATAAGTGATATCCACACTTGTTGCCCTCATTTCAGTGTGGTGGCTATTCCAAGCCCTACAACTAAAGGTATTTCATGTTTCAAGTCTTACAACCAAAGATAAAATACCTAAAATATTCTATTTATATTTTATTACAAGATAAGACAAAATGACAACAATGACCGTAAAGGGAGAGGTGGCCATGGAGTGTATTTGGACCCAATGAAGTGACCAAAATACCCTTAATGAAGATGATCAAATCGTGACCCATTAAGTGTTATCCAAAATCGTGAGTCCTTAAGTCTTCGATGCTCCAAGCAATCTTCCACACACGACCTTGCTTATGCTCAAAACGGGTCTTTCTTGCATATTCTTGTGCCCTCGGGGTGACCAAGTCTTGAGCCTTTAAGTGATGCCCTCCAATTATGTCTTCAAAAATTATGGTGTCCATATGACTTGTATCAATATAATTATAACCATGCAATTTAATGCTTAATATTAAAGCATTTAAAGAATTCTCATCATTCGGAGACATCTGCAAATTAGGATAAGCATTAAAATAAATAGGACCATAAGGCAAGTTTGTTTGGACAATTCCTATAAGAGACTTTTTCCAATCTTGGTTTCTACCATCTCGTAAAGTAGCTATAAAGCTTTCAAGTATACCTCTTAAAGTTAATGGTTTAAAAGCAACTTGTATTAAACTGATATGCATGAATCTATGAGATTCTCTGTAAGGAGCCAAATCATTTTCAGATAATAATCTAAACGTAGCATGATCATTATCAACATATCACATTTATGCATTAAAAAATTAGTAATATTTAATAAAAAGATAAAATAAACAATAATGACATGTTTACTTTAGTAGTTTCAACTATACGTGTTCATTGACATGCCGACTTATTCCGCAATTTTACTATATCACCCCTAATTAATTACTATATTTTATTTACGTATTAGAAAATTAATAATATTTAATTAAAAAAAAATAGACATTTATGACATGTCTGCTTCAACTATTTCAACCATATTTTAACTATATCACCCCTGATTAATTATTATAAGTCATCTAAGTATTAAAATATCAATAATATTTTTAAAAATTAAATAGATTAATTATTATAAGTCATCTAAGTATTTAAAAATTAATAATATTTAATAAAAAATAAAATAAACATAAAATGATAAATTAACTCTTGATATTTAAATTAACATGACGTCTTTTATGAAGCCTACTTAAATTTTTTTCACAAATATTTTTTACAGCACTTTTGTTGTATTACTTCTAATTATTTATTATGAGTCATTTAAGACATGTCTGTTCGTTACTTCAATCGTTATATTTGGTTGACTCTTACGTATTAGAAATTAATCATGTTTAATAAAAAAAAAAAAGTAAAATAGACATTTATGAAATAATTCTTCAGTTGTTTCAACTGTAATTTTACTATAATACCCCAAATTAATTATTATAAGTCATCTAAGTATTCAAATTAACAATATTTAGTAAAAAATATAGAATAGACATAAAATGATTAATTAACTCTTGATATTTTAAATTAACTTGACATTTTATATGAGGTCAACTTAAATTTTTTTTACAAGTATTTTTTTATTGCTATTTTGCTATATCACTTGTCACTTAAATCGAAATATACGTAAAAGTATTATAAATAACAATAATTAAAATTTTAAATTATTTTACAATATAATTGACTATTAATGCTGTAAAGTTCGGACAAGAAGAGTAACATATATTATTTAAAAATTACTTTAAAAATATTACAAAATAATAATAATCTGATAAGAATAATTTGGTCACTATGCTGTACAAATTGATATACGTGTAACATCTACAAGCTTCTACACATGTGTGGCAATGTGTTCGGCTTCCTCTATCTACTTTAACAAAGGAGAAGATGGATAAAGGACACTCACTTTTTCTGGCTTTTGTTTGTAGGTATGATTTCTTGCCAAAAATTATTTCATATTATACCATCTTTAATTTTTGATTGTCACTTTTTTGACTTTCTGGGTTATAGGTTTTGTCTTTTATTTTTTTTAATTCTAATAAAGAAAAGACTGAATTTGGATTTTGTTTTGTAAGTAGATTGAATTGTTTCGATGGAGTTTTCTGATTCTAATGGAAGAATTGGATCCTTTCTATTAGATTTCTTACTGGGAGTTTCTATCTATCTGTAATTCACTTTTTCAATTTCTACATAGATTAAATTGGTTTACAACATCAAGATATGTAAATTGGTTATATTTAGTGAAGACAACTTTCGAATTACTGGGCAAAGGACCTAATGCAGTAGTGCCAAAGCAGGCATGTTTACCTGCTGCCTGCTTTGACACTTCTCCATTGGTCCTTTTCCCTCTATTGAATTTATTTGTCTTATTTTTTTTAACTTGTTATATATTTTTTAAAAAAATACATAAAAATATTATAAATTATAATAATTAACAACTTAAAAATTTTAAAAATATAAAATTTTTGATAGACTCTTGAAATTATACTAGTATCACTTAAATTTTAAGATGAAAAAGTATTATAAATCACAATAATTAGAAACTTAGATTATTTTAAGAATGTAAT
The DNA here is from genome assembly GCF_002878395.1 of Capsicum annuum. Lineage (NCBI taxonomy): Eukaryota > Viridiplantae > Streptophyta > Magnoliopsida > Solanales > Solanaceae > Capsicum > Capsicum annuum. Next base: position 107,316,133 of record NC_061112.1, on the reverse strand, counting down.
TGACTATCAATGCCATAAAATTTTGTTTTAATATGTTATATATTTCAAAAAAATATGTAAAAAAAAAATATAAATCACAATAATTAATAACTTAAAAATTTTAAAAGATGTAAAATATTTGGCTAACTCTCAAAACTATATCGGTATCACTGAATTAAAATAGAAGAAAAAGTATCGCGATTAGTTTGACATGCCTGCTTGTGCTGTCTGCTTCAACCGTACTATAGCACCCCGTAATTAATTATTATAAGTCATTTAGATATTAGAAAAATACTAATATTTAATTAAAAAAGTAACATATCTGTTTCAGCTGATTCAATCGCAGTTTTACTATACCACTCCTAATTATTAATTATTATAAGTTATTTACATATTAGAATATTAAACATATTTATAAAAAAAAAAATAGTCATTTATGACGTATTTGCTTCAGCTGCTTCAACCATAATTTCATATCACCCCTAATTAATTATTATAAGACATCTTAACGATATTTAACAAAAAATAAAATAGACATAAAATGATAACTTAAATTTTTATGTTTTAAATTAAGTTGACGTCTAATATGAGGCTCACTTAAAAAAATTTTACAAGTATTTTTTATAGTAATTTTATTATATCACTTCTTATTAGTTATTATAAGTTATTTAAGACATGTCTGTTTTGCTGCTTCAATCGTGATTTTACTATATCACCCCTAATTAATTATTATAGTTATCTAAGCATTAAAAAATTAATAATCTATCCATAATACATTAAAAGTGTGAAGATTCTTAGAAAAGTAATTTGAACTTTTTACCCTTTATTAAAAGACTCTTTTTTAGACAAAACAGTCTTTTCACTATTTTTTTATTTATTATTATTTAATTTTTATTTATTATATTAACTAGACTTCCTAAAATATATGTTAGGAGAATTAATTAATATTTTTGTTTCAACAGTTCAATTAGAAAAATACTCCTAAAATAGGACTCAATTAAGAAAATACTTCTATAAATATTGAGATGTATGTTAAAATAGAGAACAAACCGGTTTGCCTATTGGGAGAATATGATTGATGCTCATCTAACTTGATTCGATTGCATGTCTAAATTGGTGGATGCTTGATTTTCTAACTCTTAACTTATTCATTGTTTTTGTCAGAATAATAGAATTCAACATGTGTGTGCGTGTATATATATATATATATATATATATATATATATATATATATATATATATGCGAAGACCATTTAAAAATAGAGAAGCTTTTAGAAAAATTAAAGAATCTTTAATTAGTAATTATTCAGAATATATAAGTCTAAATAAAACAAAAGAAAACCCACAAAGATTAGCCTACTTAATTACATTAATATCTAGTATTGAATCAAAATTAATAATCCATTTAAAATCTAGGAGAATGAAACACATACTACCTAATTATGATAAAATAAGATTTAGATATCCGCCAAGATATTATAAATATAATTTAAAATGAATAAAGAACAACAATACAAAGAATTAAAACAAATTATTTCTGAAAAACGTAAAGAATTAAAAATAAGAATAAAAAGACTACATTATAATATATTTGCCGGAGTTAGTAAAAATTCAATAAATACACAAAAAGATGAAATATTAAAATTAGAATCACAAATAGATAGTTTAGAATATATATATCAACATGAACTATTCACAATAAAATGAACAAAGAAGAATTTATAATAGATGAAAAAATATATGAAAACCACGAAGGATCAAAAATAAAAATAGTATTTTCTAATCTAGGAAGAAGATATAAGAAAATAGGTGAACATTTATATCTAATGTTAGAAAGAGAAGAATTAAAATTAGAAGATAAATTGACAGCAATGGTAAGAATAGAAAAAGAAAATGAAGAGATAGATAGGAAAAAGGAAATAGAAAAAATAAAACAACAAACTACGGAAGAAATACGAAAAATAGAAGAAACTAAAAATAGTAGGATTGCTGAATTAGAAAAAGAACTACAAATGTTAAAAGAACTGTATGAACAAAGACAAAAAGAAAAAGACGAAAAAGATAGAGAACAGAAATTACTGAACGAAATAAATCAATTTAAGGAAAAATTGGAAATAAAAAACAAAGAATTAGAAATAAATAATATAGATATTGAAGAGACAGAGACAGATAATTATGATTCCGAAGATAGTGAAACATATGCAGAAATATTAACAAATACAAAAAATTTAGAAATCAATGAAAAACAAAAAGAAATTAATGAGGAGAACTTAGAAAGTACCCACATAGAAATAAATACTCTTGATAAAAAAGAAGATGAAAATATAATACCTAAAACAACAGAAATAAGAAAACATATATATTATAAGAATAAGTTTAAAAAATATAATGAATATGATAAATGGATACCAAAACAAATAATTAATAAAAATTATAACTTTTTAGACCTAGACTGTGTAATAGATACAGAAAAAACAATACAATTATGGATAGGATATATGACAAAACAATTATTAGATAATAATATAAATATAACAGATGCACCAGAATATATAGAAAGAATATTAATAGGATCAGTAAAACTATGGTTTTCAAATTTAACCGAAAATAGCAAAAAAGTATTAAGAACTAATAAACCTATAGAAGGAACATCATCAACAACAACTAAACTAATCCCTATAGAATTATTTAAAAAATATGAAACAGCTATAAAAGATGAATTTGGTAGTACGACAACAATGGAAGAAGAACAAGATGAAGAAAAAAGATACAAATAGAAATTTAATGTTAAAATTAGCAATATGTAATATGTGTTATATAGATGAATATAGTTGCGCATTTAAAGAATATTATTACAAAAGAGCATATAGTATAGAAGAAAGTAAAGAGATAAGAAAATTATATTTTACTAAATTACCTGAGCCATTTAGTTCAAAAATAATAAAAAGTTGGGAAGAAGCAAAAATAGTAGATACGTTAGGAGTAAGAATAAAATTTTTACAACAATGGTATAGAAACTTATGTCAAAAATATAGAGAAGAATTAAAAATGGAAAAAACATTAATAAGAAATTTAGCTTGTTGCAAAAATAAAATAGCACCCCAATTTGGATGTGAAGAAAGATATTATAAGAAAAGAAAAAGACATAAGAAATATAAGAAATATAAAAAATCAAAATATAAATATAAGAAACCGAGAAAAAGATATTATGTAAAAAATTATAAATATAAAAGACCATATAGAAAAAAGAAATCTATAAAAGAATGTACTTGTTATAATTGTGGAAAGTTAGGACATTTAGCTAGAGATTGTAAATTACCTAAAAATCCAAAAAATAAACAAATATCAGAAATAAAAATAGATAATACAGAATATATGCAGATAGATTATATAGATTATGAATTAGAAAGTGAGGATAGTATATATGAAATTTCAGAAAACGAAACAGATAATGAA
>NC_061112.1:107243699-107309698 GCF_002878395.1 Capsicum annuum | reverse complement strand
AATAGATAGTGAAATAGATGAATCAAATGACTGAAGAAGATATAAAAATAATAACAAAGGAAGAATATTTAAATGATGAAGGAACGGAACAAAAAATAATATTTGATAGTAACATATTTGATGAAATAAAAGGAAAAGAATTAGATTTAAGAGTAGAGAAAATATTTAAAATACCAACAATAAAAAATATTTTTACTAGGAAAAAGGATGAATATTATGTAGTATGCTAAAAAGAACATGTAATAGACTGCAGATATGCAAAAGGCAAAGCTAGTATACCACTAGTAACAAAAAGAATAATTAATAAAGAGATAAATGATATAAAAAGTAAAGGAGATCCAATAAAATATGTACACCTTGTACGTACAGAGATATTAATAAAAGTATGTTTTAGAGAAGGAATAGATACACCAATAGAATTATATTTAGCAGATGATAGAATTATAAAATCTATAGAAAAAAGTATAATAACTGTCGTAAAAGGAAATCTAATATACCAAAAATTTAAATTTATAATAAGTGCAAATTATTCAGTAGCAGTAACAGATAGAAATATAGATAAATCACTAGTATTATATTGGAAAATATCAGGAATAGAATTAACCCCAGGAAGTAAAATATTTACAGCAAGATGTAAAAATCTATATGTATTAACAACAAAACATAAAATAACAGGAAAAAATAAGATTAACAAAATACAAATAGAAAGCCCATTCGAACAAATTGTAAAAACAATAGATTATAATGATTATAGCTATAGAGACATAGATACAGAAGAAAATTTAGAAATAGTAAATGATAGAATAAGTACAACGAAAAGAATAGCTAATGAAAAACCAGAATCATCAAGCTCATCAAAAAGAACAAGTTATGAAACGAATTCAATAAGTAATTTAAACCAATATTATATAATAGGAAAAATAAATGAAAAAGAATATCTAATACTTTTGAATACAGGACAAGAAGAAAATTATATAGCAAAATATCTAGTAAAAAATGAAGAAATAAAGACTGATAATGATATGTGCCCAGATCTACCAAGAAGTTTAATAAATAATAAAAATATAGCAGAAAAAGAAATAATAATAGGAGTTAGGAAATAAAAATAGAATTCGAAGTAAAGGAAGAAATGCAAAAAGCAGATATAATATTAGGAATAAAATGGTTAGAACAAGTAAAACCATATAATATAGAACATACACAATTAACCTTAACATATAACAAAGAAAAGTTATTCTTAAAAAGAGCCTTAACATGAAATGAAGATATATGTATTAATGAAGATAGTAGTAGAAAGATATTACAGTAGATATTATACGCCTATGATAGATACAGGAGCAGAAGCTAATTTATGTAGATATAATTGCTTACCAGAAAGCAAATGGGATAAACTAAAAACACCAATAATAGTTAAAGGATTTAATAATGAAGGAAGCTTAATTACTTATAAAGCTAGGAATGTAAAAATATAAGTATGGGATAAGATATTAACAATAGAAGAAATTTATAATTATGAATTAACATCAAAAGATATACTTTTAGGAATGTCATTCTTAGATAAATTATACCCACATATAATAACCAAAATAGACTGGTGGTTTACAACACCATGTAAGCAGAAAGTAAGAGCAAAAAGAGTTAATAATAAAATAAGAAAGAAAACTGATTGGATAAAAGGAAGTGAAAAAATTACACAAAAGTTAGAAAATATAAAAAATACTGAAGATACAATAGAACTAGTAGTATTTTCGATAAATAAAACAGAAATAACTATATTTTCAATAAATAAAATAGAAATAATTCAGAAAAAATTAGAACAATTATATAGTGAAGATCCATTAAAAGGATGGGAAAAACATAAAACTACTATAAAAATTGAATTAATAGATAAAAATAGCATAATAACCCAAAAACCATTAACATATAATTTTGACGATTTAAAAGAATTTAAAATGCACATAGATGAATTATTAGAAAAACAATATATACAAAAAAGTAATAGTAAACATAATAGTCCAGCATTTACAGTAAATAAACATAGTGAACAAAAAAGAGGAAAAAGTAGGATTGTTATTGACTATAGAAATTTAAATGCAAAAATTATAACATATAATTATCCAATACCAAATAAGATATTAAAAAAAAGACAAATACAAGGATATAATTATTTTAGCAAATTCGATTGTAAATCAGGATTTTACCACCTAAAGCTAGAAGAAGAATCTAAAGAATTAACCGCATTTACGGTACCACAAGGATTTTATGAATGGAACGTATTACCATTTGGATATAAAAATGCACCAGGTAGATATCAACATTTTATGGATAGTTATTTTAAACAATTATCTAATTGTATAGTATACATAGATGATATATTATTATATACAAAAACCAAAGAAGAACATTTAAAATTATTAGAGCAGTTTACAGATATAATAGAAAAATCGGGAATAAGTCTAAGCGAAAAGAAAGCTGAAATTATGAAAAATCAGATAGAATTTTTAGGAATACAAATAGATAAAAGTGGAGTAAAAATGCAACAACATATAGTACAAAAAATAATAAATTCAAAAGAGGAATTAGATACAAAAAAGAAATTACAATCATTTTTAGGATTAGTAAACCAAGTAAGAGAATATATTCCAAAATTAGCAGAAACTTTAAAACCACTACAGAAAAAATTATAAAAGGATATAGAATATAACTATGATGAAAAAGATAAAAAACAAGTTCAAAAAATAAAATTACTTTGTAAAGAATTACCAAAATTACAATTTCCAGATGAAAATAGAAAATTTATATATATAGTAGAAGCAGATGCTAGTGAATATAGTTACGGAGGAGTACTTAAATATCAATATGAAACAGAAAAAATAGAACACCATTGTAGATACTACTCAGATACGTTCAATGAGACAGAAATAAAATGGGAAATAAATAAGAAATAATTATGTTCATTATATAAATGTTTATTAGCATTTGAGCCATATATTGTATATAACAAATTTATTGTACAAACAGATAATACACAGGTACGCTGGTGGTTAACAAAGAAAATACAAAATTCAGTTATAACAAAAGAGATTCGAAGACTAGTTTTGAATATATTAAATTTCACATTTACAATTGAAGTGATCAGTACTAACAAAAATGTTATTACAGATTACATATCAAGACAAAGCTATACAGACTGAAATAATAGAAGAAGATACTCTAGAAAAAATACTTAACACCCTAACTACGCTTTCAATGAAAGTGGACAGTATGGGTAATGAGATAGAAAAGCTAAAGACTAATGAAGATAAAATGAAGTCTATAGCTACAAATCAGCTAACTCAGCAGTGTACAGAGCTATGTCGATCGGAAGACATTAAAGTTCCAGAGCTAGAAGGAGACGTTGGGATACTCCATAAAACCCATAACATTTATCAATCTACTTCTGCAGGTACAAGCAAAGGAGTTAGTAGACCAAGATACCAGAATATGAATATGAATAAAATATTTGAGAAACCATTTACACCAAAAACACAAAAAGACCACTTATTCATACCCCCACAAGTTAACACATACCGAGATAGCCTAAACCAAGACAAAAAAGTTTACAACTACACCGCCCAGAAATACATAGAAAATATATACAGAGTACAAACCTTTCTAAACCATAACCCCAGAGCTACAAACATCAAAGAACCAAATACCAACTATATAACCCAAAAATTACAAGGATATAACAAATTAATTTCACTACCCAAAACTAACCCAAGCCTAGTAAAACCTGTTTTGACTATGGACTATTAAACACCATATATACCCAAGATGGAGAAGAATTAACAGCTATGGAAGAATTATACAAGATATTCACCACCTACAAAAGGATAACGAAAGGAAATTTATTTTATATAAAGTGTTATACTGCACCGGCAGAGATACTATATGATGAAATAAAATCAGTTATACAAGTTGTAAAGATAGGACTAACTAGAGACATGATCATACCAGAAGATATTACACAGCAACCGGAGATACCTAGAATTGAGATACCAGATTTCTACGCAAACAAACGACTTATTGGACTAGCTACGATTATTCAAGAACTAGCAAATAATTATACTAATGGAAACCCAATATGGAGCTATTATTCGAGAGATCATCAAATGATTTACTCTAATTCAAAAGAGTTACGTCAAGCAGATATGGAGGATGTCAGACAATGGATAATGACATTACTCAACCCAGAAAAACAATCTACCGCAAGAGCAATTAAAAAAGGATTTATTTCAGACGGACTACTAACAAGATATTGTAAAATAATTGGACACAAATACCCAGATCATCAATGTTCAAGATGTAATGGAGAAGATAATATTATTCCAGAAGTACATCTAGAATAAAAATCAAGAAGACAAAATGCCAGCTGGAAAGATAAGATAAGAAGCAATAATGGAGATATAGCAGATACAACAACATCAACGGAATCAACGGAGGACAAGATATTTGGACCATTTATTGTACAGATTTTTAGTCTTACGATAAGATTATAAGTTAGCAATTATGTAGAGCATTTATGTAAATTTTGACCTTTCTTAGCTTTTTTAGGGTAGGTAGCTTTTTAGACCTATAGCCTTTTTGACTTTTTTAGTAATAGCTTTTATGTAAAGATGTAAAGATTGTTTCTTTCGTTCTATAAATAAAGAAAGCAGAAGGCATTGCAGAGGCAAGCCTTCATGCGTTGAAGCAAACATTCTCTCCATTCCACAACAAATACTTTACTCAGTTAATTAAATAAACATATTTCAATGGAAAAAGCTATGGAGGAACAAACTTCAGAAATATCAAAACTACCCGAACAGGTATATTTATTTATGATTATGAATAGCTAAATTCATAATTCCCAACAATCATGATATGATAAAATAAATTCATATTAGTTACTTTATAGTAGAATTATTCGAAGAATAATATGTTAAGAAGTTTATTAACAAAGAGGAAACGGAGAAAAATCCCTAAGGACTATGCCATCCTAAAGGTGAAACCAATGAGGCAAGAAGCCGTGGCGGGGAGTAACCAGAGTAGAGGCGCTGTTTAAGGGAAAAAGTATCCGAATTACCATGTTAATAGTGACCGAAGAACATATTATTTAAGAATAATCTAGTATATAGTAATCTAAGATGACCATATTTTGTTATGTACATGGTTGAAGGAAATATTTTGAAAAAAACAATTTTATGTCAAATGAATAATTATTTATCTGATGTGATGGTAGATAAATTTAAAATACTTATTTTGTATGCACTTAGAGATATAAAAGTAGTAGATATAAGAAAAATCATATTAGAAAAAGCATTTGGTAAATATTACATGACTAGAGTAAATTATATACCATACCTACCTAATTACTCTTACAAATACCTACCATGATAAGTTACATAGAATTTCTTAATAAAAATATGCAAGAACTACTAAGGCTAAAACAGACAACTACAAAATATTATAATAAAACCAATTTTAAAAGATAGATCATTTATATTATCTTAAAGTTTTAATCTTATATATACTTAAAGATATAGAAATTATAGATATTAAGAAAATAATATTAGAAAAAGTAATAGACTATGAAATTGAAACTACAAATTGGCTAGAACAGTTATACGAAGAAATTTACCCAGAAGAATATTATTCAGATTAAAAAATGTTAGAATATATTAGAAAAACTAGAGAAAATCAAGAAAATCTAAATAATGAAATTAATTATAGAAACCAAATTAGAAAAATAATGGAAAACCTAAAAGAAAAATTAATATGGATAGAAAAAACCTTAGAAAATTTAGAAAAAAGTACATGTGATAGTTTATATAATTTAAAAAACTCACTACGAGAAGAACAACACAAAATAATAAATAACATTGAAAATCTAGAATTAGATATATATTACAGTACAGTTAGGATAAATTATTATACAGAAATTTGTAACTCTGTAATTACTACAGGATAAAATAATAAATTAATGAATATATCTTACGAAAAGAGTAAATCATTAAAAGATATTGAAACAAAATTTAAGGAATATCCACGCACAAATAAAAATAGATTCACTAGAAACCTAATAAATCTATTTGAACTATTAAATATCCGCACCCCCTACAAATGGTATCAGAGCATCGAAGATTTGTAATTACTATTTTATTCTTTTTTATAGCTTACAGGTCGTAAATGAATATTGGTTGGCTTTGAAGAATTTCTTGTGTAAAGGTTAGGTTTAATTGTGTTGTTTTGATATTTTATATTTATTACTTTATTTTAATTTACAGATACTAGATGAATGTGGGTCGGATTTGAAAATTTTTTTAGGTAAAGGTTAGGTTTAATTGTATTATTGTAATATCCCTATTAGTTTGTTATTTTGTGGCAGTTTATAGTTCGTAGATGAATCTCGATCGGTTTTGAGAAATTTTGTGTGTAAAATTTAAGTTTAATTATATTGTTTTGATATCACTTTATCTTATTATTTTGTTGTAGTTTACAGGTGATAGATAAATGTTGGTTGGGTTTGAGGAATTTTTTATGTAAAGGTTAGGTTTAGTTGTATTATTTTGATATCTCTATTATCAAATTATTGTCAACATGCGGTAGATGAGTGTCGGACGACTTTGAGAAAATTTTTGTGTGTAAATATTAGATTTAATTGTAAAGATTATATTTAATTGTATTATTTTGATGTCTCTATCATTGTATTGTTTTGCTGCAATTTATAGAAGGTAGATGAATGTTGATTGATTTTTAAAAATATTTTTAGTAAAGATCAGGTTTAATAAATAAATTCTCCATCTTTACATACTCAAAGGATATTAAATTTAATTATTATATTTATCTTTATTATTTAAACAAATATCTTATTTAATGTAATTTTTGAACTCATTAATGTGAGGTACACGCGTAAGGCGCGCACACCTAAACTAGTATTTTATAAAAAGATAAAGTAAATACAAAATGATATGTCAAAATAAAAAGTTTGGTTAACTCTCAAAACTATCTTAGTTCCACAATTATTATATTAACGTCACTTAAATTGAAATAGAAGAGAAACTATTATAAATTACAATAATTAAAAATATAAATTATTTTAATAATTGACTATCTAAAAGATAAAAGAATACCATATATTGGGCCCGTGCTAGCACGGGCAATCAGTATATAGTACTTACTAGTATAAGAATATATGCACTACTATACATATTCATAGTTGAATAACCCAACTTGTATGTTGGACATTTTTTTTTAACGTTTATTTTTCTTATAAGAAATAATCCATATTTATTTCTTAAATTATTTAAGAAAAAATAATTTTAATGTGCAGTATTTGTTATTTTGTGTGGAGAGGAATGGATTGGTGTGTGCCTATGATTTGAGTATTTTTTTTAGAAGTGTATAACCGGATAAATTACAGTAAAAATTTGAATTGTTAAACTGTGAAAGGTTAACATGTTTAGAATATTTCAGGAGCATACTATTTAGCAGTAGTATAATGTGGATAAACTAATGTAAAAGTACTTTTTAAATTAACAATTTCAGATTACCACCACGAATCATTGACCTGGGTTGATTACCTGACAATATTTCATCCTAATTTAAATCTTTCACATCCATAAAGCAATAATATTAATTCTCACAAAATAGAGTAAACAAAATACTAAAACATTCCATTAAAAAAATGGATCAACGAAATATCAAATCAAGCATTATCTATCTATCCATATTTATATCTATATCTATATCTATATTTATATCTATATCTATATCTATACCTATATCTATATCTATATCTATATCTATATTTATAATATATTAAAAGTGTGAAGAGTTTAGAAATGTCGTTTGAAATATTTTACGCTTCATTAAAAGTTTTTGCTTTAGACAGAATCATCTTTTCACTATTTTTTCCTAATATTGAAGAGTTGAAAATCATTAAATATATTTATTGTAAACCCCTTCCTTACTAGAAGTCATCAGAACTAATGACAACTAATATTTTTTCATTAGTTTAAGAATTCTAAATCAACTAAATTTAATTTTAAGAAGATTTAAAAGTCTATAAATCTACATTTACATCTACAATATATTAAATCCATTAACCACTTGAAATATCTGGTGATAAAATATATATGTGATTACAATAAAGTATATGTTTAGAGCTTTTTGCACTTCATTAAAAATCTTGGTAATAGATAAAATCATCTAATTTTAAATAATCAAATTATATACTAAAAGTGTGAAAGACGTTAGGAATATTAGTTGAATTTTTTGCCCTTCATTAAAAGTCCCTGCTTTAGACGAAATTGTCTTTTCACTATTTTCCTAATATTTAAGAGTTGAGAATTAATTAAATGTTTATGTCCCTACTTTAGACGAAATTATTTTTTCACTATTTTCCAAATATTTAAGAGTTGAAAATTAATTAAATATTTATAATGTTTATACTAAAACCTTTCCTTATTAGAAGTGATCAAAACTAATGACAACTAATACCTTTTTTATTAGTTTAAGAATTCTAAATCAACCAAAGTTGATATTAGGAATATATGAAAAATCTAGAAATAAATATGAATGCATTAGAATAAGAAAAATATAAGAAGTACTAATTTTTTAAAATTTTTAAGTAAGTAATAAAAATTTTTCTAAAGATTTAGCTTTAAAAATAAGAAAAGATTTTAAATATAGAAAAAAATAATCGTATGACAAATATGATTCAAATTGATGTGTGTCTCTTAGCCTGTAGCAGAGAGGAAAAGAGGTATTGCATGACAAATACAAAATTAACGATCCATTAACCACTTGAAACTTCTGGTGGTAAATATATGTGCTTACAATAAAATATATGTTCTGTTTACATTATTATATTAAAATGTGAAGGATCTTTAAAAAGTGATTAGAAGTTTTTGCACTTCATAAAAATTTTCTAAATAGAAAAAATCATCTAATTTTGAATAATCAAAAATTACATGTATGAGTCATGTACAATTGAACTAGTTCAACAAAATAGAAGTAATAAAAGATTAACGAAATTAATGGATATTAAAGCATTATATTAGGCAGAAACAGCGGGGTAAAAAAGAGAGAAATGAACATAAAATGAAGAATTTCCTTTGAAAAAATTATTAGAGTTTACACTGAATCTATGATAGAGTCTGACAACAATCGAAAATCCAAATATAATATGTGAATTAATGGATATTAAAGCATTATATTAGGCAGAAACAGCGGGGTAAAAAAGAGAGAAATGAACATAAAATGAAGAATTTCCTTTGAAAAAATTATTAGAGTTTACACTGAATCTATGATAGAGTCTGACAACAATCGAAAATCCAAATATAATATGTGAATGGATGTATATTTTTTGTGTGAAAGTAAAATTCATGAGAGTTTTAGAGAAAGAAAACTGTAAATTTTGGAAGACACAATTATGCCTAGAGATGGAGGGAGTAAAAATATACGTGAATGTTCAGTTGTGACTAACCAACTCTAATTCCATATTAAAAAGGGAAAAAATACATAAAGTAGCATACTTAAGTATTAAATTATAAAAAATAGCAACACTTTTATCAAATTACATTTTGTAGCATATGTATTTGTATGTATTTTTATTTTTGTAGCAACATTTTGCAAAAATACAAAATACATATCGATCATAAGGGCAGTAAAAATCATATGTATTTGTATTTTTGTAGCAACAGTTTGCCAAAATACAAACTACAACTTGCTATATTATGTAATTATGAAACTATTGCCATGAAACTCTTAATTAAGGGGATAAGTATGCAATTTCTGAATTTTTCCCCGAAAAAATATTGATAGTTAGATTTGAAATTTTTTGTAATTCGAATTCAATTTTTAAAAAACTGTTTTGTATAAGCACACACCCACGTTTATCTTTGGTGCATGCAGTTGTAGTTCTGGAGAAATGGGACAATTTTCGTACTTGTTTTTCTATTTGTTTTTTAATTTATTTTACGTTTAAATAAATAATAAAATAGAAAGATAAGAAAATAAATAAAATTACGGTCAATTAAGATATGGTAATATAATCCTATAATCGTTAGTTTTCATAACATAAATGATGGGAACAAAGGTGACATCACGAAATAATGGTGATATATAATAATATACTTTAGTAGTACGTATTTTGATTTTACTATAGTAAAGAAAAGGCAGTTCGGTGCACTAGCATTTATGCAGAGGCTTATTTTTCAGGCTTGAACTCATGACCTTCTGGTCACATGACAACAACTTTATCAGGAGTACTAAATCAAAAATAACTTTAAACTACTAATTTATATTGATGTGTGTTTTTTCAACAACACTGGTGAATGTTAATGTTATTTCTTCAAATTAATACACATGTATGGGAATTTATGATTTTTTATGGGCTATTTTGTAGAAGTTTTATAACTTTATATATATATATATATATATATATATATATATATATATTTTTGTAATTTAGTTATTTGTAGATTTTTTTCTTCAAATAACTTGCTATTTCAATTTTTATGGAACAGTTAAAGAAATGGCATAAACTGAATACTAACTGTCTAGGCTGAGACAAGGCCTTTAGCTGGATCATAAACTGAAAGAAGTCAATAGATGAATAAATGCCTTGCAAAAGATGAACGACTCACCAACTCTATCATACCCCAATGTTCTACTGATATTGTGGACCAATGGACTGTGCGTCAGAACCTACATTATGAGACAATGCAACCACCACGAGGACGGTCTTTACTTGGAATGTATTGGTATGCAGAACAATCCAAAACAACTTATAATTCATATAAATAATCGAGAGCATTGTGGAAACAACTTAGCATAATATGTATAAAATCACATGGGCATAATTAAAGAGCTTCAAATCATTCTTGTAAAATCATTGACTCGACTCTTTGATTTAGTTCCTAGCAAGATGGTGACCCTACCCTCTACAATCCCACGGGCTATATGAAATCCTTCCTTAACTCGGCGGCCGAGCCCCCAATCCAAATTTGCCGCAATGATTGAGGTTTTCATAAACTGATATACCCCCATGTGAGTATACCGTAGGCATCCCTATGTGAGATATCCTAATTATCCTCCCATGTAGTATGATATTTCATAAATCAACAAAATATGATTTTCGGCAATGAGTTATATGAACTCGTACTTGCTTCGGGTAACCATCTAACTCTCTTTTAGCCCATTTTTAACATCTTAAAATCATTATTCATACTTATAAAGGTTCATCTCTTATTCTATTAAAGGCATTTCATAACAAGGTATCATTATACTTAGACTTGAAAGTCATATCATAGCCATATTATATCATAGCCCTTCTTATTCAAAAACTTATTATTGACCACCATGATTGATTCAAGCATTACGAAGAGTTCTCTTTCAAAAAGGACATACAAGTTTAGGCAAGACAAATTTCTTTAAAGACATAACTCTTAGATGGTCGTTTCTTTCATAATCCATACAAGTTTTCATGAGAGACAAAAGTGTTTTGAAATACATTAACTGCTTTCCAAAATCATATAAGGAGTCATTCCATAACTTAATAAAAGAACATTCGGAAGCATCAACCTTTCCGTATTCATTTGGTAATCCACCACAATTGTCAATTTCATAATCATTATCATGAAAATAGGGTTCATGGTTTAATCACTTCAAATACTTCAAAATCCATAACGTATATACACAAATCACATCTCAATTCCATCAAAACCCCATAGTAAATGCATAAATCTATCATAGAAAGTAGTTTAATAAATTATGCTTTCTCAATCAATTTTCAAAGCCTTACCATACACATATAAATACAATTTAGAGTATTATAAAACATACTTTTCAAGCCCATGAATATTAAGATAGTTCTACATATCTTTGACGGAGAAAAATTAAATAATAACCTTGAGTTTGGAATTTACAACCTTCAAAATTCAGAAACCCGTTCTTGATGTTCTTGAGAGGAAGAGAATGAGAGTTTGGGGGATTTTCAATTAGTTTTGGAACGAATTTAGGGTTATATAACGAACTATGGGAGTTATGCGGGGGAGGGGGGACCATTTTGCCCTTGATTTAAAGTGGAAAAAACATTTTTTAACATATGGGACAGAAGAATCATACCACAGACCCAAACGCAAAGCAAGAGCTTTGCCTCGCGACTCCAAAGGCGATGCACCAACATTGCCTCGCAACCCCAATTATGCACTTTGGAAAGTGTCTCACTAAAACACCCATTAACTTTTGACTCCAAACCCGTATTGATTAAAGGTCAGTTAGGTCGGAAATAGGACTCAAAGGGATTTAATTTGATATATAATGGGATACATCACTCATTATATTCTAGGATTAATGGTCGTTGTAATTTTGACCCAAGAAATATCGTATACTAAAATTCAATAGGTAGGAAAGTGCTCATCTTAACTTTGAAATAGGAGATATTTTGACATTAATCCATCTACAAAGTTGTTTACACCCTAAAGAATTATTATTCACACTTATAGATAATTAGAAATAATTAGGTTCGGGTCTATATACGTAGGAAAGATGGTTCGAACTCTAGCCCAAAAATGTAGGGTGTTACATTATCTACTCCTTGGAATCATTTACCCTCGAATGATGGGTAGGAACTTGTCGAAGCTCTATAAATATGAAATAAAGTACGTAACTTCACGTAAGGAATTCCCCCTCCACAAAACATGCAAAGGCATCAAAAGAGCTTCATGATAACCCCGAATGAATTGTAAGCACGAAGAGTGAGATAATGATAATTGACATAGAGATGGCCTTGCACATGAGTTCTATGGATTATAATCATCATGACATAAAACATGAGTTAATTTGGTGATCATAGGTCTTGACTTATGTGATACTTAACATGAAATAGGATTTTGCAGGTCATAGGAATTGAAGTCTCCTCCACCTTACATGATACAACCAATAGACCATAAATTTAGTGACACTACCCGACTATGCTCTATAGAATACATAACACACTTCATCATTTCC
Organism: Capsicum annuum; assembly: GCF_002878395.1. Taxonomy (NCBI): domain Eukaryota; kingdom Viridiplantae; phylum Streptophyta; class Magnoliopsida; order Solanales; family Solanaceae; genus Capsicum; species Capsicum annuum. Next base: position 107,296,660 of record NC_061112.1, on the reverse strand, counting down.
AACTTATAATCCCCCTACAACATACCTAACTTCAAGAGTCCGGGATCCGTTGTATAGCATTTCCATGTGGAAGCCTAACCTTGAGTTGAAAGGTGCTAGCTTAAGCTATGGGGCCCTATAATTTACATCCCTTCAAGAATATTACTTCACCTTATCACTATAATCAAACAACCTCAGGTCTTAAATCAAGGAGTATTAACCACGTAGCACATTGGTATGAATATTCATCAATCATAACATTTAAGCCTTTCTTAACTATACCACTTTATGGATCTCTCCACTGAAAAAATCCAGCAACTTCAATCACTCTCACAAAGATATTCGCCATATATCCCCTTCCTAATTATTTCACATGATAAAGTTCATCTTCGTTTTCCCTCTTCACCTATAACCTTAGCTCGAATAATCACAGCAAAGCTTTCACAATCAAGAATATCTACTCCATTATCTAAGGCATTACTATGCTTCTATAACCATAATCATCCTATTATAAGGAGGTTTATTGAGGGACTAAACATCAGCATCATGAATGGTAGTAACACTAATCAGTTATAACTTATGCTAGTTAATCCACTGAGATGTAAGATACACTAAAATAGGCACAAAATGCTTCATATATCAAATGTCTAGATCATAAATTGAGAGTCGTTTTAGGAATAACATAACATGACATGAGTTATTAGGACTGGGCACAGTAAGAAACATGAGCACATATATTATGAGTTGTATAACATAAGGACCAAATTCATGATTTCAAGGAATATGACTAGGATTGTTTCTTGAAGCTATTGCTTCTCTTTCTAAGGAATAAAAATGGTCATGAGTTTACATAAATCTTATCTCTTTGGGATAGAATTGACATAAAATGAATTAGTAATATATAGAAAGCATGAGACATGGATTAATAGATCACGGGCATCACAACATAGAGCTTGAATATTTGAAATTTTGTATTGCAGAGAGACATTATTTCTTTTAGTTTGGAGGTCAGAACATAGACATAAGTTGAGTAAAGAACTCAAACCTTAGGCATAGGCATGTCTTGAATACATAGGACATTGGTAGATGTCCTCTTAAATTAAAGTAGGAGGAGTTTACTTAAATAAAAATATATTTATCATGACTCTTTCCAGAAACTTTCCACCATGAGAAAATTCAAGAACTACCTTAGTTCATCATCTCCTTCTTAGATTAAAGTTATAATCTTAGACTTGTGTACATACCTTCTCATCGAATCTACAACCACAACTCTCAATCATAAAAGGGGTATCACTATACACATGAATGTCAGACTCACCCTAATTAACTATATATGCAAAGTACTAACTTCTTGCTAAGACATTTCTCCCAGGGGCACTACTCTTAACTTTCTCTAGCCTCCAAGCTTAAGCTCTTACTGCACTGCGTTTCGACCTTAGTTTGGGAATGAAGAGTGACCCTTTTGATAGAATATAAAAGTTTCAATGCTTAAAATGGGTTATGAAAAGATTAGATGGTCTATAGGATATAAAAGGACCAAAATAACCTTCAAACACTTTAAAAACTAAGTTTTGTTGATGAAAGAAGGGAGGTTTGTAGTGTGAAGCCCAATGCAAACTTCCAGCTTCACGGCGCGATGCATAATAAGAAGCAGTACCTTCGCAGCATATAGCCCAACGCGAAGCTAAGGTGATACCTCACGAGCTCCCTTGTGGTGCGAATCCAACACAAAATTACCCCTTTGCAATGCACAACCTCTCTTTTATGCCCAAACTTTCCCTAATGCACTAGAACTCATTTCGGGGTATCTTATACTCGATCTAAGGACTATGTAGGCTTGTTTTGAGATCAGTTTAGACTTCCCAAACCCTCGAGGTTCTACAAACTCGTTGCTCCAACACTAATCATCAAATAAATAGTTTGGAAGTCATTGTAATAAAAAGTTTTTATTAAAGGATATTAAATAGTTGTATTTAAACATATTAATATTGTAGAAGCATTAAAAAAATTCATTATCTTAAAGTTAGGAACACATAGTTGAAAAGTAAATAAATTCTAACTATTTCATTTAATAACAATAATAATAATACTAATAATATTAATAATAATAATCTATATATTATATATATAAAAGCAAAACTAAAACAAGACAAGATGCCAAGTAGCAACATATTAAAATAGTCACGTGGCATTTTTTAGGACAAAATTAAAAATCTATATTTATGTATATAAAAGCAAAACTAAAACAAGACAAGATGTCAAGTGGCAACATATTAAAACAGTCGTGTGACAGTTTTTAAGATAAAATTAAAAATCTATATATATAAAAGCATAACTAAAACAAGACAAGATGTTAAGTGCCTCTCTCTATATATAAAAGAAAAACTAAAACAGGACTAGATGTCAAGTGCGTCTATATATATATATTAAAGCAAAACTAAAACAATACAAGATGCCAAGTTGCAACATATTAAAATAGCCACGTGGCGGTTTTTAGGACAAAATTAAAAATATTTTAATACAAAGTTAATATATTGTAATAAAAAATTTGAATTGAAAGATTAAGTATTTAAATTTGAAATACATTATTTTAATAACTAGAATTATATATATATATATATATATATATATATAGAGAGAGAGAGAGAGAGAGAGAGTTTATTTTAATAATAATATAATAATAAGAAATAATTAATAGTAGTAATAATACACAAATTGTATTGCTTTTATTTTTGAGGAAAAAAACGTGGTAGTAGTAGAAAATTTTTTGAATGAAAGGATAGGAATATTTGAATTTGAAAATATTAGATTTCTTTTTTAAAAGAATTATCATTAGCTTAAAGGATTCTATTAAACATATACTATTTTAAACTTATCTCTTTTAAAATTTAAATGTTATAAAATATATTTAAATATAATTTATTTACGTATTACAGAAAGATAAAAAATTATTAAAATAATAATAATAGTTAATAGTAATGGTAGAAACAATAGTAGTAGTAGTATGTACGTATTGTACTGCTGAAATCACCACATCAGTCTTTCCTCCTCAACAACCTTTTTAAATAGAAAAGGATAATAAAGTAGTATATTTTACGATATTTGCTAAATTGCTTGAGAATGATACTTCTCTTATTACATCTCAATATGTGAATGTTATGTTAATAAAATATAATTATGCTAATATTTATATGAGCATATTAGGCAAACAAATTATTTCCATACATGACAAAATTGATAAGATTTTTTCTGAATTATAGAAAATAGAGCTTAATAATACTGAGCAAAAAGATAAAGTTTCTATTTCTACTACTAGTATTCAGCCTCCCCTTGATATTAGATATTTTAAGGTAAGCAGCGACTTAGAAGACATAGAAAAATTTAGTGGGTTAAAAATAAATCCTATCCACAATGATGATAGATTAGAGGTCGACAAATCAGGCCCCACTGAGATTAATAAAATCTTAGAAAAAATTGTGAGGAAGCCAGTCCAAAGGATGTTCTACTATCCTAGACCAACTCCGTAGGATATTCTTTTGGAAGAACAAGAATTGCTTATTCCTAATAGCTTTAGTGGAAAAGGAATCTATGAATGGAATATAAATGGTTTCACTGAGAGACAAATTTCGACAGTAATACATCAAATGTTGATGTACAATACAATTTGTAAGGCTCATAAGGAAAATAATGATAAAATTATTACAGAAATGATTACTGCAGGTTTTACTGGTCAGCTGAAAGGCTAGTGGGATAATTATCTCACTTTAGATCAATATACAAAAAAATTTCACACGGTAAAAATATAACAAGGACAACCTGTCCTTAATGCTGTTTATACTTTAGTACTTAATATTGTGGAGTACTTTTCAGGAAGATGGTCTGACAATAGTGAGACTTTCAGGATTATGCTCCAACATCTGAGATGTAAGACTCTCATATCTTTTAGATGGTATAAAGATGTATTCTTATCCAGAGTCATGGAATTACCAGAGAGTAATAGGCCTCACTGGAAGTCCAAATTTGTTGATGGTTTTCCAATGTTATTTGCTGAAAGGGTTAGAAAAGCTTTCCGAGGACCTTCCTTAAGTATTAACCATGATGAGTACATTTATGGAAATTTAATCAATATTTTTACTCAAGAAGGCCTAACCTTATGTAATGAGATTAAACTAAATCATCAAGTTAAGAAATATCGTCTTAATGAAAGACAACAACTCGGAGAATTCTGTTAACAATATGCCATAGATATTCCTAAAAGTTCAAAAGAGCCTTATAGGCATAAGTAAAGGAAATTCTCCAGGAATAGAAAGAATAAGAGAATTGAGAAAAAATATAGAAGAAAAAAGGGTTATAAATCCATAAAATTTTTATCAAATTCAAGAAGCCTAATGCTTGCTACAAATGTGGTAGAGCAGTCCACTTTGCAAAATATTGCAAAGTCAAGAAAAAAATTATGAGCCTCAGGATAGATAAAGAAATAAAAGAATTCTTGTGCAAAATATTGCTTAATTCCTCTCCTGACAATCTATCTCGGACCAAAGTGAAAATGAGGAAGACTATTCCCGACGGATAAAGATCTAAGAGTCCTCCACAATGAAAATTATATGACTTTTGAAGATGAATGTCTACCGTGTAAGCAAGGACAAACTTGTAATAACAAGGAAGAGGATGATGTTTTTTACAAAATCTATTCTCAATTCCAGGACTTACAAATTAATGTGCTAAAAGTGGACAAGTTTACAGCTTTTTTAGATCTTATGAAAAATCTAAGCCAGGAGAATGATCGACCCTCTATAAGTTCTCCTAAAGTACAAGAGGAAATTCCCTCCCAGAAGGGTACTTATACAATAACAAAAGTTTGCAGACTTCTCAAAGAAAGACAGAAGGTTGAGATTGATAATCTCAAGAAGAAAATAACTTATCCTAGCAACTACCCAGGATCTGAAGGTTGAGATTGATAATCTCAAGAAGAAAATGACTTCCTAAATGATCATAATATGACTTTGGATAAAAGGGTTTCTGCTTTGTAAAATAATGGCCTCATTCCTAATAAGGAAATCGAAGATTCTATCCTACCTGAAGAGGGATTTCTTCAGATATTAGAAGCAGTTACTTAATAGAACTTTTATTCAAAGGTAACTCTTTTAATTGATTATAATTATAAAAGAATTACAGTTCTCACGCATTGTAGTGGGGTAGGATGCAATTGCATTCAAGAAGGGTTAATTCCTTCAAAATATTTTGTAAAAACCACTCACGTTTTAAGAAATGCTTGTGTTCAAAAAATGGCAGTAGAATATAAAATTCCCAATGCATATATTTGTCAAGATAAAATATGCATGCCAGAAACTTTCGAACTGGTAAAAGATATCAGCGACAAAATCATTCTGGAAAAATCATAGTTTGTCCATATATTCTCCATTACTAGATGGGATGAAAATGATATAATAGGAACTTATAAGAATAGAGAAATTAAATATGAATGGTGTGAACCACCTTATAACAGATATATAAATATGATAAAATAAAAAATACTTTTCAAAAATCGACAAGCAGATGTTTTGAAAAATGAAATTTGTAGTTTGACACTAGAACAAACTTTACAAAATCCTAAACAAATGGAGAAAATAGATTTTTTTAAAAAATCAATTTTCTTTAGAAATATGTGTAGACCATCCAAATATTTTTGGCAAAGAAAAAAGCAGGTGGTTAGTCTTCCATAAGAAGACAGCTTTCAACAGGGTAATATCCCAACTAAGGCAAGACCTTGCCAAATAAATTCTAAATATCTAGAATTGTGTAAAAAAGAAATTGAATTTCTTTTGCATAAGAGTATTATATGACCTTCTAAATTTCCATGGTCATGCACCGCATTTTATGTTAATAAGCATGCTGAACAAGAAAGAGGGATTCCCCAGTTGATTATAAATTACAAACCTCTCAATAAAGTCCTCAAATGGATCAGGTATCCGATTCTTAATAAAAAGGATTTATTGGATAGATTATATGATTCTCTAATATTTTTTGAATTTGATTTAAATTCAAGTTACTGGCAAATCCAGATAGTAGAAGCAGATAAATATAAAACTGCTTTTAATGTTCCTATGTGTCAATTCAAATGAAATGTCATGCCTTTTGGATTGAAGAATGCTCCCTCTAAATTTCAAAATATTATGAATGATATTTTCATGTCTTATAGCAATTTCATAATTGTTTATATTGATGATATTTGGTGTTCTAAAAAAATATAGAGATACACTTCAAACATTTAGATCTTTTCAGGAAGATCATTCTACAGAATGAGTTAGTAATATCTAAATCCAAAATGTTCCTCTTTCAGACAAAAGTGATGTTCTTAGGTCATAATATTGACTAAGGGAAAATAGTCCCTTTAAATAGAAGCATAGAATTTGCTTCTAAATATCCATATGTTATAACTGATAAAACTCAATTGTAGAGGTTTTTGAGAAGTTTGAATTATATATCTCCTTTTATAAAGGACATTGCAAAAGATACAACTATATTATATGATAGACTAAAGAAAAGTCCAAATGCATGGACAGAGAGTCATACTCTCGCTGTAAAAAATATAAAGACAAAGGTTAATAACCTACCATGTCTTACAGCGGCCAATCCCAACTGGAAAAAAATAATTGAAATTGATGTTTCTGATATTGGCTATGATGGAATTCTAAAACAATACTCGCCCTAGGATAAACAGGCTTATATTATCTAGTTTTATTCAGAAAAATGGAATTTCAGTCAAAAAAATTGTGCAACTATTGCAAAGGAAATTCTTGCAATAGTAAAATATGTTTTAAAATGTCAATGAGATTTATACAATCAAAAGTTTTTAATAAAAACTGATTGTCAATCAACAAAATTCATCTTTAATAAGGATTGTAAACATATTGTTTCTACACAAACTTTGGCATGATAGAAAGCTTTGTTATCTCTATTTGATTTTGAAATACAATATTTAAAGGGATCTGACAATAGTCTTTCCAACATTATCACCAGAGAATATTTGAACTAATGTCATTTATGTTATACAGAATGGCATTTCAAGGATAAACCTCCTCTAATAGAGGCAAGGGAAGAGGTAGATCAACTAGAGGCAGAGGAAATATCCTTCCTCAAATGAGAAACCAAAGGCTAATAGCCGCAAATATTGCAGGATCATTTGATCTTAATAAGGATCAACAGATGTATTAGGAATTCTTGAATTTTATCAAATCCAAAAAAGGGAAAAATGTTGTCCCTTCATATTCCAGTGCTCTAACAGATGATAATAATGAGAACATTGAACTATATGAACAAAATAAAGCAGATGAAGTTATACTCATCTTGGAACACAATGATCTCAAATGGCAAGATGATCTATGGCAGTTAATGCAATAATATTTGGATAATACATCCTACACCACTATTGTATACAAATACAGAATGCATTTTGAGACTATATTATCTCAAACTGGGTCAGCTGAAATTCAGAATTTTTATACGGCCGCTAATATAAAAAAATACTATAGTTGTTTCCAAAATCATTATCAAAATTTTTTTTACTCCAGACGAGTGGGCACTGAGAACTCTCAAAGAAAAGGAATACTTTCATCTAGATCAAAAAGTCTTAGTAAAATTCAATTACTAGGATTATGTCGAAGGTTTTAATAAAACCTTATTATATGAAAATCTTAAAAGGGAACATTCATGATTTATAAAAATTTGTGAAAATATTTTTAAACAAAGCATTCCAAATTGGTTTGCACAATGGTGGATCTATTACAGTCCTTCGGTAAAAATTTTACTAGAACATTTTAAAAGTTTATACACTGATTGGGCCAAAGTATCTCCAATGCTTCTCAAATTAGAAAAAGATAATATCTATTTTAAAGGAATATCTACGATGTGTTTCTTTATTGAATTTTTCATCCCATGGATTATGAAGTGGTCCGTGAAAGTAAAATGGAATCTTAATAACTTTCAATGTCTTATGAGAATTTTGTATACAAAATTCTGAAACAAATTGAATAAAAAAAGGGCAGATGGACATATCCATGGTAAAGGAATAGTTGACTCAATCAAAGCTAGTATAATCCAATACAAAGAACAAAGAGCTATGACACCATCACATGAAATGGATGAAATCAGTCTTTTCAAAAGTATTGCCAAAAGACTTCAAATGAAGAAGAGAATCACATCAAGGTCCTAGATGATTGCCTCCTACATGAAAGAAGTAAAAACGGATTTAATGAGAAATCTAGATATGGAAAACACATCAGACGTATCCATGGCATCTATTAGTCATACCATGAATAATGAAGACTACTGTCTAGAAGGGGAATCCCAGAGTTTTAAGAGCAATGAAGAACTTGACCTGGATGAATACCTGAAGAAATTCAAAGACACAATGAAAGAATTTTTCAAATCAGAAAAAGTCAAAGGGAAAAAAATAGATATGAAATAAAATATAATAAAACCCTACAAAAGGCATTATTGGGGACAACATCATATGAAGATGGAAGGCTTTTATAAAGTCTACAGTAAAGGCCAACTTTCATAAAGTAAAGGTTACTTTTGTAATAGTAAAGGCCAAGTAGTAATGGTAAAGACCAACCTTTTAGTTTTGTCTTTTCATTTAGAGAATCCTCTATAAGATTATCTCATTTTTCTTGTTACAAACAGGTTTTAGAAACCATCTTTCTCTACTACTCTCTCTCTCTCTGTAATCGTATTTCTCTTCTAATAAAGCTTTTTGTAAATTTTTGCCAAGTACTGGTCAGACCCTTACTTCTTAAGGTATTTTAAGTTTCTGTTATTTATTTTATTTTCATTACTTTAGATTAACACATATGATAGGTTAAACACTTAATGTTGAATTATAACATACTAAGCTACTAGTATAACATGACAAGGATTACATGAATAAGAATCAAATTACCCAATGATATTATGGTCTCATGGCATAGATTTACAATAATAGTTTTTTGAAAAATGAAATTTGCAGCTTGACATTAGAACAAACTTTACAAAATCCTAAATTAATGGAGAAAATAGATTTTCTAAAAATTAGTTTTCATTAGAAATATGCGGGGACCATCCAAATGCTTTTTGACAAAGGAAAAAACCAGTGGTTACTCTTTCATATGAAGACAACTTTCAAGAGGGTAATATCCCAACTAAGGCATGACCTTTCCATATGAATTTTGAATAACTAGAATTATGTAAAAAAAGAAATTGAATATCCGTATTAAAGTTTTAGAAAAACTATTTTCTAAAAAGTTTCCATCTTGGTTTAAAGAACTCATTCGAGATTCTTTTTCTTGTCGGTGATCGCGGACTAAAATCAATTTTGTTTTGATTCATTTTAAACCTGTGGGGAAATCCATTTTGGATTTAGTTGGATCCATATCAGGAATAATATTAGCAATATTATCTTTGTCAATTCTAATACTATTGAATCTAGTACTTTCTCTTATTTGAGAAGTAGATGGTCTAGATAAAGAGTTAACAATATAATCAATAGGAGAAATATAAGAAGATGTTGACCTAGTCAACCTAGATGTAACACTCAAATTATCAGCTATATTCATTAGAGGCATAGGATCAGAAAATCTGATCTTAACAGTACCGTCAGCGGTTTGTTCAACCTTTGTAATTTTTCTTTTTGATTCATTCTGAGGAGGAGTTGCATCCTAAACAATCCACTCTTTGAGAAAATCAATTTCATATCATTTAATAGGTCGCCTAGTGATAACTTTGGACTAACCAAAATTAGTTTCTATTGTAATTGTTTCATTTTTAAAATCCATCATTTTACACGTAGGATTTAAAGTATAAAGAGGTTTTTAGTAAATTCTATAACAAATACATATAACCTCAGTACCTGGCATATAATTATAGCCATGCAATTTAATGCTTAATATTAAAGAATTTAAAGAATTCTCATCATTGAGAGACATCTACAAATTAGGATAAGCATTAAAATAAACAGGACCATAAGGCAAGTTTGTTTGGACAGTCCCTATAAGAGACTTTTTCCAATCTTGGTTTCTACCATCTTGTAAAGCTGCTATAAATCTTTCAGGTATACCTTTAAAAGTTAATGGTTTAAAAGCAACTTGTATTAAACTGATATGCATGAATCTATGAGATTCTCTATAAGGAGCCAAATCATTTTCAGATAATGATCTAGACGTAGCATGATCATTATCAACATATGACATTTATGAATTAAAAAATTAATAATATTTTATAAAAAGATAAAATAAACAATAATGACATGTCTGCTTCAGTAGTTTCAACTGTACGTGTTCATCGACTTGCCGACTTATTCTGCAATTTTACTATATCACCCCTAATTAATTACTATATTTAATTTACGTATTAAAAAATTAATAATATTTAATTAAAAAAGAAAGATAGACATTTATGACATGTCCGCTTCAACTATTTCAACCATAATTTTACTATATCACCCCTGATTAATTATTATAAGGCATCTAAATATTAAAATATTAATAATATTTTTAAAAATAATATAGATTAATTATTATAAGTCATCTAAGTATAAAAAATCAATAATATTTAATAAAAAATAAAATAAACATAAAATTATAGGTAACTCTTGATATTTAAATTAACTTGACGTCTTGTATGAAGCCCAGTTAAATTTTTTTCACAAATATTTTTTACAGCACTTTTGTTATATTATTTCTAATTAGTTATTATGAGTCATTTAAGACATGTCTGTTCGTTAATTCAATCGTTATATTTGGTTGACTCTTATGTATTAGAAATTAATCATGTTTAATAAAAAAAAGTAAAATAGACATTTATGACATGATTCTTCAGTTTTTTCAACTATAATTTTACTAGAATACCCCAAATTAATTATTATAAGTCATATAAGTATTCAAATTAATAATATTTAATAAAAAAATATAGAATAGACATAAAATAATTACTTATCTCTTGATATTTTAAATTAACTTGACATCTTATATGAGGTCAACTTAAATTTTTTTCACAAATATTTTTTTATTGCAATTTTGCTATATCACTTGTCACTTAAATTGAAATAGACGTAAAAGTATTATAAATAACAATAATTGAAAGTTTAAATTATTTAAAAATATAATTGATTATTAACGCTGCGAAGTTAGGACAATAGGAGTAACATATATTATTTAAAAATTACATAAAAATATTAGAAAATAACAATAATTAACAAGTTAAAATATCTAAAAATATATTTTAAATATTATTGATTATCTAAATTCTATTTGTGTCACATAAATTGAGACAAAAAAAAATAAATATTGGGCCCGTGCTAGCACGGGCCCTTGGATACCTAGTGTAACAAATAAATGTGGACGTGTTTGGCAGATCTCATTTAATTTTCTGATAAGGATAATTTGGTCATTATACTGTACAAATAGATATACGTGTAACATCTCAAGCTTCTACACACACGTGGCAATATGTTCAGCTTCCTCTATCTACTTTAACAAAGGAGAAGATGGATAAAGGAGACTCACTTTTTCTGGCTTTTGTTTTTAGTTATGATTTCTTGCCAAAAATTATTTCATATTATACCATCTTTAATTTTTGATCGTCACTTTTTTGACTTTCTGGGTTATAGGTTTTGGCTTTTATTTTTTTTAATTCTAATACAAGAAAAGACTGAATTTGGATTCTGTTTTGTAAGTAGATTGAATTGTTTAGATGGGGTTTTCTGATTTTAATGGAAGAATCGGATCCTTTCTATTAGATTGCTTACTAGGGGTTTCTATCTATCCATAATTCACTTTTTCAATTTCTACATAGATTAAATTGGTTTAAAAGATCAAGATATGTAAATTGGTTATGTTTAGTGAAGACAACTTTCGAATTACTGGGCAAAGGGCATAATGCAGCAGTGCCAAAGCAGACATGTTGACCTACTGCCTGCTTTGACACTTCTCCATTGGTCCTTTTCCCTCTATTGAATTTATTTTTCTTATTTTTTTTAACCTGTTATATATTTTCAAAAAAAAAATACATAAAAATATTATAAATTACAATAATTAACAACTTAAAAATTTTTAAAATATAAAATTTTTGATAGACTCTTGCAATTATATTAGTATCACTTAAATTTTAAGAAGAAAAAAATATTATAAATCACAATAATCAGAAACTTAGATTATTTTAAGAATATAATTGACTATCAATGTCATAAAATTTAGTTTTAATCTGTTATATATTTCAAACAAATATGTAAAAAAAAATTATAAATTACAATAATTACTAACTTAAAAAATTTAAAAGACATAAAATATTTGGCTAACTCTCAAAACAATATTGGTGTCACTGAATTAAAATAGAAGAAAAAGTATCGCGATTATGTTGACATGTCTGCTTGTGCTGCCTACTTCAACCGTATTATATCACCCCTTAATTAATTATTGTAAGTCATTTAGATATTAGAAAAATAATAATATTTAATTAAAAACAGTAAAATAGACATTTTTGACATGTCTGTTTCAGCTGCCTCAACCGCAGTTTTACTATACCACTCCTAATTATTAATTATTATAAGTTATTTACAATTAGAATATTAAACATTTTTATAAAAAAATAAAATAGTCATTTATGACGTATTTGTTTCAGCTGCTTCAACCATAATTTCACTATATCACCCCTAATTAATTATTTTAAGACATCTTAACAATATTTAATAAAAAATAAAATAGACATAAAATGATAACTTAACTCTTAATGTTTTAAATTAAGTTGACGTCTTATATGAGGCTCACTTAAAAATTTTTTCAGAAGTATTTTTTATAGTAATTTTATTATATCACTTCTTATTAGTTATTATAAGTCATTTAAGATATGTCTGCTTCGCTGCTTCAATCATGATTTTACTATATCACCCCTAATTAATTATTATGGTTGTCTAAGTATTAAAAAATTAATAATCTATCTATATCTATATAATATATTAAAAGTGTGAAGACTCTTAGAAAAGTGATTTGAACTTTTTACCCTTCATTAAAAGACTCTTCTTTAGACAAAACTGTTTTTTCATTATTTTTTTAATTTATTATTATTTAATATTTCTTTATTGTATTAGCTAGACTTCCTAAAATATATGGTAGGAGAATTAATTAATATTTTTCTTTCAATTGTTCAATTAGAAAAATACTCCTACAATAGGACTCTATTAATAAAATACTTGTATAAATATTGAGATGTATATTAAAATAGAGAACAAACAGGTTTTGCCTATTGGGAGAATATGATTGATACTCATCTAATACGATTCGATTGCATGTCTAGATTGGTGGATGCTTGATTTTCTAACCCTTAACTTCTTCATTGTTTTTGTCATCATAATAGAATTCAACATGTGTGTGTGTATATATATATATATATATCTTCTTTGTTTTCATTCAAAATCATTCTCTAGGGTCAAAATTTTCGCCAGACAAGAATTAGTTGGATCAAAATCGAAGCTTTGTGATTACTATTATATTATTTTTTATAGTTTACAGGTCGTAGATGAATATTTATTGGCTTTGAAGAATTTCTTGCGTAAAGGTTAGGTTTGATTGTATTGTTTGATATTTTATATCTTATTGTTTTATTTTAATTTACAGATACTAGATGAATGTGGGTCGGCTTTGAAAATTTTTTTTAGGTAAAGGTTAGGTTTAATTGTATTATTGTAATATCTCTATTAGTTTGTTATTTTGTGGTAGTTTATAGTTCTTAGATTAATCTCGATCGGCTTTGAAAAATTTTTGTGTGTAAAATTTAAGTTTAATTATATTGTTTTGATATCACGTTTATCTTATTATTTTGTTGTAGTGTATAGATGATAGATAAATGTTGGTCGGTTTTGAGGAATTTTTTATGTAAAGGTTAGGTTTAGTTGTATTATTTTGATATTAGTTGTATTATTTTGATATCTCTACTATCATATTATTTTATTATTGTTTACATGTGGTAGATGAGTGTCAGACGACTTTGAGAAAATTTTTGTGTGTAAAGATTAGATTTAATTGTATTATTTAATATCTTTATCATTGTATTATTTTGTTGCAATTTATAGAAGGTAGATGGATGTTGATTGATTTTTAAAAATGTTTTTGGTGAAGATCAGGTTTTATAAATAAATTCTCCATCTTTACATACTCAAAAGATATTAAATTTAATTATTATATTTATCTTTATTATTTAAACAAATATCCTATTTAATGTAATTTTTGAATTCATTAAAGTGAGGTACACGCTCAAGGCGCGCACACCTAAATTACTATTTTATAAAAAGGTAAAATAAACACAAAATGATATGTTGATATAAAAAATTTGGTTGATTCTCAAAACTATCTTAGTTCAACAATTATTATATTAACATCACTTAAATTGAAATAGTAGAGAAACTATTATAAATTACAATAATTAAAAATATAAATTATTTTAATAATTGACTATCTAAAAGACAAAAGAATACCATATATTGGGCCCGTGCTAGCACGGGCCGTCACTATATAGTATTTACTAGTATAAGAATATATGCACTACTATACATATTCATAGTTGAATAACCCAACTTGTACGTTGGACATTTTTTTTTAATGTTTATTTTTCTTATAAGAAATAATCCATATTTATTTTTTAAATTATTTAAGAAAAAAAAATCATTTTAATGTATAGTATTTGTTATTTTGTGTGGAGAGGAATGGATTGGTGTGTGCCTATGATTTGAGTATTTTTTTTTAGAAGTGTATAACATGGATAAATTACTGTAAAAATTTGAATTTTTAAACTGTGAAAGGATAACATGTTTAGAATATTTCAGGAGCATACTATTTAGCAGTAGTATAATGTGGATAAACTAAGAGAAAATGGTCAAAATTCCTCCAACCTTTACTCCAAATCTCAACTACACACTTATACTTTGCGGGGGTCCTATGACCCTCTGAACTATTTTAAAATGGAATTATTACCCCCCCTCCCAAACTATTTTAAAGTGGAATATATGCCCGTCTAAAAGCTCATACCCAAATTTTATTTCAATTTGTGGTCTACACGCGCTGCCACATGTCATTCCACGTAATTCCACGTCATATTACATTTTTTTACTATAAAAAATTAATTCCACATCATGCCACATCATATGTCATTCAATTTTTCTTCTTCTTCTATTTTTTTTTTCTTCTTCTTCTTCAATGGCTTCTTCTTCTTCTTCTTCAATGCTTCTTCTTCTTTTTCTTCAATGGCATAATGAATCATATGGAATTCATACAATAGGTAATCTTATCAAAATCAAATCAACAATTAATGTCCAAAAATTATTCGATTTTCACAAAATGGTGCCGCCTTCAATGGTGCAGCTTCAATAGTGCACAATTTCTGGCAATGAAACACCGTTGGATAGTGACGACACCGGCAAAATTCAAAACTTTGATGACTTTGTTTTTTCAATGAATTTCAACATTCTCAACGTCAATCAATTTTAGGGGAGCTAAGGAATGATTCTAACCCCGAAATTAATTCAAATTTTTCAATCTGAATTGATTTAATATTCTCACGTAATTCGAGTTCTTGGATGCTATTGAAATAATAATAATAAGAAGAAATGAAGAAGAAGAATTGAAGAAGAAGAAAGAAAAATAATAATAATAACAATAAGAAGAAGAAGAAGAAGAAGAAGAAGAAGAAGAAGAAGAAAAAGAAGAAGAAGAAGAAGAAGAAGAAGAAGAAGAAGAAATGTCATTGATGAATTCTTGGATGTCATTGAAGAAGAAGAAGAAGAGGAAGAAGAAGAAGAAGAAATGTCATTGATGAATTCTTAGATGTCATTGAAGAAGAAGAAGAAGAAGAAGAAGAAGAAGAAGAAGAAGAATGGAAGAAGAAGAAATGAAGAAAAAGAAAGAAAAATAATAATTAAAATTATATATATTTATTAAAAGAAATATTAAAAATAAATTTTTAATAAATTATTTTCGTTCTCACTCTCTTTAAAGAGAGTGAAACACACTCTCTTGCCATGTCAGCGTTGGGGGGGGGGGGGTGTAATAATTTTATTTTAAAATAAACTACTAGAGTTGGCATAGTGGTTCTGCACTATGTCCCTTAAGCAAGAGGTCGGGGGTTTGATCCCCGCTTCTGGCGAATGGAGCAACTCTATGGCCAGTTTTCTACCACTTAGTGCGCTGACCGAGGAACGAAGAATTAGTCTCACGGCTGCTGGCTGTGGAGATACCTTGGGAAACCAAAAAAAAATCATTTTAAAATAGTTCAGGGAGGTCATAGGACTCTCGCAAAGTATAAGTGTGTAGCTGGGATGTTGGGATTTGCTGTAAAGGTTGGGGAGGCTTTTGACCATTTTCTTATAAACTAATGTAAAAGTACTTTTTAAATTAACAATTTCAGATTACCACCACGAATCATTGACCTGGGTTGATTTCCTGACAATATTTCATCCTAATTTAAATCTTTCACATCCATGAAGCAATAATATTAATTCTCACAAAACAAAGTAAACAAAATACTAAAACATTCCATTAAAAAAATGGATCAACGAAATATCAAATCAAGCATTATCTATCTATCTATCCATATTTATATTTATATTTATATCTATATCTATATCTATATCAATATCTATAGCTATAATATATTAAAAGTGTGAAGAGTTTAGAAATGTCGTTTGAAATATTTTATGCTTCATTAAAAGTCTTTGTTTTTGACAGAATCATCTTTTCACTATGTTTTCCTAATATTTAAGAGTTGAAAATTATTAATTTATTTATTGTAAAACGTTTCCTTACTAGAAGTCATCAGAATTAATGACAACTAATATTTTTTCATTAGTTTAAGAATTCTAAATCAACTAAATTTAATTTTAAGAAGATTTAAAAGTCTATAAATCTACATTTACATCTACAATATATTAAATCCATTAATCACTTGAAACATCTGGTGATAAAATATATATGTGATCACAATAAAGTATATGTTTAGAACTTTTACACTTCATTAAAAATCTTTGTAATAGATAAAATCATCCAATTTTAAATAATCAAATTATATACTCAAAGTGTGAAGGATGTTAGGAATATTATTTGAATTTTTTGCCATTCATTAAAAGTCCCTGCTTTAGACGAAATTGTCTTTTCACTATTTTCCTAATATTTAAGAGTTCAAAATTAATTAAATGTTTATGTCCCTGCTTTAGACGAAATTGTCTTTTCACTATTTTCCTAATATTTAAGAGTTGAAAATTAATTAAATGTTTATAGTAAAACCTTTCCTTATTAGAAGTGATCAAAACTAATGACAACTAATACCTTTTTTATTAGTTTAAGAATTCTAAATCAACCAAAGTTGATTTTAGGAATATATGACAAATCTAGAAATAAATATGAATGCATTAGAATAAGAAAAATATAAGAAGTACTAATTTTTTCAATGTTTTAAGTAAGTAATAAAAAGTTTTCTAAAGATTTAGCTTTAAAAATAAGAAAAGATTTTAAATATAGAAAAAAAATAATTGTATGACACATATGATTCAAATCGATGCGTGTCTCTTAGCCTGTAGCAGAGAGGAAAAGAGGTATTGCATGATAAATGCAAAATTAATGATCCATTGACCACTTGAAACTTCTGGTGGTAAATATATGTGCTTACAATAAAATATATGTTTTGTTTACATTATTACATTAAAATGTGAAAGATCTTTAAAAAGTGATTAGAAGTTTTTGCACTTCATAAAATTTTTCGAAATAGAAAAAATCATCTAATTTTGAATAATAAAAAATTACACGCATGAGACACGTACAATTGAACTAGTTCAACAAAATAGAAGTAATAAAATATTAAAGAAATTGAAGGATATTAAATCATGATATTAGGCAGAAACAGTGGGGTAAAAAAGAGAGAAACAAACCTAAAATGAAGAATTTCCTTTGAAAAAATTATTGGAGTTTACACTGAATCTATGAGAGAGTCTGACAACAATCGAAAATCCAAATATAATATGTGAATGGATGTATAGTTTTTGTGTGAAAATAAAATTCATGAGAGTTTCAGAGAAAGAAAACTATAAATTTTGGAAGACACAATTATGCCTAGAGATGGAGGGAGTAAAAATATACGTGAATGTTCAGTTGTGAATAACCAACTCTAATTCCATTTTAAAAAATATTAATAGTTAGATTTGAAATTTTTTGTAATTCGAATTCATTTTTTAAAAAATTGTTATGTATAAGCACACATCCACGTTTATCTTTGGTGCATGCAGTTGGAGTTCTGGAGAAATGGGACAATTTTGTTACTTGTTTTTCGATTTATTTTTTAATTTATTATACTTTTAAATAAATAATTAAAATAGAAAGATAAGAAAATAAACAAAATTACGGCCAATTAAGATATGGTAATATAATCCTATAATCGTTAGTTTTCATAATATAAATGAAGGGGGACAAAGGTGACATCACAAAATAATGGTAATAATTTACCTTAGTAGTACCAATTTTGATTTTACTATAGTAAAGAAAAGGCAGTTCGGTGCATTAGCATTTATGCAGAGCCTTGTTTTACAAGCTTGAACTCGTGATGTTCTGGTCACATGACAACAACTTTACCAGTAGTACTAAATCAAAAATTACTTTAAAATACTAATTGATATTGATGTGTGTTTTTTCAACAACATTGGTGAATGTTAATGTTATGTCTTCAAATTAATACACATGTATGGGAATTTATGATTTTTTATGGGTTATTTTGTAGAAGTTTTATAACTTTATATATTTTTTTTTGTAATTTAGTTATTTGTAGATTTTTTTCTTAAATAACTTGCTATTTCAATTTCTATGGAACAGCTAAAAAAATGGCATAAACTGAATACTAACTGTCTAGGCTGGGACAAGGCCCCTAGCTGGACCATAAACTGAAAGAAGTCAATAGATGAATAAATGTCTTCCAAAAGATGGACGACTTACCAACTCTATCATACCCCAATGTTCTACAGATGTTGTGGACCAATGGACTGGGCATCAGAACCAACATTATAAGACAATGCAGCCACCACGAGGATGGTCATTACTTGGAATGTATTGGTATGTAGAAAATCCAAAATAACTTATAATTCATATAAATAATCGAGAGCATTGTGGAAAAAATTTAGCATGATATATATAAAAACACATGGGCATAATTAAAGAGCTTCAAATCATTTTTGTAAAATAATTAATCAATTCTTTGATTTAGTTCTTAGCAAGATGGTGCACCCTACCTTCTACAATCCCACGGGCTATATGAAATCTTCCCTTAACTCGGCGGCCAAGTCTCCAATCTAAGTTTGCCTCAAGGATTGAGGTTTTCATAAACTGATATGCCCCCATGTGAGTATACCGTAGGCATCCCTTTGTGAGATATCCTAATTCTCCTCCCATGTAGGATGATATATTATAAATCAGCAAAATACGATTTTCGGCAATGAGTTATCTGAACTCGTACCTTCTTTGGTTAACCATCTAACTCTCTTTTAGCTCCTTTTTAACATCTTAAATCATTATTCATACTTATAAAGGTTCATCTCTTATTCTATTAATGGTATTTCATAGCAAGGTATCATTATACTTAGACTTGCTAGTCATATCATATCCATATCATATCATAGCCCTTCTTATTCAAAAACTTATTATTGACCACCATAATTGATTCAAGCATTACGAAGAGTTCTCTTTCAAAAAGCACATATAAGTTTAGGCAAAACAAATTTCTTTCAAGACATAACTCTTAGGTGGTCGTTTCTTTCATAATCCGTACAAGTTTTCATGACAAACAAAAGTGTTTTGAAGTACATTAACTGCTCTCCAAAATCATATAAGGAGTTAGTCCATAACTTATTAAAAGAGCATTCGTAAGCATCAAGCTTTCCGTATTCATTTGGAAATCCACCACAATTGTCAATTTCATAATCATTATCACGAAGATAGGGTTCATAGTTTAATCACTTCAAATACTTCAAAATCCATAACGTGTATACATAAATCACATCTCAATTCCATCAAAACCCCATAGTAAATTCATAAATCTATCATAGAAAGTAGTTTAATAAATTATGCTTTCTCAATCAATTTTCAAAGCCTTACCATATACATATAAATACAATTTAGAGTATTATAAAGGCATAATACATAAATATGACCCTAAACTTGACACCAAATTATAACTTTGACCTTAAACTTTGATAGTGCACAAATAGGACCTTTAACTATTCAAAACCTGAACAAATATGACCTCCGATTTTGAAACTTTCATGCGTGAGTTTCACTCGCTCCTATGTGGAAAGCTCATCCAATCACACGGTGCCACGTCGTTAAAAGGGATGACTTGGAGGGAGGTCATATTTGTGCAGTTTTAAATAGTCAAAGGTCATATTTGTGCACTGTCAAAGTTTAAGGTCAAAGTTATAATTTGGTATCAAGTTTAGGGTCATATTAAGATAGTTTTACATATCTTTGACGGAGAAAAATTAAATAATAACCTTGAGTTTGGAATTTACAACCTTCAAAATTCAAAAACCCCTTCTTGATGTTCTTAAGAGGAAGAGAATGAGAGTTTGGGGGTTTCTCAATTAGTTTTGGAATGAATTTAAGGTTATATGACGAACTGTGGGAGTTATGAGGGGAGGGGGGGGGGCATATTGCCCTTGATTTAAAGTGGGAAAAACATGTTTTAACATATGGGACAGAAAAATCATATCGCAGACCCAAATGCAAAGCAATAACTTTGCCTCGCAACTCCAAACGCGATGCAACAACATTGCCTCGCAACCCCAATTATGCACTTTGGACAGTGTCTTACTAAATCACTCATAACTTTTGACTCCAAACCCGTATTGATTAAAGGTCAGTTAAGTTGGAAAGAGGACTCAAAGGGATTTAATTTGATATATAATGGGATACATAACTCATTATATTCTAGGATTAATGGTCATTGTAATTTTGACACAAGAAAAATCGTATACTAAAATTTAATAGGTAGGAAAGTGCTCAACTTAACTTTGAGCTAGGAGATATTTTGACTTCAATCCATCTCCGAAGATGTTTACACCTTAAAGAATTATTATTCACACTTATTTATAATTAGAAATAATTAGGTTCGTGTCTATATACGTAGGAAAGACGGTTCGAACTCTAGCTAAAAAATGTGGGGTGTTACATTATCTACTCCTTGGAATCATTCACCCTTGAATGATGGATAGGAACTTGTCGAAGCTCTATAAATATGAAATAAAGTACGTAACTTCATGTAAGGAATTCCCCCTCAACAAAACATGCAAAGGCATCAAAAGAGCTTCATGATAACCCCTAATTAATTGTAAGCACGAAGAGTGAGATAATGAGAATTGACATAGAGATGACCTTGCACATGAGTTCTATGGATTATAATCATCATGACATAATACATGATTTAATTTGGTGATCATAGGTTTTGACTTATGTGATACTTAACGCAAAATAGGATTTTGAGGGACATAGGAATAGAAGTCTCCTCCACCTTACATGATACAACCAATAGACCATAAATTTAGTGACACTATCCGACTATGCTCTATAAACTAAATAACACACTTCATCATTTCCAACTTATAATCCCCCTACAACATACCTAACTTCAAGAGTCTGGGCTTCGTTGTATAGCATTTCCATGTTGAAGCCTAACCTTGAGTTGAAAGGTGCTAGCTTAAGCTATGGGGCCCTATAATTTACATCCCTTCAAGAATATTACTTCACCTTATCACTATAATCAAACAACCTTAGGTCTTAAATCAAGGAGTATTAACCACATAGCACATTGGTATGAATATTCATCAATCACAACATTTAAGCCTATCTTTACTATACCACTTTATGGATTCCCCACTAAAAAAATCCAGCAACTTCAATCACTCTCACAAAGATATTCGCCATATATACCCTTCCTAATTATTTCACATGATGAAAGTTAATCTCCATTTTCCATGATGAAAGTTAATCTCCATTTTCCCTCTTCACCTATAACCTTAGCTCGAATAATCACACCAAAACTTTCACAATCAAGAACATTTACTCCCTTATCTAAGGCATTACTACGCTTCCATAACCATAATCATCCTATCATAAGAAGGTTCATTGAGGGACTAGACATGAGTATCATGAACGGGAGTAACACTAATCGATTGTAACTTATGCTAGTTAATCTACTCAAGGTGAGGCCTGAGATGTAAGATACACTAAAATAGGCACAAAATGCTTTAGATATCAAATGTCTAGATCATAAATTGAGAGTCGTTTTAGGAATAACATAACATGACATGAGTTATTAGAACTGGGCATAGTAAGAAACATGAGCACATATATCATGAGTTGTATAAAATAAGGACCAGATTCATGATTTCAAGGAATATGACTAGGATTGTTGCGTGAAGCTATTGCTTCTCTTTCTAAGGCATAAAAATGGTCATGAGTTTGCATAAA
Source organism: Capsicum annuum (assembly GCF_002878395.1). NCBI lineage: Eukaryota > Viridiplantae > Streptophyta > Magnoliopsida > Solanales > Solanaceae > Capsicum > Capsicum annuum. The sequence goes on along the minus strand of NC_061112.1, from coordinate 107,274,158 downwards.
TCTTATTTCTTTAGGATAAACCCAACGTAAAATAAATCAGTAATATATTGAAAGCATAGTTTCTTAGAACTAAGCATGATATGAGACATAGATTAATGGATCACGGGCATCATAACATAGATCTTGAATACTTGAAATTTTGTATTGCTGAGAGACGTTATTTCTTTTAGTTTGGAGGTTAGAACATGGACATAAGTTGACTAGAGAACTCAAACCTTAGGCATAGGCATGCCTTGAATACATAGGACATTGGTAGATGTCCTCTTAAATTAAAGTAGGAGGAGTTTACTTAAATAAAAATATATTTATCATGACTCTTTCCAGAAACTTTCCACCATGAGAAAATTCAAGAACTACCTTAGTTCATCATCTCCTTCTTAGATTAAAGTTATAATCTTAGACTTGTGTACATACCTTCTCATCGAATCTACAACCACAACTCTCAATCATAAAAGGGGTATCACTATACACATGAATGTCAGACTCACCCTAATTAACTATATATGCAAAGTACTAACTTCTTGCTAAGACATTTCTCCCAGGGGCACTACTCTTAACTTTCTCTAGCCTCCAAGCTTAAACTCTTACTACACTGCATTTCGACCTTAGTTTGGGAATGAAGAGTGACCCTTTTGATAGAATATAAAAGTTTCAATGCTTAAAATGGGTTATGAAAAGATTAGATGGTCTATAGGATATAAAAGGACCAAAATAACCTTCAAACACTTTAAAAACTAAGTTTTGTTGATGAAAGAAGGGAGGTTTGTAGTGTGAAGCCCAAGGAAAACTTCCATCTTCATGGCACGAAGCATAATAAGAAGCAGTACCTTCGCAGCGTATAAGCCAATGCGAAGCTAAGGCAGTGATACCTTGCGAGCTCCCTTGTGGTGTGAATCCAATACAAGCCCACCCTTCGCGGTGCACAACCTCTCTTCCATGCCCAAACTTTCCCTTATGCACTAAAACTCATCTCGGGGTATCTTATACTCGATATAGGGACTATGTATGCTTGTTTTAAGCTGAATTTAGACTTCCCAAACCCTTGAGGTGCTACAAACTCATTGTTCCAACACTAGTCGTCAAATATATTTATATATTTATACAAAAAGACATATATCACAATTATACCATCAAACCTTTCATAAGTTATCAACCAAGGTCCCTTTCACATACTATGTCAAGCCTACTCATTCATTCCGACAAATCTTGCATCACAATTCTTGAGTCATCTCTCTTATCACCATAATCCATATACAGAGTTCAATCCTAGTGCCTACACCAATAATATACCGCCGACGAAACATCCCGCATAATATACTAGGCCGTCGAATAGTGAAATCAACCTAAATATCTTATTTCACTTAACTACTGCCTACAAGTTCATCCTCTCCACAACATTACTACTATACCTTAGAATTTACTGCACCTCTTCTCATATGTTGTACTAGTTTAACACTACTAGAGAAAAGAGAATCAAGAGGGTAAAGTCATTTGATAAGGACAGTCGATCTTAATATTATAATATAACCCATTACGATCTTATTAGCATATTCTAGTTTCTCACATCATATCTACTTACCCATCACCCCAACTACCCTCAAGATTCTATAAACACAGTGAGTCTCTTTTTTTAAGATTCCCTTCAAGTTAGTCTATACTTATAACTTATTGGCTAATATATCCCTTTCCATTCACAACCTATAAATAATTTTTACAACCTCCATAACTATTCATCCCGAGCTCCTTAAAATTTTAAATTCCTAAATGAAAATATAAAAAAAAATGAAATTTTATACATGTGAAGCTTCAAAAAATCAAAATCTCCATTGTTGAGATTTTCTTAGCCATTGTTTTGTTTCAGATCCAAAAAAATGATTAAAGATACTCAATTGAGTGTTTACGGTTATGGTTGAATACACAATAAAAAGGCAGAGAAGGGAGAAGAGATGTAGGTGTGTACGTATATCTTTTTTGGGCATTTCCACCATGGCTGCATACATCAGCTGAGAGATAGAGATAAGGGTAGCCACTGTTTTGTAGCGGTTTATATCTTCTACATGTATACTCATTGTCAGCTTGAAAGGGTAAAATGTCAAAAATGCCCTTGGCATAATTTTTTTTTACATAAAGCACTGGTTTCAACATGTGTGCTTTATGTAAAAAAAAATTATGCCAAGGGCATTTTTGACTATATATATATACTAGTTTAGTATACGTGCGTTGCACGTGGTGATTAATGTTCAAAAAAAGAAATTACATGTATATTAAGTAACCCCTTGTTACTATGTAAGTTTTAATTTGTAGATCCATTAAATCAGATGTCAATCCACGATTTTCGTTAGCTCATTCATGTGTCGTCTTTATTTTGTCACCCCTACATTTCACAAATCTTTTTAAATTTTATCATTAACTCGATCATTAAATAATTGACATATTCAAAATATTTTAGTTTATCCTCAGTCTCTCGATATCAAAATTTCAGTTGCAAGAGAAAAAAGAACTTCTATCTAAACTTTGTAATGTATCTATTCTATCCTTTTATAGAGCCATTTTTTAATAGAAATACTACTTCAAGTAGAATTTTATTAATTGAATGTCCCATCATCTTAATAAATGATAAAAAGTTGAAAGTATATACGAGAATGTTTTATTGTATGCAACATCTTTACCCTAGATCTTTGTGATCTAGCCATCCTCGAACCCCATATATTGTGGAAGCTTTAGTGTACCGAACCGCATTTAAACTCGTATTTCAGAATAGCAAAAAAGGTTACACTCCACCTGATATAACTCTTCAATATATTATTACTGCAATTTAGACATATTAAGTCAAGTTGAAAACAATAAGGTAATTAATATTCGGTTAATTAATAAATTTGCCATATTTTTTTCAATATCTAAAAAAGTTTCATTCATTTTTCAATAATCTTACTAAGGCCAATTCACAAACAAATGTGAAAAAACACCAAACTTTACATTGACCCTAATCCAAAAAGCTACCAAATTCAAACTACTAAGAGCTAGTGAACTTAGTAACAATCTAGTCCCTCCTTGAGAAAATTGCATGCTTAGCCAGTTCACCAGTATACGAATTTGACCTTAACTTGAAACATGATCAAACTATAAATCTAGTTAAAGGTAAAATTAATTTTATGTATAAATATAAGATTTGATATATAAATCTAATATTAAGCAATGTGAACTAACCTTCCCTGCTCAAGGTTTCTTAGTTCGTAGGTTTGCATTGATAGGTTGTGCAATAGCAAGAATTATGACAAGTATTTCAAGCTTAAAGTGAAGGAAGTTGACACTAATCATACCGCTGAATTCAACTACAACAAAGAGAAAACTCTTAGTGAATAATATATATATATTCACATAAAAATTTAAAACAAATGAACCAGATCAAACAATTTTTTTTTGAAAAAAAAAAAGGAACGGGAGATTGACAACATATAATCAACATAGATTTGAATTTATGCACACAAAGCAAAACAAATAAAATAATTAGTAATAGTGACATAGATAAAAAAAAAACCAATGTTGTTTTGTCTAGGAAGTATATTATTTTCATTAGATTCCTTGCCATGTTATTTTATACTAAAATATTTGAAGTTATTAATAATTGATTTATAGTGCTTTACAACATTTTCAGATATTGTACGTTACACTTTTCCTCTCAATTTATATGACACTAATAAAATGTTTGAGAAAATCAATCAAATTTGTTATATAATTTTAGATGTTAATTATTACTATGTCAAATTTCTTGCCATGTCAAATTCTATCAATGTCATAAAAATAGGAATAGATGATATAACATATATTACTTAAAAATTACGTAGAAAGTCATATAAATAGTAATATTAACATCTAAAATTATATAACAAATTTGATTGACTTTCTCAAACATTTCATTAGTGTCATATAAATTGATACGAAAAGAGTAACATATAATATTTAAAAATTATGTAAAGCGCTATAAATCAATCATTAAAAACTTAAAATATTTAACAGTATTTGCAAACCTACGAACTAAGAAACCGTGAGCAAGAAAGGTTAGTTCACATTGCTTAATATTAGATTTATATACCAAATTTATATTTATATGTAAAATTAAATTTACCTTTTATACAAAAAATTAGGACTCCATTTATATTAACATATATTAATATGACATACAAAAATATTAAGAGTAAATACATAATTACCCCCCTAATGTTGGCCGAGATTTTTAAAAAGACACCTACACTTTGAATTCGACCTATTACCTCACGATTCTTACTTAATCCATTGCAAACACACCATTTTTCACTGAATCTCAATCACAAAAAAGAGAGTGAACACACGCACCAATCAAGTGTTGCCATGTGTTAAATATGTTTAATTTATATTGTTTTAATAAAATTTTACTTTTTATTTAATTTAACACCCCACCCCACCCTACTCCCTCTTCCCCCACCCCACCCCATCCAGCATCTTTCACCCCAGCAGCTCCCCTCTACCCCCACCCCTATTCAGCACCCCCACCCCCTTTCCAACACCCCCACCTAATCAGCATCTCCCCCAACCCCCCCACTCCGTCAGCATGCATTTTCGTCCATTTTTTTTTTTTTGGTTCAAATCACTTCAAAATATAGTTTTATATTGGATTGAAAGTTTTATGATTGAATTGAGTTTTAAAGATAGTTAAATTATATGATTTAACTGAAAATGGATCTTTAATGATATGATTTTAAAAAAAAAAAAAAGCTTAAATGGAGGAGCTTTAATGGTGACATTGTGTTGAAGAGTTTTAATGGTGTTGAAGAAGACATTGTGTTGAAGAAGAAATGGTGGGTAGTTAAATGATATGATTTAATTATAAAATGGAGTTTTAATGAATGATTTTAAAAAAAAAGCTTTAATGGTGAATTGAGTTGAAGAAGAAAGAGTGGGTGGGTTTGGGGGGGGCGGGGACGGAGAGCCGGTAGGGATAATTTTAAAAAATAAATAAATATTAATTTTTTTTAAAAATAATATAAATTATATATCAATTATTTTACATGTGAAAACTTTTAATTGGTCTAAAAAGCCAAATTTGAGCCCTTTCACGCGCCTGTGGCGCGTGTATACACGCAGAGGATCAAAATGGTGTGTTTGCAACGAAATAAAGAAGAATCGTGGGTAATAAACCGAAGTTAAAGTTTAGGTATCTTTTTGCAAATCTCGGACAAGATCAGAGATAATTATGTATTTTCTCAAATATTAATAACAACATTGGCAGTATAATATAACAACACTAATATTTTAACTTATTCTTGGATTTTTGTACGGATTAACTTATACTACAAATTATGTCTCAATATTTGTCATAATATATTAAAACATTTGATAGACTTATGTCTTGCAATGTCGTCTCAATTAATACTTGTCATATTGACATATGTTAATATTAATATATTCTTGTTGTTGGCAGTATATAACATATTTAACACTAATGATTGATTTAAATATGTTACTCTATTGTTTGTACAGATTAATATATAAATATCTAGGTGAATTGGATAACTAAACCTACAAATTACAAAATAATAGTTAACTCTTATCATGTATTTTAGGACTCCTAATTTAAAAAAAATTGTTATCATATATTTTACCATATATTTTAGAAATTCTAATTTAAAAAGAATTGTTACCATATATTTTAAAGGACCGATCCCATATAATATAGGAGTCAACAACATAAAAATAATTAAATAATATTTCATGAAAAATAGTGAAAAGATAATTTTATCTATTGTAGAATCTCTTAAAAAAGGGCAAAAAGTTCAAATCACTTTTCTAAAGATCTTCACACTTTTAATATTATATATATATATATATATAGATAGATAGATAGATAGATAGATAGATAGAGAGAGAGAGAGAGAGAGAGAGATAGATAGATAGATAGATAGATAGAGAGAGAGAGAGACAGAGACAGAGAGAGAGGAGCATGACCTGTGTCAGCATGAGCCCAACATTAAGATATTTTAACTATATACGATAAGTTAGATTGATGTCAATTTTAATTATGAATTTTAAAACATGAATACACAAAACTTATTAACTACCTGATAGTATTTTTCAAGGAGCCAAATTATCTCACGAGATAAATGTATAACATATTCATATAAATAAGAGAAAATGCATAAATACCCCCTGATATTGGCCGACTTTTTCAAATAGACACCTAAACTAAACTTTTGACCTATTACCCCTTGAATCTTACTTAAATCATTGCAAATAAATCATTTTTTGCTGAATTCTAGAAGAGAGTGAATGCACACACTAATCAGATGCTGCCACATGTTAAATACATTTAATTTCATATTTTATTTATATTTTTGAATAAAATTTACCTTTTTATTTTATTTATCACTCCATCCCACCCTCTCTCCGTCCAGTATCTCCCCCCACCCCACCCGCGTCCAGCAGCTTCCCTCCAGCCCTACCCCCATCCAGCAGCTCCCCCTATCCCTCTCCCCTTCCCCCCCAACACCCCCACCAACCCATACAAAACACCATTATCTTATTTATTAAAACTATTTTTTAAGCTCCATTTCTGAAAAACTCCATTAAAGCTCCATTTTTGAAACACCATTAAAGCTCCATTGTCTTCTTCAACATCATTCTATCATAAAACTCCATTAATGGAGCTTTAATGAGACTTTGATGGAGTTTTATGATTATTAATAAAAATAGTTAAATGATTATTTCAAAAAAAAAAAAGCTTTAATGGAGGTGTTGAAGAAGACAATGGTGTTGAAGAAGACAATGGTGAGGGTGGGGGTGAGGAGTGGGGTTAGGGGCGGGGGCGGAGAGGGGGTTAGGGATGATTTTAAAAAGCAAATAAATATTGATTTTTTTTTGAAAAAGATAAATTATATATCAAATCATTTACATGTGGCAGGTTTTAATTGATAAATTAAGTCAATTTTGAACCTTTCACGCGCCTGTTGTGTATGTGTATAACCAGAGGGTCAAAATAGTGTATTTACAATGATTTAAATAAGATTAGTGGGGTAATAGGTTGAAAGTATAGTTTAGGTATTTTTTTGAAAAAGTTGGCCAACATCAGGGGGTATTTATGTATTTTCTCTATAAATAACAAAATTTGATGCATTTTGAAATTTAGATCTTTAATCATATGATTGAGATTTGGTACATTAAGTATAAACCATAAGATTATAATTGATACATAAGACTTGACGTCTGCTGTATAAAATAGAGAATAATTGCTGAAAAAAATAAAAGGGTTATCTAGCCATTGCATATTACATCACATGTGGATTGCAATTAATAACCCAAAATTACATTGTATTCCCCTACTAAGGAGACATAAACATCATTTACTTTCATTTCTCCTTTTCATTTATTTGTCAACTTGTTCATTGAAATTAAATTAAATTAATATTTTAAATTTTAAAGTTTAAGTGTTTTAAAAATTATTAAGGAAAAACTACAAGTTACCATTTATCATATTAATTTAAGTTATTTAACTTTGAGAATATGATAAAACATACTTCTGTAAATGTTTTATCGAACTCTGCTTTTGTATATGTTCCTTCCATTAAAACGCAGGAGTCGTTTGTTAGAGTGTATAAAAATAATTTTGAATAGAATGTATTAGTAATGTTTCATTAATAATGCTTGTATTAGTAATACTGAGATTATTTATGCTAACATTATTTCTTATACACAGTTTGATGCGTTGTATTAGAGCTTTCCTTTTCAATCTTGATATATTTACACAAAAGTTTTAAAAAAATTATATATACATTCTAAGATTCATCTAGGAGCTAGCACGAGTTCAATATATGTTATTTTTTATCTCAATTTATGTGACACAAATAGAATTTAGATAATCAACCATATTTTTAATATATATCTAATTTATAATACTTTTTAAATAATATACATTACTTTTCTTGTCCAAACTTTTATGGCATTGATAGTCAATTATATTATAAAATAATTTAAGTTTTAAATTTTTATGATTTATAAAATAATATATGTTACTATTCTTGTCCAGAGTTTTGTGTCATCGATAGCCAATTATATTTTTTAAATAATTTAAATTTTTAATTATTATAATTTATAATATTTTTCAACTTCAATTTAGGTGACACAATGCTTAGGTGTCCATAATAATTAATTAAGGTTGATATAATAAAATCACGATTGAAGTAATGAAGCATAAATGTCTTAAATGACTTACAACAACTAATTAGAAGTGACATAGCAAAATTACTATAAAAAATACTTTTGAAAAAAATTTAAGAGGACCATATATAAGACGTCAAGTTAATTTAAAACATCAAGTGTTAATTTATCATTTTTATATCTATTATACCTTATTTATTAAATATTATTAATTTTTTAACACTTAAATAACTTATAATAATTAATTAGGGTTGATATTTAGTAAAACTATGGTTGAAGCAGCTGAATCCGACATGTCATAAATGTCTATTTTACCTTTTTTAATTAAATATTATTAATTTTTTAATACATTAATGACTATAATAATTAATTAAGGGTGATATAGTAAAATCACGATTGAAGCAGCTGAAGCAGACATGTCATAGATGTTTATTTTATCCTTTTAAGTAAATATATTTTTTAATACATAAATGACTTATAGTAATTAATTAGGGATGGTATAGTAAAGTCTCAAATTGAATATTATTAATTTTCAATATATAAATGACTTATAATAATTAATAGTGGTGATATAAAAGTACGATTGAAACAGATATATCATAAATGTCTATTTTATTTTTTAATTAAATATTATTAAGTTTTTTGATGGATAAATAATGCATAATAATTAATTAAGGGTGATATAGTAAAATCACAGAGCAAGCAATCTGATAAAGCAGACATGTTGAAACCACTGCTTCTATGTAATAAAAATAGAAATATGGGGTATAGATACAATAGAAATAGTTGTCTATGTATTAATATATGATAATTGTATTTGGTTTCAATTGTAATATAAAAATACATATATTATATATGTATTAGGTGTAGGTATAGGTATAGGTATTTTGGTCTAGGTATGTGTGCCAATTGTATACATGTATTAGGTATTTGTATATTGGAAGAGTTGTATATGTGACAATGTTTATTAGGTACTTTTATTTTGATTTTATTTGTAATATATAAATTCAGATGCAAATTATATGATTCTTCGATATACTCATGACTATGTCATATACAAATACAACTGAAGTATATCTATAAAAAAAGTTCATAGACAAATACAATTGAAGTTTGTCATATATTTAAAAAGAATACAAAAGTTGTAAAAATACTTTTAAATTTTATTTAGTCCTTTCTTTATAAAGAAAAGAGAAAATACATAATTACCCCACTGATGTTGGTCGAGATTTTCAAAAAGATACCTAAACTTTGAATTCGACCTATTACCCCACGATTCTTACTCAATCCGTTACAAACACACCATTTTTTGCTGAATCTCAGTCACAACAAAGAGAGTGAACACACGAACCAATCAGGTGCTGCCACGTGTCAAATATGTTCAATTTATATATTTTTTATTTTTTTAATAAAATTTTACTATTTTTTTAATTTAACATCCCACCCCACCCCACCCCCTCTTCCCCCACCCCACCCCATCCAGCACCCCCTCCCCCCGATGTCCAGCAGCTCCCCTCCACCCCCACCCCCATTCAACACCCCCACCCTGTCAGTATCTCCCCCTAACCCCCCACTCTGTCAAAACCTCTTCCCGTCCAATTTTTTTTCTTTTTGTTCAAATCAATTGAAAAATTATTTTATGATTGAATTGAGTTTTAAGGATAGTTAAATGATTGAATTGAGTTTTAAAGATAGTTAAATGAGCTTTAATGGAGCTTTAGTGGAGGAACTTTAATGGAGTTTTAAAGATTTTTTTTATTTTAAAAGCTTCAATGGAGCTTTAATGGTGTTGAAGAAGATATTGTGTTGAAGAAGACATTGTGTTGAGTTTTAATGATATTTTTTTTTTAAAAAAAAAACTTAAATGAAGCTTTAATGTTGTTGAAGAAGAAAGGGTGGGTTGGGGGAAGGGGGGGAGGGTGATTTAAATAAATACTATATTTTTTGTTTTAAAAAAAATATAAATTATATATTAATTATTTACACGTGACACCTTTTTATTGGTCAAAATGGTGTGTTTGCAACGAAATAAAGAAGAATCGTGAGGTAATAGGTCGAAGTTAAAGTTTAGATGTCTTTTTACAAATCTCGGACAAGATCAAGGGGGTAATTAGGTATTTTCTCTAAAAAAATATAAAAATAGTTGTTAATTAGATAGCATCACTTGATAAATTTTTATTCGTTCAAATAATATTTTAATTTGTTAGTTAATTTTTATCTTATACATAAAGTATTATTTTTTTTAATCCTACACATGCACATCATAGTTAAATTACACCATCAATTGACCTCGTTCAGCACACTCCTCACGCCACCTAATAGCCTCTCTGTTAAAAGACAAAATATAAGTAATCCCACATATTTTGGGGAGGGAGACCACGTTTTTTTGACCTTCACATACACCTGGACATTTTTTTACACGCCCTCACATGTTTTTTTGGCTGGATTCACGCCATACACTCATAAATATGTGCCCCAGACTCATATTTTTGGCCAAACCTATCGACAGACCCTCAAACTTATTTCGAAAATTTACTTAAACCCCTCAATTAAGACCTGTACCTATCAGACCCCTAAACCCCTCGAATTTTGATCCAGTTAAGCATTTTTTTTCAATCAACAAAAGGCTCAAGTGTGTGCAACACACGCAATGACGTGACAAAACTGTCCAATTACAAAAAAAACACGTGGCAAAAAAAAAATTATATTGTGGAAATGTTGATTTGTCCATTTTCTATTTAATTATCATTTAATAATAATTTCTTAGTTAAAAAAAAGAAGAAAAAAACACCCCCCACCCACCAGTCGTCTTCTTCACCACCCCACCCCTCATCTCCTTCATCTTCACACACATACAGAGTCAACAACTGCATTAACAACAGTCAGAAACGCACACACAGAGTCGTCTTCTTCACACCGCCCTCCCCCATCGTCTTCTTCACACCCCCCTCTCCCATCTTCTTCACACACACACAGAGAGTCAGCAACACACACACAGAGTCAGCGATGCACACACATAATTATTGTTAAATCAAAAACTCCACTAATAAATGAAAAAAAAGATTTCTTAATCAGTTAATTGATTTTGTAAAAAAAAAAGATTTTTTTTCACATCTTTGATGTTATTGACAGTGGTGAAGAATGGTGAAGATTGATTATTGATTTTGTTGTTGGTAATAGAGTTGTTGATTTTATTGGTAATGGAGTTTCTCCATTTTATTGCTTAAAATTAATTTCTACATCTTCAATGGTTTCTTGTTGCTTCAGATGAAGAAGAAGATATGGGCAAGTGAGGGTAGGGGGTGGAGGTGGGGGGAGGGGAAGGAGGTGGGGGCTCTTTTTAAAAAATAAAGAATTAAAAAATTGTTATTATTAAAAAAATATATTAATAAAATAATTTAAATATAAATTTTTTAATTAAAAAAAGTAAATTATTATTTATTCTACTATTCACGCGCTCAAGTAGAGTGTAACACACTCTACTTGCCAAATCAGCATTTTGTGCCTGATAAGTATCAATTTTAGCACTTGAGGGGCTTGATAGGTACAAGCTTTAGTTGAGGGGTCTAAGTGAATTTTCGGGACAAGTTTGAGGGGCTATCGATGGGTTTGACCCACATTTTTTCCCCCATTCCACCTGCACATTTATACACGCACACAACTGGTTAAAATTTACCAGCATTTAGTGTGTACACCAAGTTAAGACATGCATATTATGTGTTTGAATTTAAAATTTATATTATTTAATCATAATTAATTAATATTTATGTTACTTAATTTAATTAATTAACTATAATAAAAAAACATTAGTTTGATGTATACACCGAACCCAACCAAGAAAACAAAGGAAACAGGGTCAAAAATATCCCTCTGCTTTGATAAATTGGTTAACTTTGCCCCTTATTATACAGTGGGACCAAATAAAACCTTGTCATTAGCAAAGTTATCAAAAATACCCCCTCCCTCCCCCTTTTAACACTTCTCCATCATGATAATGTGAAAGTCATGTGGCATGATATTTGGGTGAGGTGGAGGCCACGTGGCATGCCACCTCAACATCATATTTTTTTCCTTCTAATTTTTTACTTCAGATTTTATTAATTATTTATTTTGTAGAAAAGGAAACTAAAAATATTAAAAGAAAATAATTAATCAATAACAATATTTTCCAACCACTAGGTGATGTCTCACCACCAGAGTCTGATGGAGACTTTTTGACTAGAATTGATTAACAATTGATACATTAATTTGTTAATTGATAATTGAAAGATCAATGTGTGATTGAGGAAAAAACGGTGTCTGCAAATAGAAAAATGGTTGTTTACTGCTTTGATACATTAGTCTCTCATTACAACAACGAACAACCTCCTCCGTCGCCGCCGTTAATGTCTCCCATCTGTGGGGTTTGGCGCCAATACCATTAATGGCGAGCTTCAAGCTCGTCCAAACATCAACTTCTTGGCCGAAAAAATGGAGGAAGGTGATGGTCTGTTGTTGATTAGTGGTGGTGTGACTTGACATCGGTGGCGAAAAAAATTATTTTTAATTAATTTTTTTAATATTATAAATTTTCTTTTTTACAAAATAAATGACTAATAAAATTTGAAGCTAAAAAAATTAAAAGAAAAAAAATTTAACGTTGATGTGGCATTCCATGTGGCATCCAGCTCACCCAAATGCCACATCATATGGCTTTCACCTTGCCATAATGGAGAACTGTTAAAAAGAATGATATTTTTGATAACTTTGCTAACAGCGGGTGTATATTTGTCTTATAATATAACGAGGGACAAATTTAACTAATTTATCAAAGTAGATGGATATTTTTAATCCTTTTCCAAAAAAAAAAAAGAGGATTCCATTCCTATGCCACTAGTAGCTACAACCCCCCCCTCCCAAGAGAGAGAGAATATATTCACGCACATCACCTTCACAAGAAGAGAATATCTTAAGTCAAAATTATTTTTTTTTTGAAATGAAATAAAGAAGATATAGTAACATTAATAACACCCGCCAACCTTCAGTTCCAATTTTTAACTCTTCTTCTCCATTAAAAATAACGACCATCACTACACAATTGAGAGCAGAATTCTCTCATGCCATTAACACACCATGAACATTCCAAGTTTTCTCCAATTGATTGTGAATTTTACCCATTAACATCAAGGATAATGAACTTAATCAGAGTTCTTATATGCTGAACTCTGCTATATGTAGATTAGAGAAGAAAAAAGAAGGAAACCAAATGAGGAATGAAGAAGAAGGGGTTTCTTATTGATTAAATAGTATAAACTAACTTGATTACATGGAATGAATATCATGTATATATAATAGTCTATGGAAGATTCTAGATCATAACTAACTCACTAAGCTACACTTCACAGACTTAGTTATTTAACTAACTTTCAGAAAATAGTTAAACACTGTTCCATTAAAAGTAAGCTGGAGCTTTTTCTTTTAACACTCCCCCTCAAGCTAAGTAATCCCAAATAAATTAAAGATACCTATCTTGGATATAATATGTACACGTTGAGCTCTATTGAGTCCTTTAGTTATTACATCAGCTGGGTTGATCCCTAGTAGAAATGTAGTTGATAGTCAATAGTCCTTGATTGAGTTTCTCCCTTATGAAGTGACAATCTATCTTAATGTGTTTTGTCCTTTGGGTTGGATGCAATTTGCATAGATAACTTGCTATTAGTGTCAATCTTAGCTGGTTGCTTCACTTCAACTCCATTCTCTTTCAGCAAACCTAGTAACCATACAAGTTCAACAACAGTTGCAACAATGCTTCTTTATTCTGCTTTAGCTGAGCTTCTGGAAACAATGTTTTATTTTTTAGATTTCGAAGAGATCATAGACTCACCTAACTTTACAAAGTATCCACTAAAAGATCTTCATGAGAATGGATATGATGCCCAATCTGCATCACAGTAGGCTATGACTTCTGTTTTTGGTTGGCTTGACAGTAACACCCCTTGTCTAGGTTTCTTCTTAGTTTGTCCGACTAATCTAACAACTACTTTCGTGTGAGATTTTTGATTGTAGTAGAAATTAACTGAGAGTTTAGACAGTATAAGAAATGTCAGGTTTGGTTATTGTAGATACAACGGTTTCCTATGAGTTTCTGATAACCTTGTACTTTTATTGGTGGATCGTTAACTTTATGCTCCTTTTTTTGTAAACTTGATCACTATATTCTTTAGTAGCAGATGTTTGTGTCAATAGGTGTAACAACTGATTTAGCTTCTCCTAATCCTATCTCAGATATAAGTTCTAATGCAAATTATTTCCTTTGATGCATCAGAGTACCTTTCTTTGACCTGGCAAACTCAATTCCTAAGAAAAATTTTAGCTCGCCAAGATCTTTTATCTTGAAAGCTTGATGAAGTTTTCCTTTAGTTTCTTCAATCATCCTCAGAGTGTTACATGTGATCAATATGTCATCCATATAGACCAAAACAATAGTAATACCTTCATTAGATTTTGTGTATAAGGAATGATCAAGTTGAATTTGTTTGAACCCCATCCTAATTAAGGCGTCAGATAGCTTAACATTCTACTGCCTAGGAGCCTGTTTAAGTCCATATAGGAATTTCAAGAGTTTGTACACTGATTTCTTCTCCTCTGGCTCTTGAATCCCTGTGGAAGGTCCATGTAATCACCTTGTAGGAATGCACTATAAACATTTATTTGATGAATGAACCAATGTCTCTCAGTTGCAATTGTGAGTATTGTTCTCACTGTTTTTACCAACACAACAGGTGAAAAAGTTTCTTAAAAATCAATACCTTCTTTCTGACTATGGCCTTTACCAACTAACCTAGCTTTGAATCTTTCTACGTCATCAGTAGCTTTGTATTTTATTTTGAACATCCACTTGCAACTAATAGGTTTCTTGCCTTTAGGTAAGCTAGTTATCTTCCAAGTTTTGTTTCCTTCAAGTGCTCCAATATCCTCTCTCATTGTTTTTATCCACCTTGTATTTTTCACAGCTTCACCCTAAGTAGTTGGTTAAGTAGTTGTGGATAACTTTGCAATGTATGTCTGATACTTGGGATATAGTACATCATAGGTCAAGTACTTACCCAAATCATAAGGTTCTTCTTGATGAATGTTGAAAGAAACAAAATCCTTGAGCCATAGTGGAGCTTTTCTAATTCTGGTGGTCCTTCTGGCAGCTACTTGTACTTGATTCTCAGCCTGTGGTTGAGATGTGTTTTGAGTTTGAACCTGATAGTCGGCACCTGTGTAACCTATTCTTATATCATGTGATCAGTAGGGTCCTCATGGATGCTTTGATTAGTTACTACATCTTGTGAGATTTGTATGTCCCGCATATCCATGTTTGACTAGTTTACTAATATCTCATTGAGTTTTGTAGCAGTTTGATGTTGAGAGTCATTAGCTGGATCTTTGAAACAAAATATATCTTCTCTAAAGCTGACATCCCTATTAACAAATTAAACTTTGTCAGCGTGGTCATATAATAAGTAACCTTTTTGAGTATCAGAATAGCCCCTAAAAATGCATTCTCTAGATCTAGATTTTTGTTTATCAGATTACTGAACTATCTTAGCATAACATAAGCATCCTATAGTTTTCATGTGGCTAATAGTTGGTTTCTTTCCATATAATCTCTCATATGGTGAAATGTAATCTAACACAAATATGGGAAGTCTCTTGATAATATACACAATTGCTTTTATACACAAAACTCAAAATTTAATAGGTATTGCACCTTGAAATCTAATGGCCCTAATAATTTCCAAAATGTGTCTATATTTTCTTTTAGCCACTCCATTTTGTTGAGGGCTATAGGAACATGTAGTCTGATGAACAAGCCCTAACTTGGTACACAAAGTAGTACATACAGAGTTAACAAATTCAATTCCATTATCAGTTCTAATGACTTTAATGTTTTTATCAAACTTGAGTCTTAACAAACTGAATAAATTGAAAGAGTAATACACACACATTAGACTTGAGTTAAAAAGATAAATCCTAGTCATTCTAGAGTGGTCATCAACTACTGTTAAGAAATATTTATTTTCTTTTAATTTGGGAGCTTTATAGGTCCCCCGTTCATCCATATGATTCAATTCAAAAGTAGCATTAATAGTCTTAATACAAGTAGTTGGAAAAGAAAGTCTAACTTGTTTTGCACAAGGATAAACTACACAATCATTGATCTTTTTGACTGCTACGCTACTATTTTTAGGTAGTGACTTCTTGAGTACATTAGTAGAAGAATGCCTTAGTCTTTCATGTCATAAGACTATGTCTAAGTTATTGGCACTATCAAATATAGAATCACAGACAAATTTAGTAACAGAATCAGTAAATGTAGATGTTTGAGCTATCATCACAGAATCATTCACATTAGTGGTATTCGCAAAGATGTAAAGTCCATCAACTTATCTACCAATTCCCTCATCTTTCCAATATAGAGATCCAAAAATACACACAAGTCAGGATAAAAAGCTACAAGACACTGTAATTCTTCTGTAAGTTTTGAAATTGATAGTAAATTAAAATTTAAACTGAGACAAGTGAAATGCATTTGTGATTATGTCATTTCCAATATATTGGTAAATTAAATTTAAACTGAGGCAAGTGAAAGACATTCATGATTATGTCATTTCCAATATATTGGTTGAACTAACATGCGTGACCACAGATATGTCATCATTTGGTAAATATATTCTTTTTGGAGTACAAGTACTAGTTATAGAGCATTTATTTAATGCACTGAGATTAGCAACCATGTGGTTGGCTGCACTAGAGTCTATGATCAATGGTCCTTATTAGTGGATCCTAGTGACTCTACTATTTTACTTGCTGAATGAGCTGAGTACTTAGCCTTGTTCTCTTTATTCAATAGTTATAGGATCTGAGCATATTGCTCATTAGTGAATATGTATGGACTAGTCTGTGGAGTAGATCCTCCTATCACAAAGTTAAAGGCAAAATTTTTTCTGCTATCTTGAGTATGAACTGAGTGAGCAACTTGACTGTGTCCATGAACTTCATCCTCTTTCCCTGTATTACATACTCCATTTGCACTTGCACTAATACCAATTCTCTTCCTGAACTTAAAATCAGCAGGATAACCAAACACTTTTCAATAATTCTCTCTTGTGTGACCTCTGATCTTGCATATTCCACAATACAGATTTTAAGTCTTCTTGAATTGTTTATTTTGTTGTCCTCCATCTATTGAGAATATTGTTGTTTCATTTTCCTTAGGGTACTCATTTCCTCTTGTAAACATAGCAGTATCATATTCTATAGTTGTTGGATTAGATCCAAGAATTTCTACGGTAGCACCTACTGATTTTTGGCTTTTATCACTGATTACCATAGCATATGCTTGGTTAATAGATGGTAATGGACTCATGAGTAATATTTGTCTTTTTCCCTGACCATAGAAATCATTTAACCCCATTAAGAATTGAAAGATTTTTTAACTTTTGAAGGTGAGCAACATAATATTTTGAGGTTTCATAGTTACAACTAGGAATTGGCACCAATGCCTCAAACTCTTCTCACAGATCTTTCAGTCTTGAGTAATACAAGGATGCAGAGGCTATTCCTTGAGATAGGGTAGCTACTTCCTTCTGGAGATTAAATCTTCTTGAACCAACAATTCACAAAGATCACTCCAAATAGCTTGAGCACTATTAGCATACATAATCCGTCCAAAATCCCTCCAAGCAAGTTCTTAGCCATGTCACTCATGATCTAAGAAAGAAGAAGGAAACCAGAAGAGGAATGAAAAAGAAGGGATTTCTCATTGATTAAATCTTGTAAACTAACTTGATTACATGGAATATAAATAGCATGTATGTATAATAGTCTATGTAAGATTCTAGATCATAACTAAATTAACTAACTCACTAAGCTACACTTCACAGAGTTAGTTATTTAACTAAAAAAACAGTTAAACATTGTTCCACTGGAAGTGAACTGATGCTCCTTCTTTTAAAAAGATAAGAACCAACAACAACTAACATACAACAACCATTTTTACTCCAAAATAATTACAACCATTAACATGAGCAATCAAAACAATATATACACCACAACTCTCTTCTTTTTCTCTAGCAAAATTGACACCGGAGTAACCACAACCATAATTCACCACCACAGCAACTAAAAATTCCTCATCCTTTCTCCATTTTTCTATAACTAACGACACGCGCACGAATTCACACAAAATTTCTCCATTCCATTTGATACACATCCTTCCGCCATTACCAACTTTTCACATCAAATTAGTGCCCGAGTCCTATTTGAGGTTCCGTCGAGTTCATCAATTCGATTCAAAAGGTCTAATTCTTTATTTCGTCTATTTAATTCTAGATTTGTATGTGAATTTGACAACAGTTTAGATGTTCTCTTTGTGAATGTCAAGTTGGTTGGTGGTTGATCTTTTAATATTTGTGGATGATTTATGTTTCTTTTACGATAATTATCATGGTGAATTGAATAGAATTGCGAAATCTGATGGGTTTGGGGGAACAAAGCCATTCAAAATTGTGAATAGAAAATTGTGAATAGCAAATGATTTGAATTTAATTTTGTGGTTATCTTATTCGTCCAATTCATTGAACAATAAGTCTTGGAAAGTATCGGGGTGGGTAGGCAAATTCTAGGTTTGGTTCTGATTGTGTGTTTGTTTGATTCATTCTTCCGCACATTCATTTTATCAGGGGGAATGCTATGAAGTCATGTGTATTTATTTACCAAGGAATGTCTCGAAGCCATGTGTATCCATTTGCCAGAGAATGTCCTGTAACATTCTATACTTGGTAGCCATTGTGGATAAGGTCCGGGACGTCGGGTAAAAGTATAGTTTAGGCTAGTTAGGATAATGTAAGTTTATTTTCATACTTTATTTTTATTTTGGATTGTATAATCGGATTGAATATTATTTCTTATTTTTGTATTTTGCTTATGCGTTTGTTTGCTTTGTTTGTAAAATCTATTCATTTACAATGTCAATTTAGACGATATAAATCAATGGAGCAACCTTGCTACACGAGACCGAGGGATGCCTAGCACCTTCGCCTCCGTCAACAGAATTTTTTAATCAGAATCTCTATTCGCGGATTAGTTTACGGAGGCAAATATTTTTAAAAGGATTATCTTGGTGACTTGCAACATTGAAACTCAATGTCAAGTGGCTGATCTAATTTCAAATTTAAATCCCTTTTCGAAATAATTTTTAGTCACATTCAGATTTGAAAACACTTTTGAACCTTAAACATATATTTTTTGGTAAAAAAAAGTGCGACAACAAATATTTTTGACAAATTATTTTTGGGTCAAGATTTAAGGGACATCATATGTTTGACCATAGTTTTTTTGAAAAAAAACTTAATTTTTTAAAGAGATATGATTTTACTCATAAGTTCTAAAAATTACTAAAATTATCCATAACTTTGTATTATCATTTTATAATGAACATGTTTCATGATAAAAATTAAACTCATAAATTATAAGATCCAACTTCCTTAAAAACAATTTTACATATCAATGTAGGAGCTACCGAAGTTTGCTCAACTTACAAAGGAGCATCCAATTTTTCTATTTACATTACTTTTAACAAGTGGTATGCAACAACACTATTACATACTTGAGTCAAAGAAAAAATTTTATTAATGGGGTTAGTTGACGAATAGATATTAGTTGGGATTAATAAACGGCAGGGTACTTCTATAAAATATAAGAGTTTGTGGTAAACTTTAAATTTTTAAAAATTCTCAAAAAATAGAATTTGACTCTAAAACTAATTTTTTTCTTAAGTATTTGAGAATTTAGTTTATTTGGGTAAAATATTTGTCAAATAATGACAAATTATATGGTCAAGCACCTTTTACCAATTTTTCTTCAAATATTATTACTTGGTATTATATTTATATGAAATCTTGTGATATTACTTATCTCATATAAAATGTGTGATTGATATTATCCCAAGTTTTGAAACCAAATCACTTCTAAGAAAATTAAAGGAGCAGTTATAAGTGTAAAAAAACAAAGAGTCTTCCCTTTCTCTTCATCTACTTCATATCACCACGACTAATCATAAATTTAATCATAGAACTATGAACATAAAAAAATCAAAGAAGGAGAATGACACCAATTCTTAAGTGACAAAAGAATAAATTCATGTATATTTAAATTAATAAATTTAAAAAGTTCATTTAGCAAGATCAAGAAGACTCAAGCTGAGTTCTTCCTCCTCATTGGTAAGACCAGTTATGTCAATCACAGAATCTTCTTCTTGTTGCTTCTCGGGATGATGATTATTAAAGAAGGACAAAGGGAGTTTTTTGTGGCGGACTCCATTAACCCAACTATTTTTTAAGTTGCCCCTTATATGACATGCTAGGGCTTGGCGGGGTGAAATGAATTGCTTACAACATCTCTCCATTGATACTTGAACACACCTTGTTGTCCATTTTTTTTTTTTTTCATTTTTATGACATTTATGAATGTGTGTATGTGTGTACTAATTTTGTGTCCGTGCGTCGCACATGTATATCATGTTCAATCACTCTAACATACAATAAAGATGAATAAATTATTGAAAAATAGAATAACAATTGACTTTAATCAAAATATATATATTTTGGTCTTTGATGTCAATAATGAAAAATAAATTCAATGTCTCTTCTTTTTTCGGTAAATTAAATATAATAATTTAGGTTTGCAAGTCATTTACTTTTTTGTTATTAATATACATCATCAACCAAATATGGTATAAATTTATCAAATTTAGTCTTGGGATATCACAAATAATTCATAAAAAATAATCATACTCAAAGGTAAAAAACTATGTAATACTATGATTAATAGTACAACTAATAGTAATCTATATCTATAATCTATAATATATTAAAAGTGTGAAGGGCCTTAGAAATATTGTTTGAATTTTTTGTCCTTCACTAAAAGTCTTTACTTTAGATAAAATCGTCTTTTCACTATTTTTCCTAATATTTAAGAGTTGAAAATTAATTAAATATATTTATGATAAAACCTTTCCTTATTATAATTCATCAGAATTAATGATAACTAATATTTTTTTCATTAGTTAAAGAATTTTAAATCAATCAAAAAAGTCTATAAATCTTCATCTACATCTACATCTACATCTACAATATATTAAATCCATTAATCACTTGAAACTTTTGATGGTAAAATATATATGTGCTTACAATAAAATATATGTTTTGAACTTTTTGCACTTCATTAAAAATCTTCGTAATAGATAAAATTATCTAATTTAAATAATCAAAAGTTATACGTGCGGATAAACTAGTTAAAATAAATGAGACAGTGCTTCCTTAACTATCTAACTAACCTTCTACTCGAATATGAGTCTTTAATAACCTCCTATCTAAGGTCATGTGTTTTCTAGTGCAATCCATTACTAATACTGATTCATAGAAGTGTAAAGTCAATGATACAACAAAATATTCCTAGTATAATTTCACAAATGAAGTTTAGATATAGTAGAATGTATGAAGGACTTAACACTACCTAGTAGAGATAAGGAAATTAATTTTGTAAACCCTTGTATTAGAAAAATTACTTCAGAGTAGTTTAAAAAAGAAAATACATTAAATACTCTTTTATCTTAGAATTTCAAAAGGAAGACGCAGTTGTACGACAGTGTATATTTTTGTTATCCAAGCATATCCATTCCGATAATGAATGAAGAAGTTGTGGAGCCAAATAAGCCCCAATTTTCATTGAACAATTTATGATGAAAACATTTAAGAGGATTTGGATATGTGACAATGCTAAATATCTCAGTACCAGGCCACTATACCTTTTAGTGCTAGATGGTATGAATAGCAAAAAGGCACCAGTATACTTATTTTTTAACAAAGAATTCTAATATAAACTTATTCAACTCCTATACATCATCTTATTCCCTGTATATGTCCTTCTTCGACAGAAATTTATATTTTCTCCTTTATCATGCAACATTCTTGTATCATTCAACATCACACAAGCCATTATATTAATAAATGTGATTATCTGAAGCATAACAACTAAACTCATCACCAAAGGCTTTGATGATATTACCTAAAACCATTATAAAAGTATTGCAAAGAGCACTCTTAGGACTTTTCATTGACTTGAAAAAAAATTATCATCACAAGGGTTCGGTAATGTAGGATCTAGAATCTTCTAATTAAGCAGTTAATTTCATCACTATATATTGTATAACTTATATTCATGAAAAAATTAGAGCAATACTAACGTTGTACAATTCTCACCTGCATCTTCACCTCAATAATCACACCTTTCGCCGTTCAATCAAAACTCTCCGACAAGTCTTCCACTTTCAACGGCGACATGTGTGATCCGATTTTTTTCAACAAGAAACTCCGATCAATCGATCACTACCTGTAACACCCAGTACTTCTTTTGGTAAATCATCATAACAATTTAGAAGTCCAGAATGTTAGGACAACGACGTTAAAAAGTGGAAGAAAACATTACCGATTTGGATTTTTATGGACATGTAAATAGATACAATTAATTTCTTTTTATATATTTACTTTATGTCCTTCCCATATATTTTAAGAGTAGTTAATTTTCTTTTATATATTTCAGGATTCTTTAGTTTAATTAAATCATAATCTAAGAAAAAAAGTGAGAAAACGATTTTGTCTGTTGCAGAGTATCTTAATGAAAGGGAAAAAAACTGAATTACTTTTCTAAGATTCTTGACACTTTCAAATTTCTAAATCATAATATATACAATATTCATGCTACAAAATATTAAATTAAACTGTAAAAAAAGAATTTACATTATTAAGAATAAAATTATAAGGATAGAAAATTCAAACCGTATGTTATATGTCGATACTTTCATAGGATAGAATTTGGAGTTGTTCCATTGTAAGTAAGTAGTCGCCATCATTGTTCGTTGATTTGATCTTTGATCTCATATTTAAACCTTCTCAAAGTATATTGTACCAAGATTGCAGATCGATGATTTTATCCTTTGACATTTTTATGATTCTCAAATTGAGACTTCAACAGTATTCATTTAATTAGTTATTATAAAAAAATATCACTTTATGGTATACAAATTAACATATATAATCTCATAATTCAATTGTACAAAATTTAATCCAGAATAAATACATCAAGAACCAAAAGTACATATATCAATTCTCAACAATTGACTAACTTCGAGATTTATCAGCATGAACATCTGAAATACATATTAAACAAAGAGCAAACTGTTGCAAAAGTCTCTGATCACATGTGTTCAACATTCTTGAAGTATATATGTACCAGGATTGCAGTGTTTTGCACGTGTATTTAATATCAAAAAAAAAAATTACATATATTTATTTTATACAATATTTAAACTTTTAGTTACCAAATTATGTGATATTCGTTCACATGAACATAATTATATGAGGTAATTGATGTTTTAACTTATATAAAATAGATGTTAAATAGTTCAAATAAGGAAATAATTTATCGAATATTTGAGTTTCAGATTTTCGGCGATCAAAAATAGCCTCTTAGTAAGAATAATACGATTAAACCTAACCTTTATAAAAATGTTCCTCAAAGTCCGACCGAACATTCATATAATGATACAAGAAAAATGGCCGCCTTAGCTTTCGACGACATCATTCAAAGTCACTATTTGAAGAATCAAGCTTTGGTTGCATGGAGGGCACGGGATCATACTTGGAGGGGACGTTTTAAGTCTACCATTGATCAAACCTGAGTGTGGAAGATTGCTTGGAGCCTTGAAGACTTAAGGACTCTCGGGTTTGGACCACCTTTGTTGGTTCATGGTTTTGGTGCCCTTTATGAAAGGCATTTTGGTCACTTAGCCTTAAGGTCATTTTGAACAATTCATATTATTTTTCAACACACCAAGGCCACCCTTGGTCATTAAGGGTAGTGTAGTCTTTTTTGCCTTCTTTTGTAATGTACTATAAGTAGGATTTTTTTAGGTCTTCTCTCATTAGTTTATGAAAGATGAAATATTGAAACATTAAAAATCCTCTCTCTTGAGAGTAGAACTCTTAGTCTTAGTTAGGGCTTGGAAAAGCTAGTATTAATCTTTACTTGGAAACGGTGGATCTTGAGGTGAGTTGATTCCCTTGGCAGTCACCGTAAGAGTGTGATTTTGATTAATAAATTCATTAGGGGTTTTTGAGTTTAATACACTCTTTAATTCTTAATCTTGTAATAATTTTGGTCTCACTATCTCTCCTTTACTTTTGTTGTTGTCATCTTGTGTAGTGGACTATTTTGGGTCCTTTATTGAATCCAAAACTTGTATTATTGTTATTCATCTTGTTCCTCACGTTTTGTAGCTGTTTTTGGTGTTATATACACCATTGTATCTTGTATTCTTCTTGTTGATTGCGAATCCGAGAGTGATCTCCATCTCGGTCCTCGGATCCTTAAGATTGGGGACTGATTTGGAGTATGTTTCGTGCCTTCCGTTGTCTTTCCGTATCATTTGGTATCAAATAATGGATTGATCTTGTTTCTACAAGATCAAATCTTGGGATAGCTTACTTGAAAAATAAAAATAAAAAAATTAAAATCTGAAAATTCCAGAAAAAGAACAATTTGTCCATTGTGTTATTGTTTACTTGTCTTTATTGTCTCTAAGTGTTAGTTTTGTTCCTCACTAACACATTGAGTCTATATCTTGATTTGAGCTTGTATTTTGATGTTGTTGTTGTGAACATAAACTTGGCCCATTGTTGTTGAACATTGTTGTGGTAGACATTGTTGTTGATAAACTTGACTAGCCGTGTATTTGGTTGTTGTTATTGAAAGAGGTGTTGTTGTTGTTGTTGTTCTTGAAGTTCTTCACAACCTTCATCTCTTGTTAAAATCGAAGACACAACACTAAAGAGACTTGGCCGTTTGTTGTTGTGGATTGGAGTTGGCCGTTGGAATTGTTATTGTTCTTGAAGATTATTGTTATTGTTCTTGGTGTGGTTGTTGTTGTTCTTTAACTTCTTCACCTTCCTTAATATATTGTTAGAACATAAAGTGAATGATAGATTCTAAAAGGTGAAGGAAAGAGGTGTAAGTAATTGTTAGTCTTGAAAGACCCCCAACCACCAAAAGACTTTACATCACTTCTCAACCACTTTACCATGAAACAAGGGTCCATGTTTTAAGGAAAAGTACTACAAAAGTCAAGTCTTAAAATTTTAAATTTGAAAAAAAGGCTCCAAGACTTATTCTTCCCTACTTAGAACAAATTCCACCAATTCAAATTAAAATTGGTCAAGACTTGGGCTTTGGAAAATAAAAATTGTAGAAACTGCAACCAATATGTGGCTACCATATCATCAAGTTACTGTTCACGCATCAAATTTTGGCTCAAATTTTAGATTCTTAGTTTCATCTTATTGTTTCATTAGTTTCATGTCTTGATTTTAGAATTAATTAACAACTAGTAATCACCTACTTAGTTGTAGATTAATTATTGAATCCATTTCTTCGTGTCTTCGTTATTTGTGTGCTTTTCTCATTTTTAACTCATAGTAACTTCTTTTTTTCAAGTTCTTAAGTAAATTTTATTTTGTTTCTTGAGTCGATCAAGCTAGAATCCATTCCGGCCTCCAAGTAGAATTGACATCCTATTGACTATCGGAGTATAAGTAACTTTTAATATTTGCCGCTTCAATTGTGAGAATCACAAAGGTGAGTGTATACAAGTGTTAGTGAGAAGCTTTTACTTCTAATCTTATTTGTTCATTTTGTAGGTTCAAAAGGTGATATAAGGAGAATATGTCTTTGATAGCCAGAGATTATTGTGACTACAACATGGGAGACTATGGTTGTAGTGAAGGGTTTTATGGCTACAAAGTTGAGGAAGATTGCAGAGGCTATGAAAATAGCTATGATTAAAACTTGGGCAGATTTGAAACTTACTGTTTTGAGGGAGAAAATGAGGTGAATGAAGTGCCTAGTGCTTATGGTGACTTTGGAGATGATGTAGGACCTCATGATGGATCTTATGATGCCGTTGGGGCATGTGAGGAGTCCTACACTTATCACTTCAAACCTAGATTTGGTGTTAGATATAACCCTTTCGTTCGCAAAGCTAATGAGAGTTATGATGAGAGTATATGTGAGGAGTGTAAAGATTCATATTCTCCACCTTGTATTACTTCTTATCAAGATCGATATAGTGTGAATGGTTATACTAGCTCTAGTGGAGGTTGTTCAACGAGAAGAAGAGGGTATGCATCTCCAAAACCGAGGGGTACTCGTGTCCTTTACAATGTTGATCTAAGAAGGATTTTACACTCTGGAAAGGTGACCATTTGTGGGATACCGGGTTGCCTCGTTGTGTTAAATGATAGGTACTATAGAAACTACATCGTTCCATCCATGGTTGACTACTTGAGGTTGTTTTGCAAGCCTTTACTCATTCCATACTTCTTGGACGGGTTTAAGGTTACCGAGAGGGTCAAAGTTGTCTTCTCCTAATTTGAGTACCATAAGGAGGTGTGGTGTGATATTCTTCCATTGATATATGGTCCTGTATGCTTAGGTGTCGATTGGTTTGCATAACATAGAGTTCCAAATATGCAAAATTAGCCTAATGTTGTAAGAGACCAGTGGAGAAATCATGACATATATGCTGCCCGAGTTGCAAAGAGAAGTGAATACTTACTCCAATCCGAATGCTTATAAGAGAAAAAATATTGAGAGGAGTAAGGGTGTACAAGGTGGTAATCCGAGAGTGGAAAAAAGAGAGGTTGTGTGGAGCGAAGTGAGGGGATTATCACCAAACCATGCTAACATTGGTTGTCCTTCTATTTCTAAGGACATTTGTGTAGGTACCAACATGACAAGCGAAGGTGAACAATGACAAAAGGAAGTTTCTGGCTAAGCTTATGGAGGACCTTCACACTACGAAAAAGAAGTATCTACTCAAGAAATTCAAGGTAAAATAGCTAACTCTTACACTTTGGTGCATGAGAATGATATTCGTGTGGCTAGTAGCCTATTGAGTGTGAGTAGTAGCTTACTTACTTGTGAGTTAAATGATTCTTTGTCTCTTGTTAATGATGTACATGTTGTGAGTGTGGATACACTAGTTGATCCTATTGATGACCAAATTGACTCTTCTTGTAAGGTTAATTTATGTCCACCTAGTGTTGAAACCTATATGTTGAACGAAAGTACATCATTTTATGTAATTGGTGTTGATCAACTTACTTGTGAAAATTATCCACCACTTGAGTATGTATGTGATGTGATTAATAGAACTCAAGTGAGTGAAGTACTTGAAAATATTGGTCACCAAAATGGGAGTGAACCCGAGAGCCATTCTTGGGACAATCTTATGCTTGAAATCTCTTTGAAACATGATATTGATCTTTTAGAGAGTGATGAACGTGTTTGTTCCGAATCTGCCCAGGAAATAGATCATGCTCTCTTTAGGTATAATGTCTTGTTTGAAGATGATTTAAACACTCTTAATGAACCTAGTGGTGAGTATGGTGGTATAGCTTGCCTTGAAAGCTATAGCCGATATGCTAACCCACTATGGTGTGACAACATTCCTCCTAAAGATGGAAATTTCTTTTTGAAAGATGAGAGTACTCTTAAGGGTAAGAAATGTGTAGTCCTTCTTAAAAACCCGAGGGCAAAGGTGTCATTGACTCCTTGGGGTAATGTTCCTAAATGTACATCCTTGTTTGACACACTTGTGCCTAAATTGCATGAATTTCAACTTGTGGATGCTAAATTGTCTAGTTATTTGAAGGAAAGAATTTGTATGTGCTTAAATGCTTATTCTTTACCCGTGAATGCCTTTGCACGTGATTCTTTCCTATACTACCTCTTTGCCTATGATGACGTTTATGCTAGTTTTGGATTTAATTTATGTCGAGATAGGACGTTTGTTGGTCTATCCATGTGTGTGCGTGATAATGCTATATGGATTTTATGGGCTTTAGAACCAATTGAAACCCCCTTGGTGTGGTCTTTTGATGAGATAAAGAAGCAATGGTTTCTTATAGCTCATAAGATGAAGGAAGTTCTACTTTGTGGATTATTTGATGCCATTAGGACCTATGTAGTTTCTTTATCTCTTGGTGATTCCCGTAACCAAATTCTTTGTGCACCTTTTATTGAGATTTTAATATTTAATTCAAAAGATCCTTGGTTATATTGCAAATATGTGCAACCTTGGCATGTTGAGATGATTTGTTGTGCTAACCCTAACTCTCATGCCATGAGGAGTTTGTATTTGTTTTCCCTCACTTCGATTTTGCAAGGTTTGGATTCGAGGTCGAATTCTTTTCAAGAAGGGGAGGATGATGCAAGAATAATGGCCACCTTAGCTTTCAACGACATCATTCAAAGTCACTATTTGAAGAATCAAGATTTGGTCGTATGGAGGGCACGGGATCATACTTGGAGGTGACGTTTTGAGCCTACCATTGATTAGACCCGAGTGTGGAAGATTGCTTGGAGCCTTGAAGAGTTAAGGACTCTCGAGTTTGGACCACCTTTGTTGGTTCACAGTTTTGGTGACCTTTATGAAAGGCATTTTGGTCACTTAGCCTTAAGGCCATTTTGGACAATTCATATTATTTTCCAATACACCAAGTCCACCCTTGGTCATTAAGGGTAGTATAGTCTTTTTTGCCTTCTTTTGTAATATACTAGAAGTAGGATTTTTTTAGGTCTTCTCTCATTAGTTTATGAAAGATGAAAGATTGAAACATTAAAAATCCTCTCTCTTGAGAGTAGAACACTTAGTCTTAGTTACGGCTTGGAAAAGCTAGTATTGATCTTTGCTTGAAAATGGTGGATCTTGAGGTGAGTTGATTCCCTTGGCGGTCACCATAAGAGTGTGATTTTGATTATTACATTCTTTAGGGGTGTTTGAGTTTAATACACTCTTTAGTTCTTAATCTTGTAGTAATCTTGGTTTCACTATCTATCCTTTACTTTTGTTGTTGTTATCTTGTGTAGTGGACTGTTTTGGGTCCTTTATTGAATCTGAAACTTGTATTATTGTTATTCATCTTGTTCCTCACGTTTTTTAGCTTTTTTTGGTGTTATATACACCATTGTATCTTGTATTCTTCTTGTTGATAGCGAATCCGAGAGTGGTCTCCATCTTGGTCCTCGGATCCTTGAGATTGGGGACTGATTTGGAGTGTGTTTTGTGCCTTCCATTGTCTTTCTCATATCAATATACAATATAAAGTTAAATAGAATAGAAACTACAACAAATAATATGATAATTGAGATATTAAACCAATACAATTAAATCTAAGATTTACACAAAATTTCTTCAAAGTCCGACTGAACATTCATCCTCAATATAAATCGAAATTGATGAAATTTTTATTGATCACACCTTAAAAGCTAATCGAAAAAGTAATAAGAATATTTGTGCCACCAAATTTAGGTCAGATCAAGTCTATTTAACAGTCCGTAGTATAAATAAGATATATTATATTTTGAACCCAAAAAATGGGTACACTTTCAGTGTAATTTGATAATGTAACATCTTCAAGCTATAATAGTACTCTTTCCTCGTAAATAAAAAAGTAGTTACCTCTTTGTTTAACACTAAGGTACTAAGATCAAAGTTCAAGAATTACAATGAGATCACAAAATAGAAATAGATAATTTGCTTTTATCCAATTAATTTCTACAACGGATGATTGAAAGAAAAAATAAATTCACTTTATCATACAATCAAATTTACCAAATTTTATTAAAAAAGAAAATACATCAAGAATGAAAAGTAAAATTGTGAAAAAGAGGTTACCTACCTTCGCTTTAAAATTCACATATATAAATCCTACCGTACAATCAAAGTACAATTTTTTTTTTTTAAAATAAATACGTCAAGAATCAAAAATAAAAGTTTGTGAAAAAGTGGTTACCTATGTTCCCTTTGAAATTTTAGGCAGAAGTCATATGTAGAAGAATATTTGTAATTAGAATTCTATACCTGATTGGATTTCCATCCCAACGTGTAGTAGGACACGTTAGAAAAGAAAAATCTTGCACGTATTCTACGAGGAATATAATTATTATAGTCAATATTTAATATTATAATAATTTGAGAAAAAAAGGGTAAAAAGACAATTTTATTTAAAGGAGAGTATTTTAATGAAGGGCAAAAAGTTCTATTCACTTTTCTAAGGGTTTTCACACTTTTAACATTATATATATATATATATATATATATATATATATATATATATATAT
>NC_061112.1:107200599-107243599 GCF_002878395.1 Capsicum annuum | reverse complement strand
GAGAGAGAGAGAGAGAGAGAGAGAGAGAAGATATCATTTTCCTCCGAAATTTGTCCGCTCAACTTACTTCGGGCTTTGAACTGTAGGTGACCAAAGAGTTTTAAAATAAGGTGTAGGTGACACTAGTCTTAATAATTGAGTGGAGGTGACAATTACTTTATTATGGATTAAGAAAGTTTGCTAAGTGAGAATAGCCCAAAAGTTTTAAAATTTACATTTTGATCCAAATATTTACCTAATATAATTGAAAACGGAGGGATAAAAAGGCGCCTTTCTTTCTCTTCTCATCCATTGTTGTTTTCTCTCTCTTAGCGATTTTTGTTGTTCACTGTTGCTGCTGCTTTATTCATCATCTTCTGCTTCATTATCATCATTTTCTACTTCATTATCATTTTCATCTTCTTCTTGACCATTGTCGTTATTGTTGTTACCGCTACTATTGCTATTTGACCAATTTCTTAAGTCAAATTTTATTTCGTACATCACTTTCCACTTCGGCATTACTTCATAGGAAACTTTGGTAAGTCAAATTATGATTTTTAGTTGAATTTTTCATATGGGTAATTGCTATTGTGTTGTTTTTCCAATAAGAATAGAACCCGATCATGAATCCAACATAAGAGCGATCTGTTTAAACAGATAAATCATTTGTTGCGACAGATGACATCTGTTTCAACGGAAGCCTAATATGTTGGATTCATGTTTATGGTTCTATAGGCCGTAACATGAATTGAAAAAATGGTTCATCTGTCGTAACAAATGATTTATCTGTTTAAACAGATTAGTTATTTGGTGCAAAGTGATAAATATCTGTTGCAGTAGATTATTAACCTGTTACAATAGAACCTGGACTCGATTACAACAAACATGTTGTCTGTAGCGACAGGGTAAATATCTGTTGCAACAGATTATTAACCTGTTGCAATAGAATTTGAACTCGATTCCAACAGACGATAAATATCTGGTGCAACATATTAGTAATCTGTTGTGATAGAACCTGAGCTCGATTTCAACAGATCCTCGTATGTTGTAATAGGTAAGTCATCTGTCGCAATAGGTTAATTATTTGTTACAACATGTCACTCATCTGTTGGAATTGCTTCAAAGGTGCCTTAGTACTGTAACATCAATCCCAAAGATATATAGTCTGTTGCAACATATGATTCACCTGTTACAACAGATGAATCATCTGTTAAAATAAGCTTCAGCAGCGTAACATGAATCCCAACAGGTAAGTAATTTGTTGCGATTGATTACACATCTATTGGGATTCATTTATGGCACTATGAAATCACTATTAACTTTTTTAATAAATGACTTTATTTAGGTACCACTAATGGAGGGATCAATAATAATAGGGGTGGATTGTCATGGTCAATGGATCGAGAAAAGCAATCGATATGTATGGCATTGGAACGAGGGTGGAATGCAAGAGATGATAGCTGTGATAGTCCACAGTTATTGTGGACTGAATTGTCAATCAGAAGAACTCGTCATCATCTATATGCGTAACTCCTTTGAAAATCAGAGGGTACGACCTTTTAAGATAACCGATCAGGTTCGGTTGCGTGCTTATCTTAGTGATTCATCCAGGCTGGTGTTAAGACATGGTTGAAAAGATGAGAAATAATGAAAACCAGAACGTAGAAGAAAAAGAACAACAAGATAACTTTGATGATAGGTTGGATGATCTAGACATGAATGTTCCAGATGATGATCAAACACCTACGCTCATTGATAGTACTATGTGCAGTTCTTCACAATCGGCACAGTCTGGAAATCTTCAAGACAATGGGACTGACTTTTTTATTGGAATGTCATTCAAGTACCAGAATGAACTATCTGCCACTTTGTTTATTTCCTGCTTGAAAAAAGATTTCAGAATAAAGAAAGTGATTAATTCGAGCAGTGTCTTTTGTTTAAAATGTGCTAATTCAAACTGCAAGTTGTGGTTGAGAGCTGTGAATTATGCAAGTTCTGATAGATTCGTCATTCATAAATATGAAAAGCATTACACATGTGGTTTAGAGCATATCTCGGGCCAAAATCCTCACGCCACGATGAAGGTCCTTGGTGAATATTTCAGGAGTAGTTTCCCCAATGGCAAAGGCCCTTCAACAAGGGTTATATCCAATCAACTCCTTACAGAATTGGGTATCCTGGTTAGTTATTGGAAGATATATATGGCCATAGAGGTTGCCAAGGACTTGGTTAGGGGTACACACAAGCATGGGTATGCAGTCTTGGATGCCTATAGTTACATGATTGAGTCAACAAATCCCAAAAGTAAGACGACATTGCATCTTGATGAAAACGGAAGGTTCAAGTATTTTTTTTGTATCATATGGAGCTTGGATTCAAGGTTTTTGACATTTGAGAAAAGGCATAGACGTTGACGGTACCTTCTTGAGGAGCAGGTATAATGGAGTTCTGCTCCAGGCAGTGGTGCAGGATGCGAAGAATCACATCTTTCCTATCTCTTTTTATGTAGCAGACAAGGAATGTGATACCTCTTATGAATTTTTTTTTGAAAAACTGTGAAGCTACATCGAAGGTACTGAAGAGTTGTGTTTGTATTGGTATGCATCCAAGTATTCCAAAGATGGGTTCACGTTTCTTCACTTTAGCTTACTTTGGTTGTTGCATCAGGCATCTTAGAGAGAACATTCGGACCAACTATCACAACGAAAGGGTCCTGACGCTTTTTTATAGACCAACTAAAACATATAGTAGAGAGGAGTTTTTAGACCATTTCAATCAAATAACGAATGTAAATCCCAAGGTAGCAGAGTTTCTCGTACATGTCAGTTTCGAGAGATAAAGCCGAGCATTCTCTTCGACAGATAGGTACATTCTTATCGATTTAACGTCTTGTTTGAGTTACAAATTTAGTATGATGTCGTACTAAGTGATTGTGATTCTTTTGTATAGGTAAAATATTATGACATCAAACATAGCTGAATCGGTGAATTCATTATTTGGCGACGAAAGAAAATTTCCCATCAAGGCTATGTTTGAAAAAATAAGCAAGAAGTATGGCCAATTTTTTAACGAAAGGTGTGTGCAATTCAAGTGCCTAAAAAAGAACCCGATTTGTTCTTGAAATTGAAAAAATAATATCAACGAACGCCAGTTTGGGGAATAGGTTATTATCTCAAAAAATAGCAGATTACAAATTTAGTATCACCGCTCATGGTGATGTTGCCACGGTCGATATTCAAATAAAATCTTGTACGTGCAGAGTTTTTGACTTGGACAAAATACCCTGTCCACATGCTATGACAGTGCTTCGAGCTCAATACAGTCATAAATATGGAGTTGAAGTTTTTGAGCATTCCTCTCAATATTATTCTGTGGAAAAATATGAAATGGCATATAGTGGGCATATTACTCCGGTGCCTCCCGAAGAATCTTGGGTTGTTCCTACAGAGCTTATGGGAAGATTAATACATCCTCCATATATTGACCTAAGAACTATCAAACCGGGAAGAAATCCATATAAGAGGAGGTGTGGAGTTGGAGAATCATTTTCATCAAGAAGAAACAAGTTCTTTGTATGTAAGCGTGCTGGCCACAAAAGAACTACATGCCTGGATTGTAATCCACCATGAGCATTGTAATTGCAAAAAATTTTGTTGTTGTTTGTGGTGTACTTTTATATATTTAAATCATTATTGTGAACGTAATGTTATCATTTATTATATTTAAAATATCCTTTTTAATAACTTGTGCATCAATAAAAAGAGGCAAAACATGAACTAAACAATACAGTAGACCACAAGTATTTTCAACAGATTATCCATCTGTGGCAACAGATGGACATTAGCTGGAAGAACATAACACAGTTCCATAAAACTGGAATGTTTTGCTCTAACAGATGATAAATCTGTCGCAACAGATGGATAATATGTTGATAGAAACCCAACAGATGACCAATCTATTCGAACACATGGCCAATCTGTTGAAAGAACTCAAAAGCTAAAATTGCAATTGCTACTGGATTCAAAATTGCTCCTTACTTCCAATCGTCGACATGTTAACATATATGTTTAGAAGAAGAAATAGACAGAATTAAAAATTGAATAAGAATTAAAAAGCCAAAGTCAACTAAAAATAAATTTTTCATTAAATAAAAAATAAAATATATTAGTTATATATCTGATATAGAAAAATTAAAATACATACGCTAAAAGAAAAATATATTCTAATTATTATTATTATTATCATCATCATTATAATTAATGTCAGCCGACCAATCAACTCGCAGCAGGGCCCTCATCAGCCTCTGTATCTCTCTCTGAACATCATCGCTCTCACGGAGACCAACTCCCTCTGCAGGTCATTAACCTGTCTCTGAAGTTTCCGTACTATGTCTCATAGAATAGCAATGTCCCAAACAGGATCAACCATAACTAGAACACACATGAATTGACAAATGTAAAGAAAAGAGTCTAAATGTAATACAATGTATACTACAAACTGGTAGATTTACACCATAAAAAAACTTACCTCAACGATAAAGGAATATGATCTTTGAAGAGAAGTGGTTTAAGATGTCACGCATAAATAAAAATGCAAGAAATAAATAAAGTTTAGCAGAATGAAGATTAAGGAGGGACCTTTTATAGAGGATTAAATCTGGATATGTAAGGACAAAAGGCACGTTTGTTAAGCTCCATTGTATTAATTACATTCAAACTGGTGGTATTTTATTTTCTATGATAAGTCATGACTTTTTCTTTTACATTAATCCTTCTCACCATTTCAAAATGGTTTTGAGACGTGATAACAAATGTTATTATTGATCTGTTGCAACAGATCATCCATCTGTCGCAATAAATTTACCATCTGTTGTAATAGATTATCTGTATGTACAATAGATAAGACATCTGTTGCAACATATATATGAACTATTGTGATAGATGGACCATCTTTTAGAGATGTTTTGATTTCTTCTAACAGCTGATTCATCAGTTACAATAGATGAAGAATTTGATTCATCAGTTGTTTTAAATATCTTTGATAAAAAGTCACCACTACCTCTTTTTTAATAGTCATCACATACATGTAGATGAATAAACAATGTCTGGTCTGTCGCAACAAATTTACCTGCTATTGCAACATATGGATTATCTGTTGTGATAGATGGACCATATGTTAGAGGAGATATTTTGATTTTTTCCAATAGCTGATTCATCAGTTGCAACAAATAGAGATTTTGGTTTATCAACTATTTTTAATGCGTTAGATAAAAAGTCACAACTCTTCACCTCTTTTCAATAGTCATCATATGAGTGCAGATCAATAAACAATGTCTAGTCTGTCACAACAAATTTATAATCTTTTGCAACATATGGATTATCTATTGCGACAGATGGACCAAATGTTGGAGGAGATGTTTTGATTTCTTCCAATAGCTGATTCATCAGTTCCAACAGATGGAGATTTTGATGCATCAACTCTTTTGAATGTGTTAAGATAAAAATGTCATGACTCTTCACACCTCTTTTTTAATAGTCATCACATGCGTGTAGATAAATAAAAAACACTATCTTGATGGGGTAGGAAGAATAAGGTGCGTGCAATGGATCCACTTTCATGCATGGGAGTTATGTATTATTCATCAGGCTACCACGACAGACACACATAAAGTTCAATGATTTTGTGAATGTAATTTTTTGAACGATTAGACACTGATCCTTCAAACAAGATCCTGCATTGTATAGTTTAGTTTGATAGGTGCAAATTGATAAGGCTGAAGGGTTTCATAACAGTGGTTTCGATACCCTATTACAATTTAATGACGTTCTATACTCATGTTTTAGTGTCAAGTTTGGGGAAGGGTTCAAGTTTTTGGCGGCAGTGTAAATATCCAATAGTGATTGGACCGGTTTTAATAGTGCAATAGACTTCTTGAAAGGCCTCCTAAGCCTCGCACTACAAAAAATAATAACGGACCAAACAGAAATTCCCCTGGTCTAAATTTATATAGATAGATTGCTGGAGGAGACTTTCAAATAGTAGAAGGTGCTTGGGAGAATACCTATGCGGGAAAGAGGAGGTGGAGAAGGCCATATATCATCTCAGACCTTATTTAAGAGGAAACACAGGGGAGCAAACAAGGAAATTCTAGCGAATTTGGACAATGAAATTGACATGAGAAATGAAAAAATTGGATGAGCCTCAAATATGGAAGTTTATCCAAATATAAAAATCCATCAGTCGTTGAAAAAAAAGAAGAATGGTCAACATGACTAGAGCTGGACACTTTGCTTGAGAATGCAACTAGCGAGCATGGCCTCAATGAAGACTCTCACAAAGTACAGGACCAGAACTCTAAGGAAGAAGTTTCGTGAGAATAGGAAATTGATACGATTGTCGATCAAAATTGAAGCCTGAGCCAACAACTCCTGAATTAAAAATAAGGAAAGCCAAGGCGTCAATTTCTAAAGTCTAACTTACATGCCATGCCTTCTGTTTGTGGCTATGATCAGGTCAATGGGAGTAAACAAAAAGGTCTAAAGTTGGGCCAAAATCCCATGCCTTTTTATTTCCACTGCCTTTGACCTGACCAGAGCCATGAACAGGAGGCATGGGATACAAGTTTAACTTGAGAAAATACCACCTTGGCTTGATCCTAAATTTTTAATTCAGGAGTAGTTAGTTCAGGTTTTAATTCTGACCGACAATCTTACCACCTTCTGTGCTTGTGAAGCTGCTTCCTTAGAGTTCTGGTCCTGTATTTTGTGGGTCTTCATTGAGGCCACACTCGCTAGTTGTAGTCTCTAGCAAAGTGACCAACTCAAGTCCTCTTGACCATTCTTTTTTTTCTTTAACGACTGATGGATTTTCATTTTTGGATACACTTTCACATTCACAATTCATCCATTTTTTTTTCATTTTTCATGTCAATTTCATCAACCAATTTCACTACACTTTCCTTCCTACCCTGTGTTTCCTCTTAACAAGGTCTGAGATGATACATGGCCTTCTCAACCTACCCCTTCCCGTATAGGTATTCTCCCAAGCACCTACTTTTATATAATAGTCTCTTCTAATAACCCATCCATATAAATTTGGACCAGGAAAATTTCTATTGGTTCCATCATTGTTTTCTGTAGTACGAGGCTTTGGAGGCCTTTCAAGAAGTCCATTAAGCCATTAAAACCGGTCCATCACTACTGGATATTTACACTGCCACCAAAAACTTGAACCCTTTCCCAAAATTGACACAAAAACATGAGCATAGATGGTTATTAAATTATAACAGGGTATCTACACCACCTACTGGGTCCCTCAGCCTTATTAGTTTGAACCTAACAATCTTAATTGTAAAATGCCATATCTTGTTTAAAGAATTAATGCCTAATAGGTAAAGAACAAATATTTACAAAATCATTGTACTGGATGTTTTTTTTCCCGATAGGTTGATCAATAATACATAACTCTCACATATGAAGTGGTTCCACCTGCAAGTAAATTATTCCTCCAAACCCATCTTTATTCTATCTTTTAATGCTGGTCAGGCAAAAATAGATCCAGTTTCACTTCTTTTTATCTATAAATAAGAGAAATACATTTGATGTCAAACAAGAGAAGGACAAAAAGAACATTGCAAAAAGGTAACACAAAATTTAGTAAATTAATAGATGACCAATTTGATGCAATAGATTACCTATCCGTTCAATCGATGAGGCATCTGTTGCAACAGATGGATGACATATTGCAACAGATGGGTCATCTGTTGGAATAAATCAAACCAGCCTTGCTATTGGTTTGATTTCTTCAAACAGTTGCTCCGTTTGTAGAAAAGGGTAACACAAAATTGAGTGAATCAATAGCTGACCAATCTGATACAATAGATTACCCATCCGTTCAACCGATGAGGCATTTTGCAATAGATATAAAAAAATGGTTCATTCATTCAAGACTTAAAAGTCACCTTTCCTTCAATTTTCTCAATAAATAGGAAACTGATAATGGGTAAGTCATTAATAGCAACAGATGTAAATATCTAAGTTAAATAACATACAAAGAAGAAGACAAGATGAAAAGAGAAATAATGAACCATACCTATAATGTAAAAAAAGCAAAGAGATCAGAACATCCAGTTCAGTCGAGAAAACATATTGATCTATTGAGATCCGAAAGGATCCTTATCCAAAAGAAGAGCGAAAAAAGAGGAAAAAAAAAGAGAGTTGAGAATAAAGAATAGTGATAGATGAGTTGAGTCTTACTTTATGGCTGGAGGAGAGTATTCTTCTAGATATTAGTTTTAAATATTCATTAATAACTTTTGACTTTTGAGGGGCACGAGA
Organism: Capsicum annuum; assembly: GCF_002878395.1. NCBI lineage: Eukaryota > Viridiplantae > Streptophyta > Magnoliopsida > Solanales > Solanaceae > Capsicum > Capsicum annuum. The sequence goes on along the minus strand of NC_061112.1, from coordinate 107,235,281 downwards.
AGGTGGTGACATTGAAAAGATCAGATAAGACTACTCACTTATCCAAGTAATATTTTTTACCGCCTTAGTATTTTAACTTTTTTTTTTATCTCAGACAGGAAATACCTAAATGGCTTTTAAAAAAGAGTTTTAAAACATCTAAGTGCAATAGATAACAATTTTTGTTTTAAAATTCCCAAATTTTGGTCATCTATCACAACAGATGACTTAATCTGTTTGATAATATACAATAGATGCGTAATATGTTGCAATAGATGACTTAATCTGTTTGATTAAATCCAACAGAATAGGCATCTGTTGCAATAGGTTGAACATTTATTTTTATACAATTTCAATTGATTTCACATTTTAGACTAATACCTTAATTGATTAATCTAGGACCAGGGGTGAGTTCTCATAGGTTCAACTACAACTTCAATTGAGTCTTTTAGCAATTGAATGATGGGACGGTATTGCATTCCTCCTGACCAGAGTTTTCGATCGATCACTCTGAGTTAAACCAATTCTTTTTACCTCATATGTTAGACTAATACCTTAATTGATTAATATAGGACCGGGGGTGAGTTCTTATAGGGTCAACTACAACTTCAATTGAGTCTTTTGGCAATTGCATATGAAACGATATTGCATTCCTCCCAACCAGAGTCATCGATCGATCACTCTAGGCTAAGGCAATTATTATTACCTCATATGTTAGACTAATAGCTTAATTGATTAATCTAGGACTAGGGGTGAGTTCTCATAGTGTCAACTACAATAGATGGCAGCACCTATTTGATAATTTATAATAGATAGGTAATCTATTGCGACATATGACTCAATCCATTTGATAATTTACAAAAGATGGGTAATCTATCAGAATAGATAACTTATTCTGTTTGATTATTTACAATAGATGCGTAATATGTTGCAACAAATGACTTAATCTGTTTGATTAAATCCAACAGAACAGACATCTATTGCAATAGGTTAAACATTTATTTTTATACAATTTCAATTGACTTCACATGTTAGACTAATACCTTAATTGATTAATCTAGGACCAGGGGTGAGTTCTCATAGGGTCAACTACAATTTTAATTGAGTCTTTTAGTAATTAAATAATAAGACGGTATTGTGTTTCTCTCGATCAAAGTCGTCGATTGATCACTCTAAGCTGAATCAATTCTTATTACCTCATATGTTTGACTAATACCTTAATTGATTAATCTAGGACCAGGGGTGATTTCTCATAGGGTCAACTACAACTTTAATTGAGTCTTTTGGCAATTGCATATACGGTATTGTGTTTCTCTTGACCAAAGTCATCGATCGATCACTCTGAGTTGAACCAATTCTTACGACCTCATATGTTCAACTAATACCTTAATTGATTTATCTAGGAATAGGGGTGAGTTCTCATAGTGTCAACTATAATAGATGGCAACACTTATTTGATAATTTACAACAAATGGGTAATCTATTATGATATATGACTCAATCCATTTGATAATTTACAATAGATGGGTAATCTGTCACAACAAATGACATAATCTGTTTGATTATTTACTATAGATGAATAATCTATTGCAACAAATGACTTAATCTGTTTGATTAAATCCAATAGAACAAACATATGTTGCAACAGGTTGAACATTTGTTTTTATACAATTTCAATTAATTTCACATATTAGACTAATAACTTTATTGATTAATCTAGGACCAGGGGTGAGTTCTCATAGGGTCAACTATAACTTCAATTGAGTCTTTCATAAATTGCATGATAAGACGGTATTGCGTTCCTCCTGACCAGAGTTATCGATCGATCACTCTGAGATGAACCGATTCATATTACCTAATATGTTAGACTAATACCTTAATTGATTAATCTAGGACCAGAGGTGAGTTCACATAGGGTCAACTACAACTTTAATTGAGTCTTTTGGAAAATACATGATGAGACGTATTGTGTTCTCCTAACCAGAGTCATCGATCGATCACTCTGCATTGAACATATTCTTACTACCTCATATTTTAGACTAATACCTTAATTGGTTAATCTAGGACCAGGGGTGAGTTCTCATAGGGTCAACTATAACAGATGGCAATGCCTATTTGATAATTTACATCATATGGGTAATCTGTTGCGACATATGACTCAATCCATTTGATAATTTACAATAGATGGGTAATCTATCACAATAGATGACTTAATCTGTTTGATAATTTATAATAGATGCGTAATATATTACAATAGATGACTGAATTTGTTTGATTAAATACAACAGAAAAGATATCTGTTGCAACAGGTTGAACATTTGTTTTTATACAATTTCAATTAATTTCATATGTTAGACTAATACCTTAATTGATTAATATAGGACCAGGGGTGAGTTATTATAGGTTCAACTACAACTTTAATTGAGTCTTTTAGCAATTGCATATGAGACGGTATTGTGTTCCTCCCGGCCAAAGTCGTTGATCGATCACTCTGAGATGAACCAATTCTTATTACCTCATAAGTTCAAGAAATACCTTAATTGATTAATCTAAGACTAGGGGTGAGTTCTCATAGGGTGAACTACAACAGATGGCAATACCTATTTGATAATTTATAACAGATGGGTAATCTGTTGTGACATATGACAATCCATTTGATAATTTACAACAGATAGGTATTCTGTCCCAACAGATTACTTAATCTGTTTGATAATTTATAAAGATATGTATCTGATACAACAGGTTGAACATTTATTTTTATAAAATTTTAATTGAGTTTATATACCTAAATTGATTAATCTAGGACCAGGGGTAAGAGTTCATAGGGCCAACTACAACTTCAATTGAGTCTTTTGACAATTGCATGATGAAAGGGTTAAAAATTACGCATATCTTTTATAATTTTAAAAAGTAATTAAGATCAATTTGGACCAAATTAACATTTTTAAAACTTGTCATTCTTTTCCAAAATACAAATCAACCCATACAAATCATCCATTTGCGAGAAAAATGTTTCATCATTTCAAATCTCGAGTTCTCGCTCTTTTCTCTTTCTTTCTCACTCAATTATACAGTACATACAATAGCTACTCAACAAATTGCTCTATCCTTCACAACAGATTGATTTTCTTCTTATTTTCGACCACATAGTGTTATTTTTTACTTCATTCTTGCTTGTATCAGTCGTTTTCTCTATCTTCATAGGTAACAGAGTCTGAGAAGAGTTCTATATTTGTTATTTTTTTTATAAAAAATAAGGACTTTTAAGTTAATGATGAAAAAGAAAACTTTTAGTTGTATTATCTTTGAGAATGAGTTTACAATTTTGAGTTTTGATGGTAAAATCGTATGAAGAACTCAAGAAAATCCTAATTTCTATCGCAGTGTTCCGTTAACTATCGTGGTATTGTTGGATGGTGTTTGTGGTGTTTGTGGTGGTGGTGGTGGTCGTCTTCGTCATTGTGGTGGCTCTGGTGGTGGCTCCTGGTGGCATTAGTTGGTGGTGTTTGTGGTGGTATTGGTTGATAGTGTTTATGGTGGCTATCGGTGTGTGGGTATTCGTGGTGTTTGTGGCATTAGTTGGTGGTGTTTGTGGTGGTGGCGGATGTTGGTGTGTCGCTATTGGTGGTGTTTGTAATGTATTTTTTATATTTATGCATATATTAATTGTAATGTAAATTTTGTTTTTCTGTTGTTTATGTAGGTAAAACATGTCTCCCAAAATAAAAGAAAGTGAAAGTGGATCAACGTCTGACCACCTAAAAAAAGGCTACAGTACAGAGGGATTTAGATGAGCTTCCAGAATAATCTCAGTCAGGAAAAAGTAAAGCTGAGGAGAGATATGAAAATAATGTTGAGGGAGGTGGACAAGGATCTGTAGATGGTGATAAGGAAAACAAATATGAGAAAGAGGAGGAATTAGAGAGTGAGAAAGAGAAAGAGGATAATCATCAACATAATGATAATGGATCACCAATTGGGAGTGAATTAATATCGATATCCCAGCATAATCCTATCAAAACTTTTAGTATTGACAAGTTTCAAGTTATGATGCCGATAAATGAACAAAAAGCAGAAGAACTAACTAGTAAAATTGTACTTAAATGTCATATCGGGAGTAAATTTATTTATTTTAGAAAAATTATGAAGGATGAAAACATAGATGAACTTTGTAAGAAGAGCTGCTTTGGACGCTTTCTTGAACTGCCTGAGTCCCTTGCCGACTTCCATATGAGGATGGTATATGGTCTTCTCAAGTACAGGATCAAGTACGTGGGGGATGATGTAGATTCGAAGGAGGAGGGCAAAAATATGGATGAAAGCTGGATCAACTATTGTGCCATGCCGGTTTGTTTTGGCTTGCAAGAGTTTTCCATATGATGGGATTGAGATGCCATCATCTACAAGAACCTATCACCAAGGGAACACCCCGCAAAAGATCCAAGCAAGAAAATATAAGGAAAAAATATATGGGTTGTTTGACATTGCTCGGCGTAGCTACAAAGCATCAAATTTATTGATGGATCTCATGGATAAAACCATACTAAAGCAGTACAGGGAGAAATTGTGCTTAGTTTAGTTTACCCATTCGGTTATATTATCAAGAGACGTCAACAAGGTCATATAAGATGATTTGTTGGCGCGTGCTTAGGATTTTGATAAAGTCAAAAATTATTCCTAGGGATATGACAACTTCTACTTGACTGTCCAATTTTTACTGACAAAGCTATCCTCAAGAACGACCACATTATTTGGCTTTCCTTGGGCATTCATTGTAAAATTAAGCACTATTTTTATTTTACTCATCCATTAATTTATATTGAATATAGTTATTATGACTTTTTCTGCTTGCTTCCTGTTTACATTTTTTAGGCTTAGGCATTTGAAGCCATTCCTTCCCTCCGAAAGCAGGTAATGGATTACCCAGATGAGGTTTCTCATCCAAGGATGTTTAGGTGGTTAGCTGCAAAGAATAACCCAAAAATTAAGGAGGCTAATCTCTTTAACCCTCCAAATAATGCAGTACATCTTCTTCAAGTAAAATAATTTTACTCAATGAAAAGAAAGATAATTTATAGATGTTATATCTGGTGTAATAGATATTATATCTGATGCACCAGATGGGACATCTGTTGCGACAGATTGCCCATCCTGTGCCAACCAATTCAATAGATGGATAATCTGTTGCGACAGATGATTGATATCTTGAATCAAATTACCCATCTATTGCTTTGGTTCTCTGAACCCGATTGGAGCAACATCATAAGAAGAGCAGTTAGGCAAGGTTAGCCTAATGTTGAGGCTCTTCATGACCAACCTACTAAGGCATATTTAGGTGCTTCTTCTGGTGGAGTTGTTAGTATTGGTGGTAGGGATGCTGATGATACTACCACTCATGATGATGATGAGCATGTTGATTCTTAATAAAAAATAAATATGTTTGAAAACACCTCTTTTCACCCTTACACAGGTCCCTTTCATCCCTCTTCACCCTCGTGTTCTCGTTACTAATGCGAAGAGTACAAGGAAAGCCAGGATAAACTCTTTGAAAAAGTAAAGGTTATTTTTAAAGCTATTGAGGAATTCAAATCTAAGAGGGGTGTCATTCCATCCAAGAAGGTGAGGGAGCCATACACTCCTACAGTGTTAGTTAGGAGGAAGAAAAGAGCAATAACCGACGTACTCTCTTGTCGAAAATAAAAAATAATTACAAATCCTCCTTCTCCAAAAGATATTGAAGTTCAAGGGTAATTCAAGAAGGTGGACATATATGTGGAACTTGGTGCCAAAGAGAAGAGGGATATGCGACAGGCCAAGAATTCCAAGCCAGGCATACCAGATTACCCCAAGCCTCCCCTTCCTCCCTAAGACTTCTAGACTATGATAGATATACGTATGTGGTATGAGGACAAGTCAAGTTTACTTTTCCTATTTTATCCTTCTAATCTACCCCATGAAGAAGAAGTTATGCAACAGATGTGAAATCTATTGCAACAGCTGGGTATTCTGGTGAGACTGGTAGTGGTTCTATTGCAACTTACTATCCATCTGTTGTATAAGTTGCATTGAATTATTGATTCAGAGAACCCTACAAAATAGATGGACCATCTTTACAATTACTAACCTATTCAAAAATTGAATTCTTATATCATAGCATGTTGACAAAATTCTCTACCTCATGAGGAAAAGACAATTAACGTACCCGGAAGCTTATGACACTGCCGATAGGATAATGGACCTCGACTTCTTCTAGAACCTCAAGGATAAGTACAATAAAATCAATTCTAATGCGTCATCCTGTGGCGCGGGACTTGATTTCTTAGTTTCTATGTTGGACTTGGATGAAGAAGAAATGATAAAATATGTTAGAGGGGAGAGGCCAAATCCACACAACAAGAGCTGGACCGAGCCAAAGAGGATTCTTGAAGTCATTAGCGTTAATAACATACATTATCGGTCTATTGAGATACTACTCGAGGAGGGAAAGATCAAAGTTTATGATCGCATTGAACCTTCCATCGACGAGGTCGATCTTTTTCTGCTCGTGTAGCCACTAATGGAGCTGTTGCCCATCTTGTTGAGAGAGAGTAAACTGATGAATCATTTGCCAATGAAAGTGTTGATGAAGAAAACATGGGATTTTAAAGGTCTAAACAAGGGCATGTCCTTTCTAAAAAATAAAACCGGTTATGTGTGTGGCTCACACGCTCTTGCACACATCGAATGTTTGCTGACCGGCACAGAAATAGTCGAGCCAATGACCTTTCTGTGCGACAACATTGTGGCAAACCTGCAAGAGGTCTGGGCTTATGGAGTACTAACAGGATGCTTGGAGCCTACGTATATAGAAGAGCTTGTGAAATAATTTTTTTTTATTTCAAGTCACACTTCACTTTACTTTAAATTATATGAACATGTAGTGGCAATAGTTTTTTTCTGATGAAAGTTGAGTTTTTTATAATGCAATAGATTGTCAATCTGTTGTAAAATATATTCTATTTGTTCTGGTAGATAGTTTATCTGTTGCAATAGGTTGGTCATCTGTTGCATTATGCCGATATTATTTCTATCTAATCTAAGTCTAATATGTTACAACAGTGGGAAGATGACCTGTTTGATAATTTCCAACAAATGACGTAAATTTTACAACATATGCCTAAATCTGTTTGATATTTTGCAACAATTACACTTGAATATCTATGTGCTCAACAACACTAAACTAGTAGCAAATACACCACCATGAAAATTTCAGCAATTAGGCTTGAATATCCATGTGCCCAACAACACCAAACCAGTAGCAATAACGACAACAATGTAGTATCTTCTTGGTCAATTTTGTTTCGTTTTAGAGGCTTTGACTTTGTTCAACAAATCCTGGATTACGCGATTTTCTTGTGAAGGGTGTCGTTCTTCATAACCATCAAAGTAATCGCATCCACTCAATGTTTATAAAACTAAGAACACAATTACAAAATAATTATAAATCAATATTAATCAACTAATTAAATAAAAAAATATTACCTTTGAACTCTTACAAGTCAAAAACCTATGACCTAAATTTTGTTGAGTCCAAGAAGTCTTCAATAGAGCTTCATGACCGCACTTACAATATTGAAAATTGTTATCACAAAAAACGGTGAAAGATGCGCTCGACATTGTCAAGCTCAGTTTAAAAAAATGAAAAAAGATGAAGAAAAGAAATATCAAATGCAAATAATTTGAAGAATTTGGATAGATAAAAAAAAGATGACGACGATGAAGAAGAATTGGGAATTTAGGGTTAAATTTTAGGAAGAAGATGAATATATAAGACATTGGGGAAAAAATGACCGTTAGGGGCCAAATCAGACAGCAAGTCAGCAAAAAGTGCCAACCTGATACATTTGATGCCTATTTTATTTTATGTATTTAAAATGAACACTGTCTATTTGATGCCTATTTTATTTTAGGCGTTTGAACTGAACACTGTCGATGGGTTCTGCCTTTTTTATTTCAATTCACTTTCCCTTACATTACATGTAGTGACAACTTTTTATGTCCAATGAAAGTTGAATTTTTATAATGCAAAAGATTCTCTATCAATTGTTACAGATATTCCACTTGTTCTAACATATAGTTTATCTGTTGCAATAGGTTGGTCATCTGTTGCATTATGTCAGTGTTTCTATCTATCTGTTACAGCAGTGGGAAGACCTATTTGATAAATTCCAACAGATTACCTACCTGTTACAACATATGTCTAAATCTATTAGATATTTTCCAATAAATATGTTGTCTGTTGCAACAGATACATTATCAGTTGCAATATTTGAATAATATTCCATTTCAATTAATAAGTTCAAATCTAAGGAAAAAATAAAATTCATAGATAAAATAAAATAAATCAAAGTCTTAAGAAATTAGCTGAAATAAATCAACGAATACATGAAATGTAAAAATAATTATTATGGGTACAGATCTCAACAAATACATCAACAATTTAAGTATTGATGCCAAGGATGATTCCTAAGGAGGGGTGAGGTTATTACTTTTATAGAATCAAGATATAAATACCTACTCAATATGAAAAAGTTGTTCTTCATCCGGTGCTATGGAATTCGGCTTTGCTCATCGTGGATCTTTATTGTCGCTTACGCATGGTTTCTGCGCTTTTTGTTCTCCATATTTCCATAAAAAGAGTAGCATATTATCAATGTTATTCAGCAGTGGCTTCTATATCCACCTGGAAAGCCAGAATTGGTGATACTAAAGTGAGTGTGTATCAAGAGAGTCATGCCAACACAAGAATAACAAGATGAACAACAACAATGCTAGTGACTATTTTGGCCAGAAATAGTGACTATGTTCCCTAAGTGCTTTAATACACTACATTATGCCATTTAGACCAACTTTTAACAACCACTCTACCTTTCTTTCATCTACCAACATTTTTTTTTCTTCACCCATTTTATTACTCAATCAAAAACACTATGATGGGAATATACAACTCTTTTTTTTTGTTAAGCATCCCTATGATAGCCACCCTCAGCTTAGACTATTTGCGTTAGTCGAGGTGTATAATATCCAAGAAAGGACCATGGCGCCACTCCCGATCACAATATTTCAATGTACCAATAACTAAACTTTGGGGCATCACTTTCACCATTTTCCTCTTATTTTGCCACACTCTTTACTCAACTTGATTCTACAATTTAAAGCACTTAGGAGCTTTTGGATCAAATTATGGTCTTTTTAAAAAAATGGATTAGGCTACATATGATGTTGCCAAAGAAAATAGCTAAAGGCTCAATGGGTGTTCACTAGGACAATGTACAAAGGTAGGTAAAAAGAAGATAAAAAATCAGGGCTGCCAAAGAAATGCCTAAATCATCTCCTAAACTCACAATCTTTATTTTGCTTCACACACACACACTAGGCAAGTTCTAGCATCAGTCGTAACAAAGAAAATACAATAACCTTACACACACATGGCACATGGTCAACTTAATTAGGAGCATTATAGATTCTTGACCCAATAGATAAATGAATTAAACCACAAACAATTATCACAGAATGAGTCACAACTTAGAGCCTAAATATTTCAATAGTAGTGATTCAACACGAACTCTTGTTATAACGCCATGCCGTCTATAAGAACAATTTCATGCAAAAATCTGACTAATTCTCTCTTAAGACGGTCGTCATCCATCCATCATTGAGAAAAATGACTAATTACAACTAACTAACTATGACTAAATCAAAACAACTGTAGAGTAAATGCGGGCAAGCAGTAGGCAATACAGCAGACAAGGAAATCTAGGCGTACATGTACTTATACCCACACCCCACACTAAGAAGGAACACACTGCCCTCAGTGTAAATAAATAAGCAAAAACCTGGTTAGTCGGACTCTTTCTCTACATCCGGGGTCATACCCCCTGTGTCAGAATCATCATCAGAGTCTTTATCATCAGAGTTGTCCTCTATATCAGAGTCTAGCAGTTGGTGATCATCGTCTGTCGGCACATCATCATCTAGAGGTTCTTCAAAATTTACCCCCACTCCACACATGGCCCGAGCATACTCATTAAGTGGGTAGTCATAGTCAAACTGTAGAAGCTCTGCATCAGTCAGCACACGACCCCCATTCATCATAGTAAACCTAGTCATGCTATACAGATGGCAAAAAAAACTCTCATCTCGAGCATGTCTCTCAGCAGTGGTAAGGTTGATGCCTTGACTAGTTTTTGGATCTTTGATTTTCATGAGATCCACTTTCTTTTGGTTTTGTGGCAACTTATGGTCTGTTGGCTCCTCCTCAATGTGCTCTTTCCTTAAAATTACAGTCAACAAGTTGCCAAAACTGAAATGGGACTTGTTGTGCACCCTTACTTTTCACATCGACGTTCATATAACTGCACCAATGTTGATGGGAACATTAATCATTAGAGCATATACCAAGCAGACTCGATCACGTGTGACCTTAGTGTATTGTGTCCCAGGAATCAAGCAAGAATTGACTATTCTTAACCATATGCGAGCTTTTTTGTTCAAACAAGCATATGGGTAAGTATTGTGACGACCGTTATCTTTATGACGAGTTCACCGGGTCATGGACCTTGATCCACACAACGTATGTCTGATGGCTTTGTAGGGAGGTCTGTTGTAGAGCTCCTTGAGTGGTGATTGATCCACACTTGGAGTACCCAGGAAAGAATTGAAGAAATCAGCGTTCGATTGCAAGACTTGCCCTCGAATCTTCACTTCATTTTCCGTAGTCCTTGGGGACCAGTTGGCATAAAACTATTGAGTCAAATCAAGATTACATTCGCCCATGTCTCGGAAGATAATGTCAAGTTTTAGTGCCATAATCTTTGCCAAAATGCGAGGGCAGTTCTTTGCTAAAATTTCCTTCTACATCGACTCCACATGTACATATTTCTTCACTTTATTGTTTCTATACCATTCCTTCCCTTTCTCCTCTAGAACCCATTTGATTCCAAAAGTGCGTCGAGGCACTTGAAGAGAGGAGGAATCAGCCTAGTCCTTTCTTGCCCTTTTTTGACCTTTTTGTGAGGTGGATGCTTTCTCCTTTCCCTATCGTCCTTTCAGAGCCATGTTACCTGAGATCATAATAGGGTCATGTTAGTCTCATTTCGTAAACTTCACTATAATCGAAAAAGAAAATAGTGATGACAGCACCCCACACTTAATTTGTTTGCACAAACTAATTGAGTGAGTGTTGTCGAGTACTCAGACTTCATCGACATACATTTAGATGGTATATGCCAACAACATTATTAGTGCAGTCACACTTTCAACCCTTCACTTTACATAACAATTTCTTAGTTTGATATACAGAAGTAGCACACAATGGTCCTGTAAGCTTGACTATCATTTCCAACTTTATTTCATTTAAGCAATTCAATCTTTGAACAAGACTACCACATAGAAATCTTATCATGCTATAGCATAGAAACAATTTTACAATCTTATGCTTTTGGTTAACCATGATCATTACATCGATGAACGAGTCACTCACATAGTCAAGCTTACAACTCCCAAAATCATGCATTAAAGTTCAATAGTTCAACTCCATAATAATAAAAAAATTATGATAGTGAATACCAATCAATACATGCCGGAGTGAAATCAAGATTACCCATGAGAATCCTTTCACTCAATGAGATGTATTTTTCCAAAATCATAACAAACTAACCATACTCTTATCACCAAACACTACTACAAAATCCAATTAACCATTATGAGCGTAGCAATGAAACAACTATAGAACATGAAAGAACAACTTACTTGGCGATAAATTTGTGACGAATCGTGAAGGTGAGCCTGCAAGATTAGATAAGAAAAGAGAAGGGCTTGGAGAGGGAAAGGTTATTTGGGTGGTGCTTAGGTTTAATAAAAATTAAGTGGGGTTTAAGAGTAGAGGTTATATTTAAAAGACGAGACATGCGTTGGGTTGATGCATTCAAAAATGGGTTATTAGGCAAAACTTACGTTGATAGGAGGCGCCCATGGAATCGCCTAAGCATAAGTAGGCGGCGCCTAACCTATCGCCTATGTTGACATAGATAGCGCCTAAACTATCACCTATGTGAGGCAGTAAGCATAGGCAATGGCATCGGCGGCGCCTAACCTATCGCCTACGTGAGACAGTGAGCATAGGCAATGGCATAGGCGGCGCCTAACCTATTACCTATGTTGACATAGGCGGCACCTAACCTATCGTCTATGTGAGGCAGTAAGCATAGGCAATGGCATAGGCGACGCCTAACCTATCGCCTATGTTGACATAGGCGGCGCCTAACCTATCGCCTAAGTGAGGCAGTGAACATAGGCGATTGGAAATGCGGCGCAATCTTGGTCGAAAAGGTCCATACCACGGGGGCTTTGCCTCCGCACCCCCATCGAGGTCAGTGATGGGCTTTGAGATCGGGCCTATCGGCCCGATCCCTACACTACCACCACAGACCTCATTGAAAGTCACAAAATAAAGTCACACCGCGAAACTTTTTAGGTCGAATCTACATAATTCGAGGCGCGACTCTAATGCAAATCATACTTGAGCCCTACACTTTTGACCACTCCCACTTACCTGTATTGTTCTATCACTCCTAGACTTACCACCATTGACATGGCTCTCTTCCAAATCAAAATTGAGACTAATCTCCTCCTTTGTACTTCACACACCTATACTTAATCAAAAACAACAAAAATGATTAGAAGGATGGGTTGCCTCCCACCAAGCGCCTTAGTTTTGGTCGTGGCTTGACTCTTCTTTTTGAATTTTCATTTACCAAAAACAAAATCCTAGTAAAATGATGGGTTGCCTCCCATGTAGTGCTTAATTTATTATCGCGGCACAACACGGTTATCTCGATTACTCAAACTTCATCAAGATATATGGTGGCTATACATTTTATCGAGTTGGTTGGACCGATATATAGCTTCACTCTTTGGCCATTCACCTTAAATAACTACCATCATTGTTTTCTAACTCCACTACTCCAGATGAGTAGACTTGGCTGATTCTGAATGGACCAAACCATTTAGACTTCAACTTACCTGGAAACAGCTTCAGTCTGGAGTTGAAAAGGAGTACCAAATCGCCTTTCTGAAAGTTTCATTGGATAATCCTCCGATCATGGTACTTTTTCATCCTTTCCTTGTAAAGATCTGCTCTTTCATATGCATTTAGACGGAATTCATCCATCTCATTCAACTGTCCCAATCTCATATTTATAGCATCATCCCAGTTCAGGTTAAGCTGCTTTAGTGCCCACATTGCTTTATACTCTAGCTCAATTGGCAAGTGACAAGCCTTTCCATAAACTAGTTGGTATGGTGACATGCTAATTGGTGTCTTAAACGTGGTCCTATATGCCCATAAGGCATCATCCAGCTTCCTGGACCAATCTTTCCTGTTGGCATTCATAGTCTTAGCAAGGATCAGCTTGATTTCCCGGTTTGAAACCTCTACCTGCCCACTAGTTTGTGGGTGGTATGGTGTAGCTACCTTATGTTGCTTAACCCCATACTTTGCTAATACGACTCTGAACAGCTTGTTGTAGAAATATGATCTTCCATCGCTTATGATGGTACGGGGTACCCCAAAATGAGAGAAGATATTTCTCTTTAAGAACGCCACAACACTCTTACCTTCATTATCAGATAGAGTGACTGCTTTGACCCATTTGGATACGTAATCCACAACAACTAAGATATATTTCATCCCAAATGAGCTCACAAATAGGCCCATGAAGTCAATACCCCAGACATCGAATAACTCTACTTCAAGAATTTTGGACATGAGCATCTCATGGTGCTTTGAGATAGAACCTTGCCGCTGGCACTGATCACATCTTCTTACAAAATCGTAGGCATCCTTGAATAATGAAGGCCAATAGTAGCCACTTTACAGTACTTTCTTGGCCGTTCGTTCACCTGCATGGTGACCTCCAACTTAGGAAGCATGGCTTGCTTCCAGTATGCTAGACACCTCTACATTTGGGATGCACTGCCTAATAATACCATTAGCACATCGTCGAAAAAGATACGGCTCATCCCAGAAGTAATGTTTAACATCATGTATGAACTTTTTCTTTTAATGAAAGGAGAGATTCTCAGGAATCACTTTGCTTACCACGTAGTTAGCAAAATCTGCATACCACGTAGTTAGCAAAATCTGCATACCACGGTAAGTTTTCCACCATAGTTGCTAGAATCTCTTCGTCAGGGAATGCATCATCAATATTAAGGTCGGTCTGCACTGTGTGCTCACTCTCAAGTCTAGATAGATGATCAGCTACTTGGTTTTCACAACCTTTTCTATTCTTTACCTCGAAATCGAATTCTTGAAGTAGTAGCACCCACCTAATTAGCCTTGGGTTGGCACCCTTCTTTGCTATTAGATATCTTAGAGCCGCATGATCTGTATGAACCACTACCTTGGTTCCCAATATGTAAGCATGGAACTTCTCGAAAGTATAAACAACCACAAGAAGCTCCTGTTCAGTGATGGTATAGTTCTTCTATTCTCTATTCAAGGCCTTGCTCGCGTGGTAGATTGGATGAAATAGCTTTTCTCTTTTATAACCAAGTACAGAACCCAAGGCTACACCACTTGCATCTCACATAATTTCAAATAGTAGAGACCAATCTGGTGCTACAATAATAGGGGCTTCAACTAGCTTCCCTTTGAGGCATTCAAATGCCTTCAAGCAATCTTCACCAAAGTAAAACTTTGCCTCTTTCTCTAAAAGTTTGTATAATGTGTTTGCAATCTTGGAGAAGTCTTTAATAAACCTTCGATAAAAACCAGCATGACCGAGAAAACTACGAACCCCCTTGACAAAAATTAGAGGTGGTAGTCTCTCGATAACTTCAATCTTGGCTCGATCAACTTCAATTCCCTTTTCAGAGATTTTATGTCCGAGAACAATGCCTTCCTTAACCATAAAATGGAACTTATCCTAATTTAGCACTAGATTGAATTCCATATGTCACTGCAAAGCCATACTTAGATTTGCTAAGCATGACTCAAATGACTCACCTACAACCGAAAAGTCATCCATAAACACCTCTAAGGTGTCGTAAACCATATTAGAGAAAATGGACATCATACACCGCTAAAAAGTGGCAGGTGCATTACATAGCCCAAATGGCATTCGTTTGAATGCAAAAGTACCATATGGGCATATAAAAGTGGTCTTCTCCTAATCTTCAAGAGCAATGTAAATCTGGTTATATATCCGGAATAACCATCCAAGAAACAGAACTATCCTTTTCCCGCCAATCGATCAAGCATTTGATCCATGAATGGCATTGGGAAGTGGTCCTTTAACATCCATGAGTTCAGCTTCTGGTAATCCATACACACCCTCCAACCTATGACAGGCCTGAGTGGAATTAGCTTATTCTTCTCATTCGCTACTACTATCATGCCCCCTTTTTGGGCACATATTGTACAAGACTCACCCATTTACTGTCTGAGATTGGGTACACCACCCCTACATCTATCCACTTGATGATTTCTTTCTTCACCACCTCTTGCATAGGTGGATTCAGATGATGCTGATGCTCAATAGTGGGTACGCAATCTTCCTCTAGCTGAATCTTGTGCATACATATGCCAGGAGGGATACCAATGATATCTGCAATAGTCCAACCAATATCTCTCTTATACCTTTTCAGAACAGAGATGAGAACCTCTACTTGTTGTTCACCTAAATCAGCAGCAACAATAACCGGCAGTGTATTTCCACTACCCAAGAACACATACCTTAGATGACTGGGTAGCTCTTTCAATTCTAACACCGGTGGCTCTTCAGTGGATGGCTTCGCCGGTGGTGAAGGTCGATTCTTAAGGTCAAGGTCCAGCTTCTTGGGGGCATAAGAATACGACCCCATTCCTGTCAAAGTACAGACAGTTTCTTCGTACTCCTTAACATCCTCATGATCAAAGTTCATAAGCACAGCAGCCAATGGCTCAACTGTAAGCTGCTTCTCTAAAGATAATTCCTTCTCATCCTCATAATAAACATCAACTATAGAGAACGCATTCATATCCTTGGGCTGCTTCATTGATTTACATACATCAAAACATACCACTTCGTCATTCATCCAAAATAAAAGCTCATTTGTTCGCAAATCAATAAGCACACTTTCTGTTGCAAGGAAGGGTTGACCCAAGATTATGGGCACCTCAAAATCCACCTCGCAATCCAAAATAACAAAGTCTGAAGGAAAAATAAAGGTAGCAACCTTTACTAATACATCATATAAGATACCAACAGGTCGTTTTACCGACCTATCTGGCATTACAAGCCGCATGTTGGTTGGTGTAGGATCCCCCAAACCCAACTGTCTATAAATAGCTAGTGGCATCAAATTAATGCTAGCCCCTAAATCACATAAAGCCTTAGCAAAATCTAAAGATCCAACCATGCAAGCAATAGTGAAAGCACCCGGATCTGTCTTCTTCTGTACCAAAGACCTCATGGCAATCGCACTGGAATAATGCAAATTATCTACCAGTTCATAGCTCACTGCCTTTTTATTTGTCTAAAGGTCCTTCATGAATTTGGTGTACCTTGGAATTTGCTCCAGCGCCTCCACCAAAGGCACATTTATAATCAGTTGCTTCAGCATGGTCATGAATTTATTGAACCTGGTGTCATCAGCCTTCTTCTTTAGTCTCTGAGGAAAAGGTGGTGGTGGATTTGGAAGAGTTTTCTCCACCACTTCCTTTTCATTGTGCTTCCCATTATCAATCTTTTCAGACTACTAACATCTAGGTGTAGTATCATGAACGTTCTCATCCTGATTTTCAACTTCTATAAAATTATCACTATCTGCTTCAACAATATTATCCTCCATATTATCAACCACAGGCTTGCCCTTGGATGGATTTTCCAACACCTTACCACTCCTGGTTGTAATAGCCAAACATGATCCATCTTTCCTTGGATTTTGCACAGTGTCACTTGGTAAAGTGCCAGCTTTCCTTTGATTGAATACCACCGATAGTTGACTCATTTGTTGTTCCAGCTATTTTATTAAAGTGGAATACGAGTCAACCAATTGATTCATTGAGGACAAATCATTTTTTACCTCATCTACTCCCATGGTGGTTGCCTCCACTCCTTTCAACAGCTTAGCCATTATGTCCTCCATGGACATCTTCCCAGAGCTAGGTGCACTAGATTCACGATTTCTAGAAGGGACATATAAACCCCTCCTGTCATTCTTATTCTTCCAATTCCCTTGGTCTCGGTCCTTGTATCTGGATTTTTCATAATAGTTCCTACCTTGGTTTCCTTGGACATTGCCTCGGAAACCCCCTGATTATTCAAGTAATTTTCTTCCTTCTCAGAATCGGAGTCATCTCTTCCCTGTGATACAACAGCTTTGACCTTTTTTGTCTTCCCTGATAATAAATGCTTAGTAAGAAGGTCCATCTGTGTTTTTATGTGAGCCATATCCTGGTCATGTTCCTCTTCTCTTTAACTCTGTTCTGCCGTCATGCCAATAGATACAGTAGACCTTGCTACCTCAGAATCTCTGGTATGCCAAGCTCTACTCTGCTTTGTCATACAATCCAGCATATCACATGCCTCAATAAAAGTAAGGTCCATGAATGACCCACCTGCAGCATTATCTACCACTGGCTTAGTCACCAAGTTCAAAGCCCTATATAATATTTCCATCAAGTGGACATTGGTCATCTGATGATTTGGGCATCGCATAACCTTCTTCTTGAACCTCTCCCAAGTCTCGTGGAGAGCTTCAGTTGGAAGCTGTCTAAAATTGCTTATCTCATCTCTTAATTGTGCTCTATTGGATGACGGAAAGAATCTTTCTAAGAAAGCTTCTTTCAGTTGCCTGTAATTGGTGATAGAGTCAGGAGTTAGCCCATTTAACCATAGAGTTGCCTCTCTAGATAGAGACAATTGAATAAGTGTAGCCGGATCACATTCTGTCCAACCCCTGGATTGTCAAATGATTTGCATGTTGAGATAAAATTAATCAGATGCATATTCGGATCGTCGCCTGTAAGTCCACCAAATAACCCTTTGAGTTGAAATAGCTGGATCATGGTGTTAGTGATATTGAACTTGGCTTCGGGTGCCAAGGACGGAGAAATAATAGCCCCTGTGGCACCAGCCCCATCCAAGTCGTCATCATCATCATTAAAAGCAACTTGCACAGCTCGGCGTTCGGGTCTCATCCTAGCTTGACGATCTCTGTTGACATTCCTGTTCACTGGTGCAGCCACATCATCTGCACACCTTGGATTTAATAACTCATCATCACCCAGGTCCTCATCATCAAGATTTGGTACCCGACCTGGGTTATCAACATTCTGTTGATTTACTTACGCAGCTGCCAATGCAGCTAATCTAGCCTGCTCCTGTTGAGTAGCTATCCTTTCAGGGTCTCGTTACGCATCCATTCTACCAATGAGATGTGGTTCAGGATTTATAGGTAATAATGGCTGACCCGATCTCCGTGTATTTGTCATGCAATCCACTCAACCTGAAAAAAACAAAAACAACAAACAAAAAATTAAAATTTGAGAATCTTTGACCAAAGGGTCTATTGACTATCACAAACTTAGTTGACAACCATATTCCCCGGCAACGGCGCCAAAATTTGATACGCCCAAATTACAACTCTCGTTAGAAAGTGCAAGCAGTCACTGTCAAATATAGAACCCAACTGGGTTGGGTGTCGAATCCCACAGGGAATACTATGATCACTAAGTATTGCGATTATTATTAGACTGTTGATCGAAGGTTCCAAGGTAAGGGGGTTTCAGTTTAGGTGCACAATAATATTATCAGTGTAACGATGAGATGATATGTGTAATAATATTTGATCACAGAGAATGACAAATTAGGGTTATGTCCACCTTGTAGCTTCTACTTCTCTATTAACTATGAGTAATAAGGATTTTATACATGCATGCACTTATAGAGAGATGTATTCTAATTTTAAATCCAAGTGTTTCTCAACCATCAAGGATTTATTCACCTTAGTTCTCTCGAATCCAAAGTGTACAACCAATCGTACGAACTCTCCAAGAAGTTAATCCTACTAAGGCATTAACGTGTAAAATAGAGGTTGGAAACCCAATTTTCTTGTCACACTCTCTTTTTCAAACAGTAAATTTTCTATCGAACAAGTTATTACTATAATGGCGCATTCCCTATGTTTGCAACCACGAGAATTCAATCAAAATGAAGAGAGTAATGATATAAGTGGATTAACACATCATAAATTCAAAAACCCATAGCAATAGAGAGTATACTACAAGGTTTCCATAACCCTAACAAATAAACTTAGCTACTCATGAATAAAATGGAAATCACCACAAAAATATTCATCATACCAAAACTTAGAACGATCTTGGTGGTAAAGATGAATAGCGAAAATAAGAGAGAAAAGCATTTCTCTCTCTCTCCGTCCTCAAGATAAGCCGCTTTCTCTTGTTTTCAAAATAATACAGAATGTCAATAATCCCTAAAAATTCAGCCATAAGGCTTTTAATAACATCCTTCTCTAATAAATTGCTACTGCATCCTTAACTATTTAAAAATATTGAGTTTTCCCGGGAAAAAGTTCCCATACATCACATTCAGTCCAAAAGCTACTTTCCTTTTTATGTGAAGTTTCCTTTGCTATCCACAGGTCCCCAAAGTGCTGTAATCTTCCTCATTAGTACCTAAAAAGCATGCTAATAAAACAGGTTAGCTCACTTAACTAAAAATAGACTAAAAGTGCAAGAATTATGTATTTTATCCTCAAAACTTAGCTAAAACATGGGTAAGTTATGGTGCTTAGACGTATAAATACGCCCAACATCAACAACTATGGGGTTGGAGCCATGACTTAGCTCCTTTGAACTCAACAAATTGGCCTCAAATGTGGGCCACATCCTTGTGCATTCTAGGCCAATAAAATTGTTCTTCCAAAATTCCGAGGGTCTTTTCGACCCCAAAATGGCCCATTAAACCTCCATTGTGTGCTTCCCTCACAAATAATTCTCTCCACGAACTTGAGAGAACATACAATTGTCTACCTTTAAACAAGTATCCATCAAATTTAGTATAGGGATGGGAACCCCTATCCATAACCCACCTATCCCTATCCAACTCTTCACTTTCCCTATAGATAGGAGAGAAGTGAGGGTCCTCGAGATATAAAGACTTGAGGCTTTCAAACCCCATCAACTTAGATGACAAAGTTGACACAAGCATATGTTTTTGGGACAAAGCATCGGCAAACACATTGTCTTCACCCTTATTGTATTAAATAACATAAGGGAAAGTTTCAAGAAATTCAATCCATTTGGCATGCCGCCGATTAATCTTGTCTTATGCCCGTAGATGCTTCAAGGATTCATAATCCATTCGGATCACGAATTCTTTAGGCCACAAATACTGTTTCCAAGTTGCCAAGGCTCTAATCAAGGCATACAACTCCAAATCGCACATAGAGTATTTTAGAGTTGCTTCTTTGATCCTTTCACTAAAGTAGGCAATAGACTTGAATTTTTGCATTAAAACCGCGCCTATGCTGACTTTGCTAGCATCACATTTGACCTTAAAAGTCTTGTCAAAATTCGACAATTGTAGTAAAGGGGCCGAGATGAGCATAGCTTTTAAGTCCTCGAAGGCCTTAGATTGTTCATCTCTCCACTTGAAAGGCCGATCTTTTTTAATCACTTCGGTCAAGGGGGAGGCAATGGTGATAAATCCTTTGATAAAACGTCTATAAAAACTAGCCAACCTGTGGAAGCTCCTCACTTCACCTATGGTTTTGGGAGTTGTCCAACTTTTAATGGCGTCAATCTTAGATTCATCCACTTTGACCCTTCTTGAGCTCACCAAAAATCCAAGAAATACCACTTCATGGACACCAAAAGAACACTTTTCTAGATTAGCATGTAACTTCTCCTTTCGGAGGACATCAAACACACATTGTAAATGCTTTACATGCTCATCTAAGGACATACTATACACCAACACATTATCAAAGTAAACAACAAAAAACTTTCCGATAAATGGTTTCATCGCATGATTCATAGCCTTATGAAAGTACTTGGAGTATTTGTTAGGCCAAATGGGATAACCATCTATTCATAGAGACCAAATTTGGTCTTGAAGGAGGTTTTCGATTCATCACCCGATTGCATATGAATTTGGTGATAGCCACTCCTCAAATCAATTTTAGAAAACAAACATGAACCACTCAATTCATCAAGCATATCATCTAACCTAATAGGGTGATGATATTTTACCATTATCTTGTTGATGGTTCGACAATTAATCCACATATGCCAAGTCCCAACTTTCTTGGGAACTAGTAGCACCGGGACCGGACAAGGGCTCATACTCTCCTTGATATACCCTTTGTTGAGGAGTTCCTCAAATTGGTGTTGCAATTCCTTGGTATCCATCGGATTGCTCCTATAAGCCGATTTTTTGGGCAATTGTGAACCCGGCACAAAATCTATTTAGTGTTCAATTCCCCGAAGTGGGGGCAATCCTTACGGTAATTACTTTGGGAAGACATTCTTGTAATCCTGCAAAACATGACAAATAGGAGGGGAAATGGAAATTCTAGTGGCGTTAGTATTAAAATAATGAGCCAAGAGGAGCATCGGAGTGTCCTCGTCAAGATCCATAAATAATTATTTCCTCCTAGCCATCATCACCACACTTCCTTGTCCCTTAGAAATTAGGATCCCCTAGGTTTCCCCTACTCTCTCACTCTCGAGTTCCCCTCTTTTCTCCTCACTCTCGGTATTCTTTCCCTTTTCTGTCAATTCTCACATATTTTAGTGTAATTTATTCACTTGGGAAGGCAATAATGGATGAAGAAAGGCTTTGCAGTCATCCTTCTCAAGTTTATACCGATTGGATCTTCTATCATGTTTGGTATACCTATCATATTGCCAAGGCCTTCCTAATAACATCTCAAAGCATCTCGTCATGGTAGTTGGCTACCTTAAAACGTATCATACATTGCCTTGTGACCTTTAACTTGCCGCATTCATTCAACCATTGCAGCTTGTAATGACTAGTGTGAGGTGTAGTCGGCAATTTCAAGAAGTTCACCATTGCAACACTAACCATATTCGCACAACTTCCACTATCTATCACCATAGAGTACACACTTCCCTTCACAAGACATTTAGTATGGAATAGATTCTCCCGTTGGCTAGGATCATCTGTTGCCTTACTAATCATGGCACGCCTCACTACAAAGATTGGAACCACGTACTCCCCTTCTTGTGGATAAGCATCCTCACAATCATCATCATCATCATCATCATGTGGATCATTTTTGAGTTCCTCTCCATCTTGAGGCTCGGCCTCATTCTCTTCTTTTTCAAGACCTATTTCGTCACCAAGGTAATACAATATCCTTTCTCTTAGGATCACATTGCGCGAGTTTGGACATTCATTAGCTTTATATCCCCAACCTTGGAACTTGAAACACTGGAGCCCTTTAGGATTAGGATACTTGTGAGCTTCTTGCCGGGGAGGAAATTTGTGGACTGTTTTAGTCTCGGGCAGCCTTGTAGTGGCAGTTTGGTCCTTGTTTTTGGGCCAAACCGAATATGGTTGAACCATATCCTTGCCCCTCGTCCAATCCGAGGTTGATGTTCCCTTTTCCTTGAACGACGATCTCTCTTTAAGATCCCTTTCAATCTCAAGAGCCGCTTGGAAAATCCCTTCAACGGTATCAAACTTGAGAAGCATCAAATGGGTGGAGATCTCTTTGTTCAACCCACACTTAAACCGAATAATGTCATGGCCAATTTGTTCTCCCCGATGATCAAGCTTCAACATGAGTTATTAAAACTCGTCATAGTATGCCATAGCACTTCGATTCCCTTGTCGCAAATTGTATAACCTAGAAAGCAACTCATGATGATAACTTTCGGGAAGATACCATTGCCTCATTCGGTACCTCAACCAAAACCATGGTGGTGGTTGTACCTCTACTAACTCGTTGCTAAACCGCTTGACGTATTCCCACCAAGTGTTAACATAACCTTCAAAATAAGCTATGGCATAACAACTCTTCTTTTCCTTCGAGATATCATTCACTTGAAACACTTTATCACACACCGACTCCCAAGAAACATACACCTTAGGGTCACTTTCACCCTTAAAGATAGGTAGGCTCATTTTGATGGTACTGATGCCTACGTCTCTTTCTAGGTATCGGTTTCTCCTTTCTCCATACCCTCGGTATCTCGTTGGATCCACACGACCCCCTCTCATCTCATCCTCCCTCATGTAGGCACTGTCAAAGGATCCATACCCTTTTATAATCCTCTCTACCATATTCCTCAAGATGGACGGGATGGTTTTGGACATTTGGAACTCGATTCAGAGGAATTAGATTTTGTGGAGGTGGTGGTCTTTGGTTTAGTGGAGCTTGGAATGGGGGGGTTTAGATTTTGTGGAGGCATTTGACGCCCGAGTACCTCTTGCGGAACTTGAGGCACTTGGGAATGGGTTAGTGTATTGGAGTCTCGGTTTATAGGGTTATAAGTGATTTGACTTGCGGCATTTAATGGAACTAGTGAAGGATTTGGCAATTGTGGCCATGTTTCGAGAGTAACGGTGGCGGAGGAATTTCTATCATGTCCACTTGATGAAACATGCTGAGGAGTAGAAGGAAGAGAGTTCCTTTGACTCTCCACTTGTTCTAACCTCCCACTAATAGTCGTCACTTCTCCCCTTATGGCTCCCACTTCCGTATTCAACCTTATAAGAGCTCGGGTCATAGCTTCAAGAGTGACCCTCATATTCTCCATTTCATTAGAATCCACGGTTTTAGATATGGTTCCCTCCATTATTAAGGTATCACCTACACAAGAAACAAACAAGTTATTTTAAAATCCCTCTCCTCACTCACACTCTCTTGGTTCACTCACACTCAAGTTCCACAAGTGTTGTAGATTTGCTAGGAACCCTGGAATCCGTAAGGTATGAGTATGCTCTTTCCCAGAATGGATTCTTGTTTGAAACTCAAAGAATTCTCATCGGATTAGATCCAAGATTTACAACGTATTCAAATGACAAAATCACACAAACAAACAATGTTAACATGAAGAACATACAGAAAACTAACTTACAAGCTAGTAGGGTATTACTAGGTTATCAATTAGTGTCGAGCAAACAAATGAAACTAGGAAACAATAAAATCAAACTAAGAAATCTAAAATTTGAACTCAAAAATATTGCATGAACAGTACTTTAGTAACGTGACAGTCCACTATTGGCCTCGAGTTTTTTCAAAATTTTATTTCCCAATTTCAAGTCTTGATCAATATACAATTTGGAATTGGTGGATTTGGTTAATGGAGGGAAAAGGGGTCTTGGAGCCTTTTTGTTCAAATTTAAAAAGCAAAACTTGACTTCTTTGAACTTTCTCCTTGAAACAAGGTCCTTAAATCAAGGAAAAGTAGATGAAACGTCTTTGAAGTGATAGGGACAAGTATTTCACTAACAACTACTACAAGCTTGTCTTTCACCTTTTTAGATCTAGTTTGCACTTTAAGGATTATCAAGATGATGAAAGGGTGAAGAACCTTAAGAACACAAAAACAACTCCAAGAACAACATAAATTTCAGTTTCCAATTCCACTACAACAAAACCATCAAATCGGCCAAGTTTTAGATAACAACAACATCCAACTCGGCCACACCTTGTTCACATGTACAACTTTAACAAGT
Source organism: Capsicum annuum (assembly GCF_002878395.1). Taxonomy (NCBI): domain Eukaryota; kingdom Viridiplantae; phylum Streptophyta; class Magnoliopsida; order Solanales; family Solanaceae; genus Capsicum; species Capsicum annuum. Next base: position 107,210,544 of record NC_061112.1, on the reverse strand, counting down.
TCAAGTTCAATCTTAGATTTGGACACTTTTTAGTGTTAATGAGAAAGAAACCAACACTATAAACAATATAAAAAAAAATAGTACAAGTTCTAGACACACAACAAACAAATATTGTCCAAGATAACAGCAACACAATTTTCAGCCAAGAACACAAAATGGACAGATTTGCACTTTTCTGGTTTTTTTTTTCAGTTTTCAGCTTTTTTGTTTTTTAGATTTTCTTAGAAAGAAAGCCGAAGATTGGTATTGTAAGAACAATACCAAATATGGCTCTGATACCAAATGATACAAAAGTGAGTGTGTATCAAGGGATTCAAGCCAAAACAAGAATAAAAAGATGAACAACAACAATGCTAGTGAATCGAAATAAGCCACACACGGCTTCACTAGACTTCAAGGTTTACAAAAAATGACAAGATGATAGATATTACAAGATTACAATAACAACAACAAAAGAAACAAAGTGGCAGCAACTATAGTGAATCGAAACTGGCCTGCACGGCTTCATTATGTTACCACACAAACAACAAGATTACAAATTAAAGATAGTAACTTGACCTAAAATATTCAAGAATCTAAGAACCCTAACAACATGAAAGGACCCTAAGACTAAAGAATATTATTACCAAGATCTTACTTGGACCAATAGGAACTCAATGACCTCAAGATCCTAGTTTCTAGCCAAGATTCAACCCAAGTGTCACTCTAATTGGGAATTTCAATTTTGAGTTTCTCCAAAATATTACAAGTCTTGTGTTCTCAAAATATCATGAATGAATTAAATCAAGACTAGACCTATTACATGGATTATATAGTCACTTAGAAAGGAGGGATGAAGATTAAAATACCCTTGGCATTTAAGTGGGTGGGTTTGGGGTGTCTTGGTGGGTCTCTTCAAATTTTATTAAATATAGGCCCTTAGATGGGCTCACAAGGGCCTTATACATGGCCAAGAATGTGAACAAGCCTTGGATTCATTGTAACTCACGTGCTTGACTTCGTGTGAAAGGTCTCGAGCTAGGAATTCCCGTATCAATTGGTCAATGCTAATCATAGAGATACAATAAAATAGAAAAAGATAACTCATTTGTTCCAGCAAATCAAATAGGTCTTTCTCCTATTTTAAATTATCCCTAACAGATGATATTTCTGTTGCAATAATGAATCAACTGTTGGGACAAATTTCTATATGAGAAAGACCTGTATGATAATTTCCAAAGAATGAGCCATCTGTTGTAACATATGACTCATTTGTTGCAGCAGATAGGTCATCTGTTGGTACAAATAAAAGTGGTACAAAGAGATATTTAATTTTTTAAAATAGATGAGACATATGTCGAACAGATACTTTATCTGGTGCAACAAGTTAATCAACTATTGCAACAGATGTATACATCTGTTTATAATTTTTAGCAGATTTGTTATCTGTTGAAACAGAAATATGTATATTTGTTAGCTGTAAGACATATATATTCACCTTCTTTATCTCGTGCTTCTCTTCTTTGAACATTGTACATTGCTCAGTGCAACACACAGACAGAGGAGTTAGAAATTTGCTTTTTTGGATTCTTGATAATGCCTTGGAAATCACTTTCCTTCTCCTCTTATCCTTAATCTCTAATGGAGTGGATAGAAATAAAATACTCTTTGATGGAATGATACCCCTCTTAGATGTCAATTCCTTTACAGAAGCAGTTAATGATTAATAGCATTAATCACTACATAGTGTTTTGCCCAGTAGTCTTAACATTTGCATGCAGAACATTCCCCGGTAGAGGAAAAGTATGTATAACCAGTATGATCATACTCATAATGGTTTGTTTTAAATACTGTAAGAGGAGCATCATTAGCACCAACAGCAGCACCACTACCACCACCAACAACTCCATCACCACTAAGACCATCAACAACAATAAGCCTACCCTACAAAATTATTTTTCTTGTAATGGCTTTTGCTCCAAAAAATTCTATTTTTATTCTGTCGATAACCTTAGGGTCCGATAAAGTTTGCACAGGCTGTAGAGTAAGAAAAAATGGCATCTTCAACTCTCTATTGGTTGAAACACGACGGATGCACAATCTAACATAAATCATTACATATATTAGAATGACAATTAGATCATTCAAAAAAATCATTAATTAAAATAAAAACTTAATTATAATTATACTTACTGCATCCTTTGGAGGGTTGAAGTGATCAAGAAATTTTAAATTTTTAACAATTTTGGCTGACATAAGATTCTTGGATAGGAAACTTCTTCCTGGTAGTTCACTTGTTGTCTCAAATAAGGAATGACTTCAAATGCCCAAGCCTATAAAATAACGCCAATAAATCAAAACCATTATTAAGTAAAAGAAAATGAATGATATCATAATAAAAGAAAGAAACATTTACCATGAAAGCCTATGAAAAGCCATATAAGTTGACTGTCTTTGGCACTAACGGAGTCAACAAATATTGGACAATCATTTTGAAGCTTTCATAACCCCAAGGATAGCTGTTAAACACCTCAAGATCCTCGGAGAGCTTTATTAAACCAACACTTATGTTGTTGTTAACGTCTTTCGCCCAAAGTATTATGTACAAACCAAACCAAGCACAATGACTGCTTGTACTTTTTTAAAAGTCCTTTACCTTTCAATGCTTCTATCAAATTTTTGTTTTTGAAGCTTAGACCAAAAATGGACACCAGGTCATCACGATCACATGACTTGCCTTTGCCTTTTTGGAGTGTGTGGGGTATTTTTTTTTTTTTTTTGCATTAGAATAGGTATAACTTAAGAAGGAGGATACTATTTTAGTCCAATAACTATGGCAAACTCCTTCCAACCAAAACAAACAGGCATGCCACAGTAATTTATCCACACCTCATTCATCTTATATTTTTTTACATACATAAACCTATGCTTGAGAAGTTCATATACCATTTTCATTTGAAAACGAGCATTGTTGTCCTCCGACAAATCAAGATAATTTCCAAAGAACCTATTCCTAAAATAAGCATCCAATTTTTGTTCATAAAGTATTTTTCTGAAGGTGTCAAAATATTTTCCCATGGCTAACTTAACCACGAAATCACCCGTTAAATCTGTTGCACCATCGCATTGTATTCTCACAGGATAATGATCAATGCTAAATGTTTGGACCAATTCTTTGGCGAAATAGATATTAGCATTTGGATTATCTCTTTTAAAATATTTCTTCTCCTTGTGTTCGTCATATTCTGCTCCTGATTGAGATAACACTTGTAAAGCAAACTCATAGAGTGGTGGATGTAGCCTAGCTGCTTCACTTATTCCTTTACTTTGACTTGATTTGGTTTATGTTCTTTTGGGAGCCACACTATCTAAAATTAACAGGAACATAAAAATACATATTATTGATTAATGCATCGTTAAAAAGGATAACAGTAAATCTAACAAGCAAAATTATAAAATAACAGTTCCAACAGATCACTTATATGTTGCACTAGGTAGTATATCTGTTGCATCATCTAACAAGCCTATTACAGTGGATGAGAATCTGTTGTAACAATACAAAATATATCACTTATCTTTTAAGATAGATGAATGGTCTATGCAACAGATCACATATTTTTGCAATATATGCATGATCTATTGGAACAGTTAAATAATCTGTTGTAATGGATGAGTAATCTGTTGCAATAATACAAAACATATCACTCATTTGTTGAGAAAAATAAATGGTCTGTGTAACATATCACATATCTATTGCAATATATGAGTGATCTGTTGAAAATGTTAAATAACCTGTAGCAACGACTGAGTAATCTATTGTGATAATAGAAAACATATCACTCATCTATTGAGAAAAATGAATGGTTTGTGCAACAGATCAAACATTTATTCCAACATATGAGTGATCTGTTGAAACAGTTAACTAACCTGGAGCAACGAATGAGTAATCTATTATGACAATACAAAATATATCACTCATTCATTGAGAAAGATGAATGGTCTGTGCAATAGGTCACACATCTGTTGCAACACATAAGTGATCTATTGTAATATTTATCAACGGTCAATATTGTTTAGATTTCTTTCAACATAGGGTTGTCTATCGCGGCAGATGAATGATCAGTTGGAAAAATCATGTCCTGGACATGTCCTGTTGGAAGAGTTGATAGGATTTTATACAACAAGAGGTTCATCTGTTGCATCAAATTATTAATTCGATGGTTCTTCCATTGTATCTCAGTTGCATCAAATTTTTTTATCCAATGCTTAATTTGTTGCAATATATGGTTAATTTGTTGCATCAGATAGTTAAACTGTTACATAATATGCTAAATCTTTTGCATCTATGATTAATCTGTTGCATGAGAATTGAAATCTAATGGTTCCTCTGGTGCATCATATGGTTGATCTGTTGCATCATATGACAAATCTATTGCATCAGATGGTTAATATGTTGCACCAGATGGATAATCTGTTGGAGAAAACAAAAAATAGTAGCATGATTTTGTTCAACAGAAAAATAACAATATCACTATTTTTATCAAGAACAAGAATAAAACAAATCAACATAAATCGTTATTTTATTTTAATACACACAAACAACAAAAATAAAACTTCAAAAAAATACAACAAACAACAAAAAATCATAATTCACTTTGAATAGAGAAGAGAAGAAATACTAGAAATTAGGGTTTTATTCAGACTGCATTTCAAATTAAAGCAACAACTATTAAAATTGTTAACTAATACTATAAGATAAGTTGGCTCAAGTTCCTCATTTTCTTCAAAACTAAAATGTCCATAAATTTTTACCTATAAAAGAAAAAAGGAACAATTATGAAATTGAAGCTGTTGTGGCCGGATAGCAAGGCTGTGACATCTATTAAAGGTTGAAGAATTCAAAGCTGTTGTGGCTGAAAAGAAAGAATGTCATGTTGATTGAAGGTTGAAGTCGAAAAGCAACTCGAAGCCCAATTATTTATCATCAGATGTTGAAGTCGCCGAGGATTGAAAGGAGAAATTTGTAGAATTATTGGTTGGGAGAAAGTTGAGAGAAACTGTCTCGAGAGAAAGGAGAGAGACTGGTTAATTTGGATTAAAGAGGGGAACTTGAAGCCCAAAAGCCCAACTATTTGTCGTCAAAGGTTGAAATCACCGAGGATTGAAAAGAGAAATTTGCAAAACTATTGGTTAGGGGAGAGTTGAGAGAAACTATTGAGAAAGAGGAGACTTACTGGTTGATTTGGATTGAAGTAGGGTGTAAGGGTTGGATTGATTTGTATTTTTGAAAATATTAGAAAGTTTTGAAAATGTTAATCAAGTCCACAATTAACTTAATCAAGTTTACTAATTATGTTTGACCCTTTAAGTTGGTCAATGTCACCAATCCTTCATTCAAGACTTAAAAGACACCTTTCCTTCAATTTTCTCAACTTTCTTTAACACTTAAACTTAACTTCCATTTATTTACCCCTTTAACATCTTTAAAGTGTATTAGTTTCATCCCTCAAGCTGACGTGGAATTTTTATTTCTAAAAAAAGAAAAAAATGCATAAACTATTTATATATATGTATATATATATATATATATTAGAAAAAAATATATTTCCCATATTCTTCTTCTACCCCCACCCCCACCCCCATCCCACCCCCACCATCACTTTTACTCTTTCAACCTACCACTATCAGTCCCCTCCTTCTTCAACCACCAATTTCACCACCACCAGCCCCACCCACCCCCTCTAAACCCCCAATTTCTTCTCTTTCAATTACCAACTCCTTTACCCCCACCTTTAATTTCTCCTCCTCAAACCCCTTGACTTAGGATCATTAGAAAAGAATGAAATTTAATTTTCAAAATTAAAAGTTATCTTTATGGATTTGAAAATTTGAAATAAAATTAAAATTAAAGAAAAGTTATTAGCGGCAGTGTTAATGGTGGTGGTAGTGTTAATGGTGGTGGTGGTGTTAAGTGATGTTAATGGTGGTGGTGGTGTTAATTTTGTGCATATATTCTTTTATGGGTTTGTTTTAATTGTTTTCCAGTGAGTTTTGCCGGAATATGCCGAAATGAAGAGTTTTGAATTCGGAAGTGGTGATGCTATTGCGTTGTTGCTTCTTTAATTGGTGGTTTGATAAAGTAATCATTGTTACTTTCTTTTTGCTTAATGGACAACAACAATGGCTATTGGTAATATGCTTTAAGTTTGAAAAAGGTGGAAAATAGAGGAGAGGGGAGAGGTGGGGTGGTTTGAAGAAACAACCTAGAAACTATATCATATGCTTTAACCATAAGATCACATAGTTCTAGACTCATCATCTGAGTCCTCAATGGTGACATCATCAATATATTTATTGGTAGTTCCAATCGCAGGTGTTGCTTCTGAATCCTTGTTAGGAATTGCCTCCAACTCAATGCTCTTCTTCCTTGACTGCTTTATCTATAACAAAATAATACTTCTTTCATTCATCAAATTAGCTGCATTAGACAGATATTTTGGCACCCTAAGTAGCAAAGATGCATGGTCATGAAAAAAAGAATAGGTGGAGAAAAATTGATCCTAAGACACAATGTTGATCTTTAATGATAAATATAAGAAGATAAAATTTAATGTTATTTTCCTTTTATATAAAAATAAGAGAAGATATAAAGTCATCACTAAAGTTGTCTCAAGTTTGCTAAAAACCCTTTAAGTTTACAGGCGTTCTATTACACCATTATTCTTAGTCAAAGAGGGTGTATCATCACCTTATAAACCCATGTGGTGTATAAGTGTATTGCACTCGCTATTGGAGAGTGAGACAAGCAAAACTATAATTGTTTAAATTTATTTCAATATATGTTTCATTAGAAATACCATTTTCTCTTTATTCTAGTTGTTTTTTTGTATTCTCAAGTTCTTTCTCATTGATAAAAAGCTTACCTAACTTCTTTCGCCTCACCCTATTCCAAATCTAAAAATCCTTTTTGAGAAGTCTTTTGTTGGCCAAAAGTTTCCAGACAAATATAGTAGAGAGAATCTCATAATGTTAGTGAACATTATGAGATTCTCTCTACTAGATTGAGAAATTTTTAAGTGATGCTAACATCTAGAAGTTTTGGAGATGAGAGGTTGCTTACACATAATCAATAAAAGAAGAAAAAATAAATATGGGGTGGGACGAGTTAATGCAGGGTAGGGCAGGGTAAAAATAAAAATTATGCTATGTGGGGTGGGGCGAAGCAAAATCTATACAGGTTTGTGTGGGTATCCCCGCACACGCCCTACCTCATTGCCATTCCTAACTCTCCCTTTAAGTTATTCTTCCCTAAGATATGTAAGGCTCAGGTTTTCCAACTTCATGTATACCTATAAATGATACCCTTCTCATGTCTTAATAAGTTCTTATAATGATCTAGTGTTAAGATATGATCTTTTATGAATCTAGTAACTTTTTTTTATTTCTTCAAGTGTATTCCATGAAATCTCTTACTCGTGTTCTTATTTCATGATTGACCTAGCATATATAATTTCATGGTTCCCTCTTCATGAATTTGGATAATTTATAAACTTCATGTAATTATAATAGGCGAAATGGTCTCGTGGATCCTGTACTTGTTTCAGTTTGTAAAGTTGACACTTCTACTTAGCCCTTTATCATATAAACCCCTCAACCCATCAAAATTCAATATTTTGAACCCTTATCCATATATGGCATCAAAATTGCTGAGTTGGCTAAACATATGTTTACATGCATTTTTAAGCACGTGGTTCAGTATTTTTAATTTTAAATTATTTTTAGAAATTTAAAAAATAATAAATTTAAAAAATTTAAAAAAAGGTTCTAAATTTTAGCCCCGTCCTCCCTGATCTAGCATCCCCATCCCCTTCCCCCATCCCTCTACAGACACCCACACCCATCTAGCACTTTCCTTTATCTCATCCACCCCTACCTCCGTCCAACAATCCACCACCCCTACAAGCATCTCCCCTACCATAGCCCTATTCTAAACCCCTCCCTCATCTCCCCTACCCTCACCCCCATGCCATCCAACATCTTCTCCACCTTCCCCAACTCCCCACCCCATCTAATATTTCCCCTACCCCCTACCCCTATCCAAAACCCCCAATATGTCCAGTATGTCTGTAATACCCCGTATTTCCCTAACATAATTAAGTATTTGTACATATAATTTTCTAAACACTCATTATTTTCTATTTTATAGACTTCCATTACGTAGGAAATTGAATTAGCTTTCCAACGATATAAAATTTTCCTAAATCCGATAACCGAGTAAGAAGTTATGGCAATTTTAAGTTTCAGTCGTTGAACAGTGTCATTTTTTAACCCTTAGCGCATTGTGGAGCCAGCATAAATGACGATTTTCAATTTCCAGTAAAGCTCCACAAAACCACCATGTCGAACTGCAACCAAAATCCCAAATGTCCTTTTCCAGTGTCCTATCGCGATAATGACGCATCGTGCCAAGGGTGAATTTCAGAATTAGAAGGGCACCGCGATTCTTTCGCATCGTGAAAAGCTCTCAGTTCCCAGTTGTCCAATTCTAGTGACACGGTGTGATATTGCCGCATCGTGCCAGCTCACAAAATTGGTAATTTTTTAGTTATTCTGAGTTATAAATCTGAGGGCATTACAGTCTTTTTCCCCTCACCCCAGTTAGCCTTTAACACAAAATTCACCCTAATTAACCGATTATTTTATTATTTTAATAACTTTTTCCCCAAATCAATGAAGATTCTCTCACAATCAAGAACCCTAGCTCTCAAATTCAAGGTCAATCCTCAAGAATTCACCAAGAACTTCAAGAAATCCATCAATTAAGGTATGTTAGATGTTCATCCATGGATCCCCTTTCATCCATGGAGTCCAAGCATTTTAAATTATAAAATTGTGATCTTTTAAAGTTATTATGTTTTAAATTGTGGTTTCACCCATGAATTTCCATGAACTATGATTCTATACAATGTTACCATGAAATTGTTGTTATTATTTAATACTTCATGTTTTAATTTTATTATTTATTGAACAAGACCATGAATTAACTCTATTATGTCGTATTCAAGCTATTTCTATATTTTTTATGACGTTCCTATGATTGTTTTAAACCATGAACTACAAGTGTTTGATAAAATGCCTACAAGAGTGATTGATTTAATAAAAGCCTTCATGTTCTAATCTCCAAGTTTTAGTGTCATTTTACTATTATTGTTTTTGAGTCCTGAGGGTAGTGCATACCCGAAAACCATAGCTATTTATTTAGTCTAGTCTAAGTATATTACGGAATAGTCTTCAGATTATACTATGAGCATTATCAGAAGAGTCAGATATCAGTCATTAAACTCAGAACTATCTAGTATCTCAGTGTCTTTTAGTTGGGAGTAGGGTTTAGCACCGACGGAGTGCTGGGATGGAGGATTCCCCGTTAGATAGGCAGAGTCATTAGTAGTAGTACCTATACTCCTGAACTACATAGCCAGTGTAGGATATGAGTAGTCACCTATCAGACTAGGCTTGAATATCTCGCTGGGGTCACCCGTCAGTTCAGACTTGACACCCTTAGTTCTTTAGACATTATATCAGTTTAGTGGATCCACATAACCATTGTTAGTACCCGTGGCACGATATTAATACTCTTCCAACTGGGGTTATAGGTTGGACCCCGATTAGCTTAAATTAGGGAATGTCGATTAAATGATACCTCCCATATTCTCAGATGTAGTCTCAGTTACAGTCCCAACTAAGTTATTCAGTCTTTGCATTGTTTGACCAAATCATACAAATTTTACTCAGTTTATATTATATGCTTAGTCATGCATCCTAAGTATTTATAGATTTTAATGCATTTCAGTATCTACAGATTCTATGCTCTTTATTCAGTACTCCATGCTTTTTATGTATATCCAGTCAATTATTATTATTCCTATTCATGAGACCATGCATATCAGCCTACCTCATTTAGCATAC
>NC_061112.1:107181100-107197599 GCF_002878395.1 Capsicum annuum | reverse complement strand
CCTATTCATGAGACCATGCATATCAGCCTACCTCATTTAGCATACCAGTACATTCAAAGTACTGATCACATACCTTTCTTTTGAGGTATGATGTATCATATCATAGGTGCTGGCGCTTAGTTCCCGGATCGCACTTAGTCATTCAGATCATCAGCAGTACAGTAGTAGCAGTGGTGAGTCCTCATCATCCGAGGACAGATTATATTACTTCATTTCTTTATCTCAGTATTTAGTATAGTTAGTTGGGGGCCTGACTTATCAACTCATAATATTCAGTTTAGAGGCTTTTCAGACACTACAGTTAACTATTCAGATTATTCAGATTTCAGTGTTATGCCAGATTCATCATTCAGTGTTGTTTCATTATTAAAACCTTAAGGCATTTCAATTATTCTTACGCATTCATGATTATATTATTCAGTGCTCACAGCAGGTATCAGCTCATGGGTTAGCTTGTGGTCCCTTGGGACCGTAAGCACCGTATAACGACTAGGGGGTAGCCTTGGGTCATTATAATGTCCCCTCCACCCCAACCCCCATCCAACACCCCACCCTATCCAGTATCTCCCTCTCCCCCCATCTACCCCCACCACATCAGCCAAACTCCCCTTCCCTCAATATAATATATAAAATTTATAATATTATCAATTTTTAATTTATTATATAAATTTTATAATACTATAAAAGTGAGATGAAATTTTTAATCAATTTTTTAATATTATAAAATTTATAATCAAATTTATCAGTTTATTTTGTTAATATTAAAAAATAATAAATTTATAATAACAAATTTTTTAATATTATAAATTTTCTTCAAGATTTTTAATTTAAAATTATTTTTAAAAATTAAAAATTTATAAAATTTATAATATTATAAAAGATAGACGAATTTTATTTTAAAAATAAAATTTTAATTTATTATTTTATTCTTTGTTTAATATTATTGATTAATAATCCTACAAATTAATTAATGAAGATATTATGACATGTCAGTGATGTGAATATGTCGTGGATATGACATGACATTTTTTTTAAGAAGAGTGAGCCACACACTTGGTCAGAAGGGTTCAAAAATGTTGGATTTTGTTGGGTTGAAGGGTCCAGATGACAAAGGGCTAAGTAGAAGTATCCACTTTACAAACGGGAATAAATATAAGGGTTCACCCAAGACCATTTCGCCATTATGATATACTATGATTCTTACGAAACTAAGATCCTTTATGCAATAATACTATCTTTATGAACTTTAATTTTGAAATTGATTTCGATGACACTAAATGCCACCTAGTGCACTATCCACCACAAAAATACTGCAAACATATGAACATGTCAAATGATTCTAATCTAACTCATATCAACAACAACAACAACAATAAACACAACGTCATCCTATAAGTGGAGTCAGAGAAGAGTGAAATGTACGCAAACCATACGTATACCTTTCTAGGATAGAGAGGTTGTTTTTGGTAGAACCTCGACTCAATCTAACTCATATAGAAGATATTAAAACTTCTCACACACATGAAATGATCAGTATTGTTCAAGTGATAAAATATCCGATTGTGACATTTCTATCATACATCAAAATCTATCTAACTTGACAGTTTCAGTAACTATAAATATGGTGTGATTGTGTCGTTACTTTTTTTTTTTTGTAATTTTCATGACCCGAATCGAGGTCTTAGCCACGACAAGCATCCGAACCATCAAGGCCCAAGAACTCTTTTAACTTGTAATCATATGCATAATTCATCAAATAATCATAAAGTGGAAACAAACTGGGATCAAGGTCATCTATTTATTTCAACTAAATAGTACAGACATAAATTCATAAAGATCCAAAACCCATCTAATACAAGTCTTCGAAATCTCTACAAATTGAAAACAACATCTATCTGAAATCGGGACAAGGCCCCGGTTGGACCACGAACTAAAACCAAATAAAAACATTGCATGAAACGAGGCCTTCCGAAATAAGGAAGGCTCACTAACTCCAAATGTCAGACAATGATCTACTGCTTAGTGGCACCTTGAGACTGAGCCTCAGATCCTGAAATATAGGGGGTCAATACACAATGTACTGGTACGTAGAACAATCCAAAATAACATAGTTTTTATACAACTTTTGTAAGAGCATTTCATAAAAGCAGGTCGGCATAAAATAGTTGAAAATACATGGTGATAATTCAATAAGCTTCAAAACATATATATAAATCTCAACTTGACTCTTAGTCTTACTTCTGAGCTAGGTGGTACACCCTACATATCTACAATCCCACAGGCTATATGGAATCCGTCCTTAACTCGGCGGCGAAACCCCCAACCCAAGTTTGCCGCAAGGGTTGGAGTCTCTATATCTAATACGCCAAAGGGAACAAGGCCAACATATAATCTCTATCTTGGGACATAATCAAACTCGTTCCTTTTTCATTAAACCACCTAACTCTCTTAAAGCCCTCTTTTGATCTTATTAAGACATGCATCTTTATGAACTCAAAATCTGAAAATCTGAATAAAATGCTATCTTCCAATCTATTCTTAATCTATTGTGGCATTCATCTATTTGGTATTGTCATACCAAGACTTGTAAGTCACATCTATACATAAGCCATATCATGATATACTTTAGAATTTTAATCTAATCAAATCACTTGACTACTAAAATATTTAAACAATCCAAGTGAGATCTTATCTCAAAACATGTGAAAACCTTTGCAAAGATTCTTTCTTTTCAATACTTTAACACATGATGGTGAATTTGTTTATGATAATCCATGCACTTCTTTCAATTCAGCACATTGAACATTTATAAATAAGAAAATCACCCTATCTTCAATTTGTTAATAATCGAGAAGAAATAAAGCAAACCATAAGCAGAAAGAGAACAAGAACACACAAATTTACATGGAAACCTAGCAGGAAAAACTATGAGAAGAGGCAGAGGAATTTCACTATGTAAGGTGAGGAGTACAACGTGGAGAGACATAATTTCTAAAATATGCAAAACAACCCACTAATAGCATATGTGCATGCAAATAATTCCTAGGCCTAAAAACATATAGATCCACAACGAGGGGGCTTTGTCTCTACACTCCCATTGGGATCAATGGTGGGCTCCGAGATCGGGCCTATCAGGCCGATCCCTACTCTACCACCACAGACCCTATTGAAAATCACAAACATGGGTAGCACCGTGAAACTTTCAGGATTGAACCAAAAAAATTGAGTCACAACTCTAACAATATCCACCTTGACATGAATTATAATTCAGAACTCAAATTCATTTCAAGACCAACTCTCCACCTCTTCCACATAAGCCCCTAAGGGCACATCTTAACAACTAGCACCAACCAAGTCTAAGAAATGCTCAAACTTGGTACATGGTAGTGTCTTAGTCATCATATCAGCAGGGTTATCATGGGTACTAATATTGCTTACCATAATATCACCACGAGTAATAATTTCGGACATAAAATGATACCGAACATCGATGTGCTTTATCCTATTTTGAAACATCTAATCTTTTGCAAGGAAGATAGAACTCTGAATGTCATAAAAGATCGTAATAATCTGTAAGTCTTTGGTAAGTTCACCAAATAGACCTTTAAACTAAATAGCTTCCTTGAAAGCCTCTATAATAGCCATGTACTTTGAATCAGTAGCTGACAAAGCAACTTTAGTTTGTAAGGTAGCTTTCCAACTAATAGCTCAACCACTAACGGTTAAAACATAGCCTGTAAGGGACATCTTTTTATCATGATCTTCTGCAAAATCAGAATCAACATACCCAATTACTCCATCTCTATTTTGTCCAAACTGCAAAAAATATCAGCAGATCTATGCAAGTATCTAAAAATCCACTGGGCTGCTTTCCAATGTTCTTTGTTAGGATTTGTCATGTATCTACTAACTGGACTAATTACATAAGATAAATCTGGTCGGAAACACACCATACATAAGAGACCCGACGACACTAGAGTATGGAACTCGAGACATATAGTCATGCTTATCATCTATCTTTGGAGATAAAGTAGCCGAGAGTTTGAAGTGAGCTACCAATGGAGTACTAACAGTCTTGGTTATTTTGCATATTAAACCTGTGAAGAACTTTCTCAATATATCTTTTCTGACTCAAGTATAACTTACACTTCTCTCTTTTCCTCACAATGTCCATGCCAAGAATATTCTTTTCTACTCCTAGGTCCTTCATCTTAAACTTATTTCTAAGCTTGGTTTTGACTTTTATTATCTCTCTTATATTCTTTGCTGCAATCAACGTATTATCAATAAACAAGAGAGGATACATGAATGAACCATTAATTACCTCCTTGAAGTAGACAAAAATATCATAACTACTCCTATGAAATATAAGAGAAGTCATAAAAGAGTCAAACCTCTTATACCACTTCCCGGGGGACTGTTTTAAGCCATAAAGAGGCTTTTTCAGCAAGCATACATAGTCCTCCTATCCTAAGACTACAAAAACCTCTGGTTGATGCATATAGATGTCCTCCTCAAGTTCTCTATGTAAGAATTCAGTTTTGACATCTAACTTCTCAAGCTCAATATTATGCATGACCATACTACCAAGTAAGGCTCGAATCAAACTACACTTTACAACTGGAGAAAACACATCAGTGAAGTCAATACCTGGAACCTGACTGTAGCCTTTAGCAACTAGTCTTGCTTCTGACTTGCACAGAGAATTAAATTTATTAGAACAGAACTCTAGACCATTATCCGTCCAAAGGCATTTTACCTTCTTTCCTTTTTGCTTTTCAATCATAATCTTCCATTTCTTGAAAGTAGGCAACACATTATTTTTTTGCTTCAGGAAGAATACCCAAACTTTTTTGGAATAGTCGTCAATAATAGTCAACAAGTAATTCACATATTCTCTAGAAGGTATCTAGAAGGATACCAGAGATCAGAATTAATGTAATCAAGTGTGCCTTTAGTTGAGTGGATGCTTTAGTGAGTCTGAATCTCTTCTGCTTCCCAAAAATGCAATGCTCACATAACTCCAATTTGGTAATACACTGCCCATCAAGAAGTCCTCTCCTACTTAGTTCAACCATACCCTTTTCACTCATATGCCCCAGGTGTATATGCCAAAGTTTAGCAACGTTACTTTCTGATAGAGAGTAGGTAGAAACAGTTGCATCACCGGTAATCATAGATCCTTGAAAGACATATAATTTGCAGAATTTTTCTATCCCTTCATCACAATAAGAGCTCCTTTAGTAACCTTCAGGACTCCACTTTCACCAGCGTACCTATATCCGTTCGAATCAAGGGTACTCAAGGAAATAAGATTTATCTTCAGGTTTGGGACATACCACATATCACCAAGTGTCCTCACAACACCATCATACATCTTAATTCTGATTGTTCTAATACCAGCTATCTTACAAGGTGTGTTATTTCCCATCAACATATCAACTTTAGAGATAATTTCATATGTTGTAAACCAATCCCGATTGCGGCACATATGAAACATGCAAGCTGAATCAAGAATCCAAACCTCACAGGGTTTGGAGTTACCATCAGAAACTATGAAGAGTTCTCCATCACTACCACCATCTTCAATAAAATAGGCTTCACCGAACTTCTCTGGTTGGTTTTTCTTCGGTTTGTGTCTTCTCTTTTCTCTCTATTTTGTAACTTCCAACACTCAGATTTGATATGACCCTTCTTTTTGCAGTTATTACAGGTTTTGTTTCTATTTCTAGATTTCAATCTATTTCTATCATCATCCCCAGATTTTCTCTCATGATTTCTTCCTTGAACAATGAGACTATCTCCTTGAGTCTCCGATCTATTCACTAGATGCTTCATCTTCTCCTTAGAGAACAATGCATCATAGACTTTATCTATGGTCAGGGTATCACAACTATATAAAATCATATCCCTAAAGGTTGAGTATGATACAGGAAACGAACACAATAGAATCAACCCTAGATCTTTCTCATCGTACTTAACCTCCAGAGTCTTTAAGTTAGAGATAATTTCTTTTAAGACAGATATGTGATCCTCCAAGGACGCATCCTTAGACATACGATGGGAATAAATTCATTGTTTGAGATGCAACTTATTAGTTAGGCTCTTCATCATGAATAAATATTCCAGTTTCAACCACAACGCCGTGACAGTGGTCTCATTTAAAACATCCTGTAGAATTTGATTGGATAAATGAAGGTGGATTTGAGATAGAGCCTTCCGATCTTTATGTCATTTGTCATCATTTGTCCATGATGAGGGCATATGATCAAACCCTAATAGAGCATCATCCAAATCCATCTGCGTGAGCACGACCAACATCTTAAACTACCATAACAAAAATCTAGTGTTGCAATCCAACAGTGGAATATCATACTTCATTGTTTCCATCCCCGAGAAAATAATCAATCTTGGCTCTAATACCAGTTTGTTAATAATCGGGCAAAAATAAAGCGAAGCACAATCAGAAAGAAAACAAGAACACACAGATTTATGTGGAAACCCTTGCGGGAAAAACCACGGACAGAAGTAGAGGAATTTCACTATAAAAGAAAAGGAGTATAGTATGGAGAGATGTAATTTCTAAATACAGAAAACAACCTACTAAATGCACTTTCCCCACAGACCCCATTGAAAATCACAAACATAGGTTGCACCACAAAACTTTTCAGGACCAGACCAACAAAATTCGGGTCACAACTCTAACATAATTCATAATTAATGTCAATTCCATAGCAATAGTAAAATGTTTATCTCATTCTTCTAAAACATAAAATTGAACAACCCATGACATGTAAAATCAAGAGGTGTCACCAAAAAAGAGGGAGTTTTGTTATTCATGCTCTCAATCAAACTTTGCAAAACTGAAAACACATATATAAATATGGTTATAGTTCAATTCTATAAAAAGGGGTTAAATAAAAATGTTTACTTTCATAAAAATAAGTCCATAATACATGCTATTCAAAACAATGCCAAAAACCCTCTTTGTAAACATGATTATATATCTTTGAACTTGTTAAAAAACACATAAACTTATGACCAAGAAGTTTAGGATAGTCCCATGTACCTTAAGTTCTTAATTTGAAGAGAGAAACCCTAATCTTGACACTTTTCTTGTGAATCTTGAATTTAGGAGGATTGAATTCTTGATCATTGGGAAAAAGAAAAGGGTTTGCTTTGAGATTAATTTGAAGATAATGGGCAATACTTTTCCTAGGCAATATAATTCAACCATATACGAGTTGGAATGAGAGGAAAAGACCATGTTGCCCTTCTAGCAATTATATTCGTGACTGAAACACCGATTACACGGCCACCAAGATGCGGTGAAGGCCTCACTTCTATTCCACCGCGACACGCCACAATCACGGTGAGGTGCTGGAGTTGAAATCGAAACACGACCCAAACCTTGTCCGAAAAATCTAAAACTTCCCCGAGACATGCCCTTTACACCCCTGAAGATGAATTAACTTAAAAATCTACATCTCAGGTTCGGAAAGACCAATTTTAAAATCTTCGAAGTTAAGAGGTTTAGAATGTGACTAAGTCCCCAACACTTCAAAAAATTTTCAGGACTTATACTCCCTTTGCATGCAACGAAGGGCTGAAACAAGTCAAAAATATTACGGAGTGTTACATTAATCTTTCCTTTACTCGTTACTTAATAGTCCTATTTACCAATTACTCTACCCTTTCATCCTACCTTTTCGTTAAAAAACTATAAGCGCACTCTTCAAATGAAAATTGTTTAAGTCCAAGCTAATAATTATATGCATGTGACCATTATTATTGATTATTGATGAGTTGCAGTCAAAGCTGCCCTCCTTCAAACTCCAACAAGATGCAACTTTTATGGACAATTAATGACTTCACATGATCAAGTTTGAAAATTATTTTATTTATTTTGAAAAAATTAATTTATATAAAGTTTGAGCTAAAGTTATTCAATTTGGATGAACCCATAACATAAAGACCAAAATGGAAATCAATTGATCACTATAGATATAAAGTCTTTGAGCCACTGATTGTAACTAGCCACACCTAGTTCATCTAATTTCTGAAGTTCTGATATAATGGAAAAAGCCTTCACTATTTTTCACTTAATATCACTCATGTTGCTTCACGTGGTCGTGGATAGTTTAGCCACTACTCAAACCAAAATTAACACTGATCAATATGCTCTTCTTTTCTTGAAATCTCAAATAATTTCTGACCCCTCTCATTTGTTGGAGGAAAGTTGGTCTCCAACTACTTCTGTTTGCCGTTGGGCTGGAGTTACTTATGGTTCTCGTCACCAGAGAGTGACGTCATTGAATATTTCCAACATGGATCTTACAGGCAGAATTCCTCCTGATCTTGGAAATCTCACATTTCTTATTTCCCTTGACCTGAGTCGCAACAACTTCTATGGCAATTGCCTCAAGAAATGGCACGTCTTCATCGGTTAAGGTTGTTGTACTTGGTTTTAACATCTTCAGTGGGAAGCTTCCGTCTTGGTTTGGGGTGTTTCACCAACTTCAGATTCTGACTGTAAGAAATATTAGTTTCAGTGGTTCCATCCCCTCTTTATTTTCTAATATTTCAGCACTTCAAACTTTAGATTTGTGAAGCAATTCCTTAGACGGCCAGATCCCAGAAGAGATTGGAAATCTTCAAAATCTAAGGGTTCTAAGATTAACTAGTAACAAGCTTATAGGTTCTATCCCTCCATCTCTCTCGAATGACTCAATGTTGGTGACTTTATATATTTCTTTTAATTTCCTTTAAGGAAATATTCCTGAAGAGATTGGAAAACTTCAAAACGTAAAACTTTTGGGAATACAATCTATTCAACTTATAGGTTCCATACCATTCTCCATCTTCAACATTTCTAGAATTGAAGCCATTGCATACAAATAATACCTTATCAAGAAATCTTCCTGCAAATATGTGTGATAATCTTCCAATGCTGAATGGGCTTTATCTAAGTTACAATGAGCTACGTGGTTGGTTATATGCCTCTAAGCTTGCCAAACTGTTCAAAACTCCAAAAGTTATCTTTATCTTATAACGAGTTTGGCGGACCCATACATAGTGAAATAAGACATTTAAGTAACTTGCAGGAGCTTCATCTCGCAAATAACCATTTCGAAGGTTTGGCGTTGGATACTAGCTTGTGGATTTTTCTTCTAACTAACTACTTCCTGGAACTGTTCCATCATGTGATTTTTCTTTTGCAGGGAGAATTCCAGAGGAAATTGGGATTCTTGATAATTTGGTGCACTTAACACTAACAAGAAACAATCTTACCCAACGTTTTCCAATCTCCATATGCAATATCTCCTCACTGGAGTGGTTGGCATAGGATGAAACCAATCTCTTTGGGCCTTTGCCAAGGGAGGTTAGCAACTTGACCAAACTGCAATATCTACATCTTGATAGTAATATGCTTACAGGTATCTACATAGCTGAAGAGTGAACTAAAAATGTAAAATAATTACTAGTTGTTCCTTGATTTTATTTCCTACATGTAATTGGCAGGTGAAATATAAAAGGAGGCAGGGAATCTCATTGAGTTGGATGAAATTTATCTTGGTTTGAACAAGTTTACTGGTTCAATTCATATGGATATCTTCAACATATCAGGGATGATAGAGATCCAACTTGTAGAAAATAATCTAACAGGAACCCTCCCATTAAATATAGGTTATACGTTACCCAACATTAGACTTCTTCTTCTCGGTCTCTTAAATCTTTTTGGGACTATACCTCATTCCTCTCCAATTGTTCCAAACTCACTACACTAGACCTAGGTGGAAACATACTTACCGGTTTGATTCCATCCTCTCTTGGATATTTGATTCATCGTAAGTACCTAGTCTTGGAGGACAGCAATTTAATGAGCGACACATCGCCAAGCTTCTTGACTTCCTTATCAAATTATAAGGATTTAAAAACTCTTGCTCTATCTCGGAACCCTCTGAATGTTGTGCTTCCAGTCTCCTGGGGCAATCTTTCCTGTACTTCTCTTCTAAGATTTATAATTGCTGATTATGGAATTAAAGGGGAAATTCCAAAAGGAATTGGGAACTTAAGCAGCTTAATAGACCTCGATCTTTCTGGAAATGATTTGATTGGATCAGTACCCACAACAGTTAGAAACTTGAGATTCCTTCAGCGCTTTAACTTGAGCCACAAAAAACTCTCTGGATTAATTGGAGATTGATACAAGCGTAAAGAGCACAAGGATTACAAATGATACGAGTTCAAAGAGGGTACAAGCACAAACTGCCATACTCGAACCATATCCAAGAAGTGGGAAGAGTGTGAAGACCTTTGCAAAAAGTGGCAAACGGGTATCGAGAGCTCAAGACCATTCCATAGGAGCCAAGCTTGGGAACTACAACGTCTTCAAGGCACATTCATGAATATGGATGTGTTTGAGCATGTCTTAAGTTTGTACAAGGGAGTGTATGTATTAAAGTGTGAAGACATGCCTTGAGTGTCATAAAAACACTACAAGGCAGCCCCATTTATACACTCCAAACCCACCCCCTTCATTAAGGGTAAAGGTGTTATTTCCCATCTCTTTTGTAATAGACTATAAGTAGGAACCCTTAGTCTTATTTGCTTAGTTAGCTTATTTTGAAAATCAATATTGTAACATTGAAACACCTTGTAACATTGAAACACCATCCTCTCAAGAGAGAGTAGACCACCACTTTGACATCACAAAAAATGGTTTCTTCTTGTGTTGTGTGTATCGACTAGAAACGTGAGCGCTTGGGTGAACCGAGTTCCTCTTGTGTTTACGTAAGAACTTGGTGCTTGTTAACATATTTTGTTGAGGTTTTAGAGTTTGATACACTCTTTAGTTGCTACATTATAAGTTCTCTTTGCGTCAAGTTATCTATCTCCTTATCTTTTAAGTTTGTGTGTTTGTTGTTCTCGTTTGATGTCTTGACGTGTGGATTGTTTTTGTGAGTTTGTGGACTGTGTTGTGCTCTTGTAGATACCGCTTGGTATCAGAGATGATCTATGTAAATTGCAAAAATTGGGTTATTTACACTTAAACCAAAATCAACTTTTAGAATCTCATCCTAATTGTTTGGGGAACTTAACCTCATTTCGCGAGATACTTTTGGCTTCCAACAAATTGCATTCGAACATACCGGCAAGCTTAGAAAATCTCAAAAATCTCTTAAAGTTAGATTTATCCTCAAACAACTTGGATGGCTCTTTACCTCCAGAAATTGGAAATCTAAAAGCCATGATACATATGGATTTATCAATGAATACACTCTCAAATGGCATTCCAATAGAAATTGGTAGTATTCAAAATTTGATACACCTTTCTTTGAGAGACAATAAATTGCAAGGATCAATACCTGGCTCATTGAGCAGCATGTCGGCTTTGGAATATCTAGACCTTTCTCATAACAATGTTTCAGGAATAATTCTCAAGTCTTTGGAAAAGCTTCAAAATCTCAAGTACTTCAACGATTCTTTCAATAAGTTGGTTGGTGAAATTCTCTTAGGCGGCCCTTTCAAGAACATCTCAAGTCAATCTTTCATGTCTAGTGAGGCATTGTGTGGTTCTCCGAGATTTCGCGTTCCTCCATGTAACGCTAGTACTTCAAGGCATAGATCCAAGAGGAAAAAACTACTTATTCTAATTCTACCAACCGAAATCACACTTGTATTAGCCTCCATCGCCTTTCTGCTTGTATGGATAAGGAATATAAGACATAAAAAAAGCAAGCAGTTGATTCTACAAGAGGAAGAATTTCATACCATGAATTTCTCCTAGCAACTGATTCACTCAACGAGAGTAATATGATTGGTTCTCAGAGTTTCGGCTCTGTTTACAAAGGCACCCTTAGAGATGGGACTTCCATTGCAGCTAAAGTGTTTCTGCAATTGAAAGTGACGTCTAGGAGTTTTGACACAGAATGCCAAGTTTTGCGCATTGAGTATACTTGAGTCAAACTTTTGCGCATTGAGTATACTTAAGTCTAGGAGTATACTCAATGCACATTCGACACAATGTCAAATGACACAGAATGTTGGTTCTGCAATCTACAAATTGATGGAATCTACAACTTTGACATAGAATCTACAATTCTTGACATAGCTAAAGTGTTCAATCTGCAATTGTTGGTTCACATTTCTATCTACTCAATGTCAAATGACATAGAATGCTAAGTTTTGACACAGAATGCCAACCTATGATTGCAAGTGTACTTGAGTACATACCTAATGGGAGCCTCGATAAGTGGTTGTATTCGCACAACTACTTTTTAGACATCAATCATAGGTTGAGTATAATGATAGATGTGGCATATGCATTGGAATATCTCTATCATGGTTGTTCATTGCCTGTAATTCACTGTGATTTGAAGCCTAGTAATGTCTTGTTGGATGAAGACATGGTTGCTCATCTAAGTGACTTTGGCTTTTCAAAACTGTTTTTTGATGAACAACAAAACTATGTGTGTATCAAGACTATGTGTGTATCAAGAGATTTTAACCCACTCAAGAACAACAAGATGAATAACAAGTTGCTAGTGAATCGATTAGGTGCACCCATACCCAATCTCCCGGTTTAAGAATGAACTTTCTTCTTCCTTTGTTGGTTCACCTTTTAAATTTTTGTTTTTTCTTCTCCTACCGTAACCTCACCTTCTCATGTAGCTTCTTCATGGCCTCGCCCCATTTGCTTCCATCTAAGCTTATCACAAGATCACTTTGTAAAGAGGTTAAATCCAAAATGGTGATGGGGTTAATGCCATATACACACTAAAAGGGCGTCATCCCCATGCTTGAGTGTATAATACGATTATAAGCAAGCTCAATCAGTGGTAAGTGCTCCTCCCAAGAAGTCATTTTCCCTTACCTATGGACTGTAGCATAGACCCTAAGGTCCTATTTACTACTTCCGTTTGGCCATCAGTTTGTAGGTGGCATGAGGTTGAAAACAATAACTTAGTACCGAGGCTACCCCACATGGACTTCCAAAAGTAGCTTAGGAATTTAGAATCCCTATCACTCACTATGGTCCTCGGAACACCATGAAGTTTTACAACATTATCAACAAACAAAGAGGCTACACTAGGCGCATCATCACATTTAGAACAAGGAATAAAGTGACCCATCTTGGAAAATCGATCCACCACGGCAAAAATACTATCCTGCCCCCTTCTAGTTCTCAACAATCTCAACACAAAGTCCATTGATATGTCAATCCAAGGGAGAAAAGGGTGGATAATGGGGTGTACAACCCATGGTGTTGGAACCGTCACTTGGCTTCTTTGCTCTTAAAATATTGGCCACAAATTCGGGCCACATCCTTGTGAATTCTAGGCCAATAAAATTGTTCTTCAAACATTCTGAGGGTTTTCTCTACCCCAAAATGGCTCCTTAGACTGCCATTATGTGCTTTCCTCAAAAACAATTCTCTCCACAAACTTGAGGGAACACACAATCGTCTACCCTAAAATAAATATCCATAAAATTTGGTGTAGAGATGAGAACCCCTATCCATAAACCACCTATCCCTATCCAACTCTTCCTTTTCCCTATAGATAGGAGTGAAGTGAGGGTCCTTGAGATATAAATACTTGAGGCTTTCAAACCCTATCAACTTAGACAACAAAGTAGAAACAAGCACATGTTTTTGGGATAAAGCATCGGCAACCACATTGTCTTTACCCTTCTTATAATGAATAACATAAGGGAAAGTTTCAAGAAATTCAATCCATTTGGCATGCAGCCATTAAAGCTTGTCTTATTCCCGTAGATGCTTCAACTATTCTTGATTCGTTCGGATCATGAATTCTTTAGGCCACGAATAATGTTGCCAAATGGTTAAGGCTCTAATCAAGGCATACAACTCTAAATCGTATGTAGAGTAGTTTAGAGTTGCTTCTTTGAGCTTTTCGCTAAAGTAGGCAATAGGATTCAAATCTTGTATTAAAATTGCGCCTATGTCGACTTTTCTAGCATCACATTCGACCTCAAAAGTCTTGTCAAAATTCGGCAATTGTAGCAAAGGGACTGAGATGAGCATAACTTTCAAGTTCTTGAAGGCCTTAGCTTGCTTATCTCTCCACTTGAAAGACCGATCTCTTTTAATCACTTCGGTCAAGGGGGCAAAAATGGTGATAAATCCTTTGACAAAACATCTATAAAAACTATCCAACCCATGGAAGATTCTCACTTCACCTATGGTTTTAGGAGTTGGACAATTTTTAATGGCGTCAATCTTAGATTCATCCACTTTGACCCCTCTTGAGCTCACTACAAACCCAAGAAATACAACTTCATGGAAACCAAAAGAACACTTTTCTAGATTAGCATATAACTTCTCCTTTTGGAGGATATCAAACACATATTGTAGATGCTTTACATCCCCAAAGTGGAGGCAATCCTTTCAGCAATTCATTTGGAAAGACATCCTTTTAATCCGACAAAACATAAGAAATAGGAGGAGAAGTGGAAATGTTAGTGGGGTTAGTATTAAAACAATGAGCCAAGAGGAGCATCAGAGTGTCATCGTCATGATCCACAAATAGTTCCTTCCTCCTAGCCATCATCACCATGCTCCCATGCTCCTTAGAATTTAAGGGCCACTCGGCTTCCCCTACCCCTCACTCTTGGATTCCCCTTTTTTTCTCTCACTCCTGACCTTTTTTCCCTTTTTTCTTAATTCCCACATCTTTTGGTGTAATTCATTCACTTGGGAAGGCAATAATGGATGAAGAACGACCTTTCAGCTATTTTTCTCAAGTGTATACTGATTGGACCTTCCATCATGTTTGGTCGACCTATCGTATTGCCAAGGCCTTCCTAACAATAAGTGACAAGCTTGCATTAGTATCAAGTCACAAAGCACCTCATCATGGTAGTTGGCTACCTTAAAACATATCACACATTGCCTTAGTACCTTTAACTCGCCATATTCATTCAACCATTGCAACTTGTAAGGACTAGTGTGTGGTGTAGTAAGCAATTTCAAGAAGTTCATCATTGCAACACTAACCATATTTTCACAACTTCCACTATCTATCACCATAGTTCACACACTTTCCTTCACAAGGCATTTAGTATGGAATAGATTTTACCATTGGCTAGGATTATCTATCACCTTACTAATCATGACACGCCTCATTACAAAGTGTCGAACTACACACTCCCCTTCTTGCGGATAAGCATCCTCACAATCATCATCATCATCATGTGGATGTCTCTTGGCTATCTCTCCATCTTAAGGCTTGGAATCACTCTCATCACCCTCAATACGCATTTATTCACCAAGGAAATACAATCTACCTTCCCTTAGAATTACATTGCGTCGGTTAGGGAATTCATTGGATTTATGCCCCCAACCTTGGAACTTGAATAATTAGGACCCTTTAGGATTAGGATACTTATGAACTTCTTGCCTCGGAGGGATTTTGTGTACTATTTTGGGCTCGGGCAGCCTAGTAGTGGTGGGTTGGTCCTTGTTTTTGGGCCAACCCGACGAGGATTAAACCATATCCTTTCCCCTCGGCCAACCCGATGTTGATTGTACCTTTGCTTTGAGTAACGACCTCGCTTTAAGTTCCCTTTCAATCTCAAGAGCCGCTTGGAAAATACCTTCGATAGTATCAAACTTGTGAAGTGTCAAATGAGTGAAGATCTCTTTGTTTAACCCATACTTGAACCGAATGATGTCATGACTAATTTGTCCTCCACGATGATCAAGTTTCAACATGAGTTGTTGAAACTCATCAATATATGCCATAACACTTTGATTTCCTCGCCGCAAGTTGTACAATCTAGAAAACAACTCATGATGATAGCTTTTGGGAAGATACCATTTCCTAATTAGGTACTTAACCGAAACCATGGAGGTGGTTGCCACTCTACCAACTCGTTGTCGAACCGCTTGAAGTATTCCCACCAAGTGTTAGCATAGCCTTCAAAATGTGCTATGGAATAACAACTCTTCTTCTCTTCCAAGATATTATTCACTTCAAATACTTTATCACATGTCGACTCCCAAGGAAGATATACCTTGGGGGAACTTTCACCCTTAAAGATTGGTAGGCTCAATTTGATGGTATTGATGCCTACGTCTCTCTCTTGGTATCGATTTCCACTTTCTCCATACCCTCGGCATCTTCTTGGATCCACACACCTCACACGTCCCTCATGTAAGCATCATCAAAGGCTCCATACCCCTCATAATCCTCTCCACCATGTTTCTCAAAGTGGATGGGATGGTTTTGGATGTTTAGAACTCGATTTGGAGGGATTGGATTTTGTGAAGGTGGTGGTCTTTGGTTTAGTGGGGCTTGGAAGGGTGGGTTTGGATTTAGTGGAGGTATTGGATGCCCAAGTCCCTCTTGCGGAACTTGAGGAGTTTGGGAATGGGTAGGTCTATTGGAGTCTCGGTTTAGGGGGTTATGAGTGGTTTGGCTTGCAGCATTTAGTGGAGCTAGTGAAGGATTTGGCAATTGTGGCCATGTTTC